>NC_086108.1:4104279-4445740 GCF_963921235.1 Mobula hypostoma | reverse complement strand
CCCCACATGAGCCATCTGTTGTCGGCCCCCAACCAACACATATTCCACTCTCCCCTCCTACCCCTCCTCACAGTCCCCACCCTGCTCTCATGATTACACCCCTTCCCCACATGAAACCACCACGGTGGGCTGCACAGCTGAACAGGTGAGAAGACAGCTGAAACATCTCAACCCAAGCAAGGCTGCAGGACTGGATGGTGTCAGTACCAGGGTGCTCAAAGCCTGTGCCCCTCAGCTATGTGGAGTACTTCGCCATGTATTCAACATGAGCCCGAGGCTCCGGAGGGTTCCTGTACTGTGGAAGATGTCCTACCTCGTCCCTGTGCCGAAGACACCCTGCCCCAGCGGCCTCAACGACTACAGACCGGTGGCATTGACCTCCCACATCATGAAGACTCTGGAGAGACTTGTTCTGGAACTGCTCCGGCCTATGGTCAGGCCACACTTAGATCCCCTCCAGTTCACCTACCAGCCCTGACTAGGAATTGAGGATGCCATCGTCTACCTGCTGAACCGTGTCTACGCCCACCTGGACAAGCCAGCAAGCACTGTGAGGGTCATGTTTTTTGACTTCTCCAGTGCGTTCATCACCATCCGCCCTGCTCTGCTGGGGGAGAAGCTGACAGCGATGCAGGTGGATGCTTCCCTGGTATCATGGATTCTTGATTACCTGACTGGCAGACCACAGTACGTGTGCTTGCAACACTGTGTGTCCGACAGAGTGATCAGCAGCACTGGGGCTCCACAGAGGACTGTCTTGTCTCCCTTTCTCTTCACCATTTACACCTCGGACTTCAACTACTGCACAGAGTCTTGTCATCTTCAGGAGTTTTCAGATGACTCTGCCATAGTTGGATGCATCAGCAAGGGAGATGACGTTGAGTACAGGGCTACGGTAGGAAACTTTGTCACATGGTGTGAGCAGAATTAACTGCAGCTTAATGTGAAAAAGACTAAGGAGCTGGTGGTAGACCTGAAGAGAGCTAAGGTACCGGTGACCCCTGTTTCCATCCAGGGGGTCAGTGTGGACATGCTGGAGGATTACAAATACCTGGGGATACAAATTGACAATAAACTGGACTGGTCTAAGAACACTGAGGCTGTCTACAAGAAGGGTCAGAGCCGTCTCTATTTCCTGAGGAGACTGAGGTCCTTTAACATCTGCCGGACGATGCTGAGGATGTTCTACGAGTCTGTGGTGGCCAGTGCTATCATGTTTGCTGTTGTGTGCTGGGGCAACAGGCTGAGGGTGGCAGACACCAACAGAATCAACAAACTCATTCGTAAGGCCAGTGATGTTGTAGGGATGGAACTGGACTCTATGACGGTGGTGTCTGAAAAGAGGATGCTGTCCAAGTTGCATGCTATCTTGGTCAATGTCTCCCATCCACTACATAATGTACTGGGTGGGCACAGGAGTACATTCAGCCGGAGACTCATTCCACCAAGATGCAGCACAGAGCGTCATAGGAAGTCATTCCTGCCTGTGGCCATCAAACTTTACAACTCCTCCCTTGGAGAGTCAGACACCCTGAGCCAATAGGCTGGTCCTGGACTTATTTCATAATTTACTGGCATAATTTACATATTACTATTTAACTATTTATGGTTTTATTATTATTTATTATTTATGGTGCAACTGTAACGAAAACCAATTTCCCCCGGGATCAATAAAGTATGACTATGACTATGACTATGAGTCTGCTCTGCCATTCAATCATGGCTGATCCAATTCCTCCAGTCATCTCCACTCCCCTGCCTTCTCCCCATTCCTTTTGCTGCCATGACTAATCAAAAACTTATCTACCACTGCCATAAATGCACCCAATGACTTGGCCTCCACAGCCACTCGTGGCAACAAATTCCATAGATTCACCACCCTCTGACTAAAATAATTTCTCCGCATCTCTGTTCTAAATGGACGTCCTTCAATCCTGAAGTCGTGCCTTCTTGTCCTAGACTCCCCTACCATGGGAAATAACTTTGCCATATCCATACTCTCTCTGCTATTAGATATTCCAACACTGGGAGAAAGAAAATGGCTGTCTACTCCATCTAGGTGTTTCATAATCACATAAACGTCTTACAGAGGGCTCACCTGTCAATAGAAAGGAGTATGAGGGGGACTCGCTCGTTCTCCTTGAGGCTTCTGGAACCTGTTCTCTTGCCTCGGGGTGGTGATGGAATATAAAAGCAAGGATGTGGCGCTGAGGATTTATGAGACATTGGTTAGGCTGCACTTGGAACCTTGTGAGTAGTTTCAGGCCCTTTGTCTATGAGAGGAAGTGCTGACATTGAAGAGGCTCACGGGAATGATCCCGGGAATGAAAGGGTTAATATATGATGGCTCTGGGTCTGTACTCGCGGGAGTTTAGAAGAATGGGGGAGGAGGAAGGGAAGGATCTTATTGAAACCCATCAAAGGTTGAAAGGCCTTGATGGAGTGGATGTGGAGACGGTGTTTCCGATAGCGGGGGAACCTAGGACCAAAGGGTGCAGCCTCAGAATACTGGGGTGTCCCTTGACAGTAGAGAGGAGGAGGACTTTCTTTAATCAGAGGGTGCTGGATCTGTGGAATTCATTGCCACGGATGGCTGTGGAGGCCAGGGGACTGGGTGTGTTTAAAGGGGAGGCCGATGGGTTTAAAGGGGAGGCCGGTGGGTTTGAAGGGGAGGCCGGTGGGTTTGAAGGGGAGGCTGATAGGATTGAAGGGGAGGCCGGTGGATTTGAAGGGGAGGCCGCGGTGGGTTTGAAGGGGAGGCCGGTGGGATTGAAGGGGAGGCCGGTGGATTTGAAGGGGAGGCCGCGGTGGGTTTGAAGGGGAGGCCGGTGGGTTTGAAGGGGAGGCCGGTGGGATTGAAGGGGAGGCCGGTGGGTTTGAAGGGGAGGCCGATAGGATTGAAGGGGAGGCCGGTGGATTTGAAGGGGAGGCCGCGGTGGGTTTGAAGGGGAGGCCGGTGGTTTTGAAGGGGAGGCCGGTGGATTTGAAGGGGAGGCCGCGGTGGGTTTGAAGGGGAGGCCGCGGTGGATTTGAAGGGGAGGCCGATAGGATTGAAGGGGAGGCCGGTGGATTTGAAGGGGAGGCCGGTGGGTTTGAAGGGGAGGCCGCGGTGGGTTTGAAGGGGAGGCCGCGGTGGGTTTGAAGGGGAGGCCGATAGGATTGAAGGGGAGGCCGATAGGATTGAAGGGGAGGCTGATAGGATTGAAGGGGAGGCTGATAGGATTGAAGGGGAGGCCGCGGTGGATTTGAAGGGGAGGCCGGTGGATTTGAAGGGGAGGCCGCGGTGGATTTGAAGGGGAGGCCGGTGGATTTGAAGGGGAGGCCGCGGTGGGTTTGAAGGGGAGGCCGGTGGGTTTGAAGGGGAGGCCGGTGGATTTGAAGGGGAGGCCGGTGGATTTGAAGGGGAGGCCGCGGTGGGTTTGAAGGGGAGGCCGGTGGGATTGAAGGGGAGGCCGGTGGATTTGAAGGGGAGGGGGAGAGGGGGCCAGGTAACACAAAGCTCAGCGAAGTAGAGAGAGGCATTCCAATGAAGCAAAGAGAGAGTGTGAGTGAGAGAGAGAGTGCGAGAGCGGGAGTGGGAAAGAGAGAGAGGGGGAAAGAGCAAGAGTGAGAGAGTGCCAGAGAGAGAGAGAGACAGCGAGAGAGAGTGTGTGAGTGAGAGAGAGCGCGAGAGGGAGAGTACGAGAGAGAGTGAGTGCGAGTGAGAGACAGGGAGAGGGAGAGTGCGAGTGAGAGAGTGTGCGCGAGTGAGAGGCAGAGAGAGGGAGAGCGTGAGTGAGGGAGAGGAGGGGGAGGCAGGACAGGAAGAGAGGAGGGGCAGGGGGAGGGGGAAGGAGGGAGGGGAGAGGGGTAGGAAGGGAGGGGGAGGGGAAAGGGTGAGGGGGAAGAGGGAAGAGGGAGGGGGAGGGGGAGGGGAGAGAGGAGGGGAGGGGGAAAGGGTGAGGGGGAAGGGGGAAGGGGAAGAGGAGGGGGAGTGGGAAAGGGGAAGGGGAAGGGTGAGGGGGAAGGGGGAAGGGGAAGGGGGAAGGGGAAGGGGGAAGGGGAAGGGTGAGGGGTGAAGGGGAGGTGTGGGGGTGGGAGGGGTTGGAAGAGGAAGGGGTAGGGGAGGGAGTGAGAGAGGGCAAGGGTAAGAGTAAAGACTAGGGAAGGACAGTGAGAGAGGAAGAGTGTTGGGATTTGCTGAGGGTATTCTGGAGTATTGGGCCAGGTGAGTGAGTCAGTCCCATTAAACAAACATACAATATTCAGGTTTTTTCCAAAAATCATACAATTTGAAGAAAAGGGGCCTTTTTCATGCAAAGTGAACATACTGTTACTATACTGAGACAGAGTTTCAAGTTCTGTCAGTTGGTTCAAGAGCTGGTGTTGAACCTTCGGACTACTGTAGCCTCTGGCCATGGATAGATGCAAGAAGATGCAAGAAGATGGCCCATATGGTAGGGGTCGTTTGTGGCAGACGTTACCCTTTTGAGGCTGTGCTTCTTGTGGATACAGTAATGGTGGGGAGGAATATGGTGAGGGAGGAGAACTAGGCTGCGAGAGGTAGGCCGCTAGGCCCATGTCTGATGGAGTAACCAGTGTTGGGGGAGAGTGGAGAAGGCAGAGTGAGGGCTGTAGTGTGGGAGTTGAAGGACTAGTGTGGGGATTTAATAGCAGAGGGGCTGTTGGAGTGGGAGCCAGTGAAGACTGACATCGAGACATGGTTGTTGAATAGGACTTAGAACAGGTCCTATATAGAACACCCGAGGTGTTTAACGAGAGCTAACCTGCCTGAAAAATTGCTGGCCAACTTTTATCGATGTGCAACAGAGAATCATCGCGTTACACTACCATGACCCACCTCCCCAGTTCATGGGAACGGGAAAATACTGACAAAAGGTTTGTCACTGGGTACATCCGACAACAGTAAAATATATTACAAAAAAACACCAGTAATATTCCCTGTCCTGGTTTGGGATTAAATCCCTTCTGTTCATAACCGCTGGGGTGCATCTTGCAGCACGGAGTGAGGCCGGCCATTCAACCCTAGCTCGCTTTGATAACAACCCAGCAACTTTCAAGTGTGCCGTGGGGGGAGATGGGGAGGCCATTTCAGAGACAAGGAGTTTCCACAACTGGAATTTTGACCTCAACGAAGGCATCTAGATAGATGCAAAATCTTTCAATCTGAGGAACTTACAATACTTACAGGTTCAGGCATTTTGCCATCTGTACCTTGGAATGCAAAATGGCTTCAATTATTGACATGTGCCAGGCAGATGTAAACCCAGCTAAAATATATAAAGGGGGATTGGAGCGTAGAGAAAAAAACTATTTAAAGTATTCGGCAGGGAGCCAAGGAGAGCCTGTGAGAGTTTCACCTCACGAGGCTGGGGTTAAAGGATAACCGGTGCAGGGAGATTGCCGTAGAACCGCGCCTGGTATTCATCGACAGCAACGCTGTGAAGAGAGAGGGAAAGGGTTTGCGGGATTCTCACTGACATTAGGCTGGGGCCCCAGGAACCTAGGGGGAAGGGGTGGGGGTGGGAGAAAAGAAGGCAGGATCGGAGGAGGGAATGAAAGAGAGGAAGGGGAAGGAAAAGGGGGAAAGGAGAGAGAATAAGAATTGGAGTGGAGAGAAAACCTTTGTGAGTTCGTCAGTCTTTGTTCATATACAGTTTTCATAAATTCTACTGCTTTTCTTTTCTCCCGTACTTGCTTGTAGGGAAATGAAACTCAAAGTAGTGCATGGTAGCAAATACATACTTTGATTGTAAAGTTACTTTGAACTTTGATCCAGGCAGATGCCGCCACACACAAGTACAAGAGGTGTACAAATGATAAAAGGCTTAAATCGAGTGGACAGCCTGGGTAGGAATGGCTAATACCAGGGGCCATAATTTCAACATGATCAGAGGAAAGTATGTGGGGGGGGAATATTAGAGGCAAGGTTGTTTTTTTACGCAGAGAGTGGTGGGTGCAATGCTGGGATTGCATTGCACATTAGTTCAAAGTTCAAAGTAAATTTTATTATCAGAGTACATATATGTCACCACATAGAACCCTGAGATTCATTTTCTGCGGGTATACTCAGCAAATCTATAGAATAGTTACTGTAAAGAATTTCAGGATGTATATTGTATACATTTCTCTGACATTAAATGTACCTACTGAAACCTATTGAACTGTAAACATCAGGAACTGTAAACTGCAAACAAACTGTGTAAATGCAGTAAGAAAGAAAAAAAGAATAAATAAATAAGCAATAAATATTGAGAACATGAGATGAAGAGTCTTTGAAAGTTGTGAAAACATCTCAATGATGGGGCAAATGAAGTTAAGTGAAGTTATCCCCTTTGGTTCAGGAGCCTGATGGTTGAGAGGTGATAATTGTTCCTGAACCTGGTGGTGTGAGGCTCTTGTACCTTCTTCCTGATGGCAGCGATGAGAAGGGAGCATGGCCTGGGTGGTGGGGGCCCCTGATGAAAACTCAGAGGCTTCACTGGTCAGAATACTCAGGACACGGAGTTCCACTGAGTGGAGTCGATGAAATTTCACTCATCATCATCAAGTCAGAATTTCAGCTTTTAATCCCAGACCTTTGGAGATTTAGCCTCATCACTAAAGATTCTACATAATTTTAACGTGTTTTTTGTGGTGCCTTAGACCATAAGACATAGGAGCAGAACTAGGCTATTAGGCCCATCAAGCCTACTCTTGAACCTATCAACCTCTGCCTTAAACATACCCAGTGACTTGGCCTCCACAGCCGCCTGTGGCAATTAATTCCACACATTCACCACCTTCTAGCTAAAGAAGTTCCTCCTCATCTCCAATCTAAATGGACGTCCCTCTATTCTGAGGCTGTGTCCTCTGGTCTTAGACTCCTCGCTATAGGAAAAATCTTCTCCACATCCACCCTATCTAGGCCTTTCACCATTCGATACGCTTGAATGAGATCCCCCCCCCCATTCTTCTAAACTCCAGTGCGTATAGCCCAGCGCCATCAAACGCTCCTCAGATGAAAACTTTCAATACCGGAATCATTTTCGTGAACCTCCACTGTAGCTCTCCAATGTCAGCATATCATTCGTTAGATAAGGGCCCAAAACAGCTGACAATACTCCATGTGTGGTCTGACCAATGCCTTATGGAGCCTCAACATTATACCCTTGCCTTCTCACACCAAGTTGTAGAACATTCCAGAACAGTCTGCGCTCTCCTCCAGTTTTGTCTGCCTCTGACACGCCCCAATCATGTTATTACCATCAGGGAGGAGACACTCAACGATTAGGGCCAGCTTCTTCCCTCTGCCATCACACTTCAGAACACCGTATTGCTTATTGACGCCAAAAGGCGCGTTCTACTGTATGTGTCGATGTACGAGTGACAAGTAAAGCCAATCTTCAACTACGCGAATAAAATTATTTCTGAGAACATCAGATGTAAGTTAGTTTCAGGTCAGTGCTGAAGGGTGGGAGGGCTGTGAAAGGGTTAAAAGTAACTACAGTGCCGACAGCTGAGTTGCTGTGTACAAGTGTGCCTGATTACTGCCCAGCGGCTCCCTGTCGGGTTGGGGGGTGGGTGGAATATCTTCCCGCAGGGAAGAATTGAGTGTGAGATTGTGTGGGTGAGCCAGAGGCAGTGTGCTGGCTCTCAGAAACAGCAGAGGTGTGGGAGGGGGTGGGGGGAGTGTTTAGCCAGGGGGGGCAGGCACGCCCAGCACAG
Source organism: Mobula hypostoma (assembly GCF_963921235.1). NCBI lineage: Eukaryota > Metazoa > Chordata > Chondrichthyes > Myliobatiformes > Myliobatidae > Mobula > Mobula hypostoma. The sequence goes on along the minus strand of NC_086108.1, from coordinate 4,438,033 downwards.
CAGGGTCTGTCCGTGCAAAGTACTTCCAGCTGCTTGTGTTTGACCAGGGAACACAGACCCGTGCGCTTCCAGCTGCTTGTGTTTGACCAGGGAACACAGACCCGTGTACTTTCAGCTGCTTGTGTTTGACCAGGGTACACAGACCCGTGCGCTTCCAGCTGCTTGTGTTTGACCAGGGAACACAGACCCGTGTACTTCCAGCTGCTTGTGTTTGACCAGGGAACACAGAGCCGTACGCTTCCAGCTGTTTGTGTTTGACCAGGGAACACAGACCCGTGTACTTTCAGCTGCTTGTGTTTGACCAGGGTACACAGGCCTGTGCGCTTCCAGCAGACTAGGCCACCAACTCCAGACCACCGCTGGACTCCTGCGCCCCAAACACTGGTCGGCTCAGGTTTGAAAGTCAAACAGTTGACCGGCTTTCATCAATCAGACCCACAGTTTTAAAATCATCCTCCTTGTGTTCAAACCTACCCATGCTCTCAGTCCCTCCGGGACCTTCACTCCCACCCCCCAAACAATACTTTGGGGATCCTCTCCTACCCCTTGTCAGTTCCTCTGGGATCCTCTCCCTCTCCTGCCCAACATCCCAGTGACCCTTGCCTACCCCTGCTTAATGTCTCTTGGACCTTCTCCCATTCCTGTCCAATATCCCTGGGACCTTCTCCCATTCCTGTCCAATGTCCCTGAGACTCTCTCCCACCCTTGTCCAATGTCTCAGGGTCTCACTCCAACCCCTGCCCAATGTCTCTGGAACCCCCTCACCTCTCCCCAAAACCTTTTGGAACCCTCACTAAACACTCCAGGACCTCTCCCACTCCCAGCCAATCCAATCAGGATGCTCGCTCACACTCCTAGTTGATGTCTCTGGAGCTCTCTCCCACCCCCTCTCCGAGACTCTTTGCCAGTCCTGGTCAATCTCCTCAGGACCCTCTCCCAATCTCCTCAGGACCCTCCTCCACCTTTGGCTATTAGACAATAGACAATAGGTGCAGGAGTAGGCCATTCGGCCTTTCGAGCCAGCACTGCCATTCACTGTGATCATGGCTGATCATCCACAATCAGTACCCTTTTCCTGCCTTCTCCCCATATCCCTTGACTCCGCTATCTTTAAGAGCTCTATCCATCTCTTTCTTGAAAGCATCCAGAGAATTGGCCTCCACTGCCTTCTGAGGCAGAGCATTCCACAGATCCACAACCCTCTGGGTGAAAAAGTTTTTCCTCAACTCTGTTCTAAATGGCCTACCCCTTATTCTTAAACTGTGGCCTCTGGTTCTGGACTCCCCCAACATCGGGAACATGTTTCCTGCCTCTAGCGTGTCCAATCCCTTAATAATCTTATATGTTTCAATCAGATCCCCTCTCATCCTTCTAAATTCCAGTGCATACAAGCCCAGTCGCTCCAATCTTCCAACATATGACATTCCCGCCATCCCTGGAATTAACCCAGTGAACCCACGCTGCACTCCCTCCATAGCAAGGATGTCTTTCCTCAAATTTGGAGACCAAAACTGCACACAATACTCCGGGTGTGGTCTCACCAGGGCCCTGCACAACTGCAGAAGGACCTCTTTGCTCCTATACTCAATTCCCCTTGTTATGAAGGCCAGCATGCCATTAGCTTTCTTCACTGCCTGCTGTACCTGCATGCTTGCTTTCAGTGACTGATGAACAAGGACACCCAGATCTCGTTGTACTTCCCCTTTTCCTAACTTGACTCCATTTAGATAATAATCTACCTTCCTGTTCTTGCCACCAAAGTGGATAACCTCACATTTATCCACATTAATCTGCATCTGTCATGCATCTGCCCACTCACCCAGCCTGTCCAAGTCGCCCTGCATTCTCATAACATCCTCCTCACATTTCACATTGCCACCCAGCTTTGTGTCATCTGCAAATTTGCTTATGTTATTTTAATCCCGTCATCTGAATCATTAATGTATATTGTAAATTGCTGCAGTCCCAGCACCGAGCCCTGTGGTACCCCACTGGTCACCGCCTGCCATTCTGAAAAGGACCCGTTAATCCTTACTCTTTGCTTCCTGTCAGCCAACCAATTTTCTATCCATGTCAGTACCCTACCCCCAATACCATTTGCTCTAATTTTCCACACTAACCTCCTATGTGGGACCTTATCAAAACCTTTCTGAAAGTCCAGGTACACTACATCCACTGGCTTTCTCATGTCTATTTTCATAGTTACATCCTCAAAAAAATTCCAGAAGATTAGTCAAGCATGATTTCCCCTTCGTAAATCCATGCTGACTCGGACCTATCCTGCCACTGCTATCCAAATGTGCCACTATTTCATCTTTTATAATTGATTCCAGCATCTTCCCCACCACTGATGGCAGACTAACTGGTCTATAATTGCCTGTTCTCTCTCTCCCTCCTTTCTTAAAAAGTGGGATAACATTAGCTGCCCTCCAATCCGCAGGAACTGATCCTGAATCTATAGAACATTGAAAAATGATTACCAATGCATCCACGATTTCTAGAGCCACCTCCTTAAGTACCCTGGGATGCAGACCATCAGGTCCCGGGGACTTATCAGCCTTCAGTCCCATCAGTTTACCCAACACCATTTTCTGCCTAATGCGAATTTCCTTCAGTTCCTCCGTTACCCTAGGTCCTCTGGCCACTATTACATCTGGGCGACTGTTTGTGTCTTCCCTAGTGAAGACAGATCCAAAGTACCTGTTCAGCTCGTCTGCCATTTCCTTGTTCCCCAGAATAAATTCACCCACTTCTGTCTTCAACGGCCCAACTTTGGTTTTAACTAATTTTCTCCTTTTCACATACCTAAAGAAGCTTTTACTATCCTCGCAAACAACAGGAAATCTGCAGATGCTGGAAATTCAAGCAACACACATAAAAGTTGCTGGTGAACGCAGCAGGCCGGGCAGCATCTCTAGGAAGAGGTGCAGTCGACGTTTCAGGCCGAGACCCTTCGTCGGGACCTTTTACTATCCTCCTTTATATTCTTGGCTAGCTTACCTTCATACCTCATCTTTTCTCCCCGAATTGCCTTTTTAGTTATCTTCTGTTGCTTTTTAAAAGTTTCCCAATCCTCTGGCTTCCAGCTCATCCTTGCTATGTTATACTTCCTCTCTTTTATTTTTATACTGTCCTTGTCATCCACGGTTGCCCCTTACTACCCTTAGAACCATTCTTCCTCTTTGGAATGAACTGATCCTGCATCTTCTGTATTATTCCCAGAGATACCTGCCATTGTTGTTCCACTGTCATCCCTGCTAGGGTATCTTTCCAGTCAACTTTGGCCAGCTCCTCCCTCATGTGTCCATAGTCCCCTTTGTTCAACTGTAATAATGACACTTCCGATCTTCCCTTCTCCCTCTCAAATTGTATTTGAAAACTTATCATATTATGGTCACTACCTCCTAATGGCTCCTTTACCTCGAGTTCCCTTATCAAATCTGGCTCATTACACAACACTAAATCCAGAATTGCCTTCTCCCTGGTAGGCTCTAATAGAAGCTGCTCTAAGAATCCATCTCTGAGGCGTTCCACAAACTCCCTTTCTTGGGGTCCATTACCAACCTGATTTTCCCAGTCTACCTGCATGTTAAAATCCCCCATAACAACCGTAGTATTACCTTTGCGACATGCCAATTTTAACTCTTGATTTAACTTGCACCCTATATCCAGGCTACTGTTTGGGAGCCTGTAGATAACTCCCATCAGGGTCTTTTTGCCCTTAGTTTCTCAGTTCTATCCATACTGACTCTACATCTCCTGATTCTATGTCCCCCTCGCAAGTGACTGAATTTCATTCCTCACCAACAGAGCCACCCCACCCCCTCTGCCAACCTGTCTGTATATTCCTGAATATTCATTTCCCAGCCCTGGTCCTCTTGCAGCCATGTCTCTGTTATTCCCACAACATCATACCTGCCAATTTCCAACTGAGCCTCAAGCTCATCCACTTCATTTCTTATACTCCGTGCATTCATATATAATACTTTTAATCCTTTTAAAATAATACTTTTACTCCCCTCACCTTTCACATCGATTCCTTTTGCACTTGCCCATACTCTCCTATCCTTTCCTGATCTTTCTGCCCCGTCAAATCTGTTGTCTTTCTTAACTTTTCTTATTCTCTCATTCCCTTTAACTCCATTCTTATATTTCCAGTTTGTCCCCCCCCCCCACTACTTAGTTTAATCACACCCGTGTAGCAGTGGCTAATCTGCCTGCCAGAACGCTCGTCCCCCATCTGTTAAGGTGCAACCCGTCCCTTCTGTACAATTCATCCTTACCCCAAAACAGATCCCAGTGGTCCAAGAAACTAAATCCCTGCCTCCTGCACCAGCTCCTCAGCCACACATTCAGATCCCCTGTCTCCCTGTTCATGTCCTCTCCAGCACGAGGAACTGGAAGCAAACCCAAGATAACCACCCTGGAGGTCCTGCTTTTCAGACTTCTTCCGAGTTCTCTGAAGTCACGCTGCAAAATGTCTCTCATCTTCCCGAAGTCATTTGTGCTGACGTGCACCACCACCTCCATTGCCTCCAGGACTCTCTTCCAGCCCTGCCCAATGTCCCTGGGACCCTCTCAAATCCCTGCCCAGTGTCCCAGGACTCTCTCCCACCCCTGCCCGATGTCCCAGGACTCTCTCCCACCCCTGCCCAATGTCCCAGGACTCTCTCCCACTCCTGCCCAATGTCCCTGGGACCCTCTCAAATCCCTGCCCAGTGTCCCAGGACTCTCTCCCACCCCTGCCCAATGTCCCAGGACTCTCTCCCACCCCTGCCCAATGTCTTTGGGACCCTCTCAAATCCCTGCCCAGTGTCCCAGGACTCTCTCCCACCCCTGCCCAATGTCCCAGGACTCTCTCCCACCCCTGCCCAATGTCTTTGGGACTCTCTTCCAACCTAGCCAATCCTTCCATGTAACTGGCGCAAAATGCCGGAGGAACTCAGCAGGCCAGGCAGCATCTATGGAAAACCGTACAGTCAACGTTTCGGGCTGAGACCCTTTGGCAGTACGTTTTTTCCCAGAGGCTGCGTGGCCTGCTGAGTTCCTCCAGCATTTTGTGTGTGTTGCTCAGATTTCCAGCATCAGCAGATCTTCTCCTGTTTGCGATCTTTCCATGTGATGTCTTTCTGCAATGCATCGGAGGGCTCTGAGTTCCGAAATCAGAAGACAAGACATCCAGAACACCCCAAGTGTGGTCTGAGCAGTGCCTTATAAAGCCTCAGCATTACATCCTTGCTCTTATATTCCAGTTCTCTGAAAGTACATTTGCCCTTCCTTACCATCGACTCAACCTACAGATGATGCTTCAGAGAAGCCTGCACGAGAACTCCCTTTGCACCTCCAATTTCAGAATTCACTCCCCATTTAGAAAATAGTCTACACCTTTATTCTTTCTACCAAAGGGCATGGCCAACACAGTATTCCATCTGCCACTTCTTTGCCCATTCCCCTAATCAGCCCAAGTCCTTCTGCTTCCTGAACACTACCAGCCCCTTCCACATATCTTTGTTTTGTACGCAAACTTGGCCTCAAAGCCATCAATTTCATCTTCTGGATCACTAACGTATACCGTGAAAAGTAGCGGTCCAAATACTGATGACTGCAAACCAACACCAGTCACTAGCACCAGAGTGTGAAGTCTGTGGCTACATGGCCAATGTGTAGGCTGAAGGGATCAGTTTAGTTAGGCATTCAATTACGAGTTTAATTGGTTTTGCACAACAGTACAGGCCCTTTGGCCCATAATGTTGTGCTGACCCTCTAACCTATTCTAAGATTAATCTAACCTTTTCCTCCCATATAGGCTTATTCTATGAGGAGTGTTTGATGGTTCTGGGCCTGCACTCACTGGAATTCAGAAGAATGAGAGGGAATCTCATTGAAACCTATGGAACGTTGAAAAGCCCAGATGGAGTGGACTTGCATTGGATGTTTCCTATGATGGGGGAATCTAAGACCAGAAGACACAGCCTCAGATTAGAGGGACGTCCATTTGGAATAGAGATGAGGGGGAATCTCTTCAGCCAGACAGTGGTGAATCTGTGAAACTCTTTGCCACAGGAAGCTGTGGAGGCCAAGTCTTTATGTATATTTGGGGCAGAGATTGGTAGATTTCCACGCAGTCAGGGGAAGAACGTACAAGCACCTTTCAGGCAGTGATGGGAATTGAATCGGGGTTGCCTGTACTGTAAAGTGTTACACCACAAGATCAGACACAGGAGCAGAATTAGGCCATTCAGCCCATCGAATCCACTCCGCCATCTCACCATGGCTGATCCCGGATCTCATTCAACCCCATACACCTGCTCTCTCACTGTATCCCTTGAAGCCCTGACCAATTAGGAATCTATCGACTTCTACTTTAAATATACCCACGGACTTGACCTCCACCGCAGTCTGAACAGAGCATTTCACAGATTCACCACTCTTTGGCTAAAAAAAATTCCTCCTTACTTCTGTTCTAAAAGGTCACCCCTCAATTTTGAGGCTGTGCCCTCTAGTTCTGGATACCCCGACCATAGGAAACATCCTCTCCACATCCATCTTAACAAGTCCTTTCAACATTCGGTAGGTTTCAATGAGATCACCATGCATTCTCCTACATTCCAGTCAGTACAGGCCCAAAGCTGCCAAACACTCCTCATATGTTAACCCCTTCATTCCTGGAATCATCCTTGTGAACCTCCTCTGGGCTCTCTCCGATGACAACACATCCTTTCTGATTTGGAACCCAAAACTATTGACAATACTCCAAGTGCAGCCTAACATAAAGATTCAGCATTATCTCCTTGCTCTTATATTCTATTCCTCTTGAAATAAATGCCAACATTGGATTTATTGGACCACAGACTCAACCTGTGAATTAACCTTCTGGGAGTCTTTCACAAGGACTCCCAAGTCACTTTGTACATCTGATGTTTGAACCTTCTCTCCACTTAGATAATAGTCCACACTATTGTTTCTTTTACCAAAATGCATTATCGTACATTTCCCAAAACAGTATTCCATCTGCCACTTTTTTGCCCATTTTTCCAGTTTATCGAAGTCCTGCTGCAATCACATTGCTTCCTCAGCAACAACTTACCCCTCCATCCGTATCATCTGCAAACTTCAATTTCATTATCTAAATCACTGACAAACAATGTGAAAAGTAGCAGTCCCAATACTGTCCCCTGAGGAACACCACTAGTCACTGGCAGCCAACCAGCGAAGGCCCCTTTATTCCCTCTCACTGCCTCCTGCCTGTCAGCTATTCCTCTATCCGTGCCAGTATCTTTCCTGTAATGCCAAGGGCTTTTATCGTTAAGCAGCCTCATGTGTTGCACCTTAACAAACACCTTCTGAAAATCCATGTAAGTGACATCCACTGCCTCTCCTTTATTCACCCTGCTTGTTACTTCCTCAAAAAACTCTAACAGATTTGTCAGGGAAATTTCTCTTTACAGAAACCATGTTGACTTTGACTTATTTTATCATTAGTCTCCAAGTACCCTGAAACCTTAATAATAGACTCCAACACTTTCCCAACCATTGAGGTTAGTTTAACTGGCCTATAATTTCCTCTCTTTTGCCTTCCTCCCTTCTTAAAGAGTGGAGTGACATTTGCAATCTTCCAGTCCTCTGGGACCATGCCAGAATCAAGTGATTCTTGAAAGATCCGGACCAATGCATCCGTTATCTCTTCAGCAACCTCTCTCAGGATTCTGGGATGCAGTCCATCTGGCCTAGGTGACTTATCCACCTTAAGACCTCTCAGTTTGCCGAGCACTTTTTCCTTTGTAAGAACATTGGCACTCACTCCTGCTCCCTGACACTCACGGACCTCCTGGCATACAGCGAGTGTCTTCCACAGTGAAGACTGAAGCAAAGTACTTATCAAATTTATCTGCAATTTTTCTTTGTCCCCTGTTACTACCCTACCAGCATCATTTTCCATGGTCCAATATACAATCTCTTTATATAACTGAAAAACCTTCAGTATCCTGCTTTATATTATTGGCTAATTTGCCCTCATAATTCATCTTTTCCCTTCTAGTTGCCTTTTGTTTTTAAAAGTTTGCCAATCATCCAACTTTCCACTCACTTTTGCTACCTTATATACCCTTTCCTTGGCTTTTATGCTGTCCTCAATTTCCCTTGTCAGCCATAGTTGCCTACCCCTGCCATTTGAGAACTACTTCTTCTGTGGGACGTATCTATCTGCGCCTTGTGAACTATTCCTAGAAACTTCAGACACCTCTATTCTGCTAACATCCCCACCAGTATCCTCCTCCAATCCATCTGGGCAAGCTCCTCTCTCATACCTCTGCAATTCCCTTTATTCCATTGCAATACTGAGTTATGCTTCTCCCTCTCAAACTGCAGTATGAATTCAATCATATTATGATCACTGCCTCCCAAGGGTTCCTTTACGTTAAGCTCCTTAATAAAATCTGGTTTATTACACTACACCCAATCTGAGACAGCCTTTCTCCTAGTAAGCTCAAGCACAAGCTGCTTCTCGTAGGTATTCAACAAAATCCCTCTCTTGTGATCCAACACTAACCTGGTTTTCCCAGTCCCTTTTCATATTGAAGTCCCCCAACACAATTGTGACATTACCCTTATTACAAGCCTTTTCCAGCTCCCTTTGCAATCTCAACCCCACATCTTGGCTACTATTTGGAGGCCTATATATGATTTCCTGTGATGGCGCATGGCCAAGTGGTTAAGGCGTCAGTTTAGAAGGTCGCTAGTTCGAGCCTCAGCTGAGGCAGCATGGTGTGTCCTTGAGCAAGGCACTTAACCACACATTGCTCTGCGACGACACTGGTGCCAAGCTGTATCGGCCCCAATGCCCTTCCCTTGGACAACATTGGTGTCGTGGAGAGGGGAGACTTGCAGCATGGGCAACTGCCGGTCTTCCATACAACCTTGCCCAGGCCTGTGCCCTGGAAACCTTCCAAGGTACAAATCCATGGTCTCACGAGACTAACGGGTGCCTATTTTTATTTATTTATTTGTGATTTCCATAATTGTTTTTTTCACCCTTGCATTTTCTTCACTCCACCCACAAAGTTTCAACATTCTCAGACCGTATGTCACCTCTTTCTAAAGATGTAATTCCATCTCTTACCAACGGAACCACACCACCACCTATGCCTTACTGCCTGTCCTTTCAATACACAGTATATCCTTTGATGTTAAGCTCCCAACTATGATCTTTCAGCCACAACTCAATGATGCCCACAACATCATACTGACCAATCTCTAATTGCGCCATGTGTTCGTCCACCTTATCCCGAATGCCACGCACATTTAAACACAGCACCTTCAGTCCTGCATTGTTTGCCCTTCTGAATTTTATCTCTGTGGTACAATTTAACTCTTCGTTCTGTCTGCATTTGTACCCAGTCATTGGCTTGTCTTTCCTTACATTCATCTTACACCCATCATCTACTTGTAAACCTGCTGGCTCATCCGCAGCTCTATCTCCCTGCCATATGTGGTTAAACCACTTCCAACAGCTCCAGTAAATCTGCCCGCAAGGATATTGGTCTCCCTCAGGTTCAAGTGCAACCCGTCCCTTTTGTACAAGTCACACCTGCCCCAGAAGAGGCCCCAGTGATCCAGAAATCTGAATCCCCCCCTCCCCGCTCCAATTCTTCAGACACGCATTTATCTGCCATCTCAATCTATTCCTCCTCACTGTCGCATGGCACAGGCAGCAATCCGAGATTACTGCCTTTGAGCTCCTGCTTCTCAGCTTCCCTCCTAACTCCCTGTATTCTTTTTTCAGGAACTCTTCCCTTTTTCTTCTTATGTCGTTGGTACCAATATGTACCATGACATCTGGCTGCTCTCCCCCTCTTTTCAGGATATTGTGGATATGTTCAGAAACAACTTGGACCCTGGTACCTGGAAGGCAAACTACCATCCGTGTTTGCTTCTCGCACTCACAGAATCGCCTGTCTGACCCCCTGACTACAGAGTCTCCTACAGCTACTGCCATCCTCTTCCGTTCCCTACCCTTCTGAGCCACTCAGTGTCAGAGACAGAGCCGCTGTTGCTTCCCCCAGGTAGGTCATTACCTCCAACAGTACTCAAAATGGAGTACTCATTGTTGAGGGGGACAGCCACAGGGGTCCTCTTCAGTATCTGACATTCCCCCTTCCCTCTCCTGACAGTCACCCACTTACCTGTCTCCTGTAGCCCTGGAGTGACTACCTCCTTGTAGCTCCTGTCTATCACCTCCTCACTTTCCCTAACAAACCGAAGATCATTGAGGTACAGCTCCAGGTCCCTAATACGGTCTCTAAGCAGCTGCATCTCGGTCCACCTGGGAATCCCACAACTGACAGCCAGAACACCGTGTGTTAAACTCTACACTACTGTGCTGCCCCAGTTCTGCCCCCTGGATGCAACCTTTGCCCTCTACCAGCCATTCACTCACCCCTCGTACAGGTCTGTGTCCCACGGGGGAAATTCTCCAGTGGCCACAGGGGCGCAGTGGGCAAAGACGGTGCCTCATGGTGCCTGAGGCCCGGGTTCGATTCTGTCTGTGCGAGAAGTTTGCACGATTCCCCCTGGGGCACTCTGGTTTCCTCCCTTGTCCCAATGATGAGCAGGTGTGTGGGTTAATTCCCATCCAGAGTGTGTGGGAGAGGGGTGGAATCTCGCGGGGGGAGGTGGTTGCTAGGGCCTATTTCAATACTGTGACACTCTGTGACACCTGAGAACAGTTTACCAGGTTGAGGGGGGGCCCACAGAACACAGTTCCTTTTGACAGAGATGTCACTGCGAGGGAAGATACAAGGAGAACATCATCGTGAACATCAGTAGAGGGAGAAGATGGACGTAAGACACGGAGACATGGATAGTGAAGATTAAGATTGGATATGGGCCAGACGCAGATAAATGGGACTAGTCTAACGTCTAGGTCAGCAACGATTCGTTGGGTTGAATGGTCTGCTTACATGTTGTGAGTGAGATTGCTCTGGGAACTGGAGATCTGTGAATGGGATTTGCTGGGAACTGGAGGGCCCTGTGAATTGCTCTGGGAACTGGAGGGGTTTTGCTGGGAAATGAGAGAGCCTGTGAATGGGGTTGTGCTGGGGACTGGAAGGGTCTGTGAATGGGGCTGTGCTGGGGACTGGCAGAGACATGAGGGGTTGAATGGAAATATAAATTATAAACAAAATCTAGAGAGCCAAAAAACACCAGAAAATCTGCAGGAACTGGAAATCCAGAGCAACACACACAACATGCTGGAGGAACTCAGCAGGCCAGGCAGCACCTCTGTCGATAATAAACAGTCAACGTCTCAGGCCTGAACACTTGATTATCAGCACAGCTAGTTGAGCTGAAGGGTTCATTTCTGTGCTTCTTTTGTCGAAGGGTTTAATCCAGAAACGTCGACTGTTTATTCCTCTCCATGGATGCTGCCTGACCTGTTGAATTTGCTCAGCATTTTGTGCGGGGAACCAGTCTGCGATCCCTAACCGCAAATGTGCGCTCGATCCGTTGTCTAGGGGTGTTGAAGAGTTTTGGACAAGTCAGCTGCTGTGACCAGTGTTCTCTCCTGCTCCAAACTGTGTTGAAGCATCTGGAATGGTGCTATGGAAATGCAGGTCTTTTGTTCCTCAGGCGCTGCTAAATCCCTCCTGCCGGGATTTGACTGCATTCCAGACACTCACACAATGGGTGAGGTTTGCCCCCTCGGAGAATGACTGCTGCTTATACTGGGGAATAATAAACTGCACTGTGCAGGCTATTACCGCTCTTACACGCACTGCACCAGGCTTGAAACGCAGACCAGACACACTGCCTGTGTTTAATTAAGTGCTGCACACACTCAGAAACACCGCAACAGCGTCCTGCGTTTGAAAGATTAAAGATTAGCTTTATTTGTCACAGGCACACCAAAACACACAGTGAAACGTGTCCTTTGTATCAACACCCAACACAGTCCGAGGGTCAGAACCAGCTTTAATATCAACGGCATATGTGATGAAATTTGCTGCTATGTGGCAGCAGTACATTGCTATACATAATAAAGAAAGTAAATTACAGTAAGAAATAGATTTTAGAAGTTAAATTAAATAAATAGTGCAAAAAGAGAATAAAAAAGTAGTGAGGTAGTGTTCATGGGTTCAATGTCCCTTCAGAAACCTGATGGCAGAGGGGAAGAATCTGTTCCTGAATCATTGAGTGTGTGTCTTCAGGCTCCTGTACCTCCTCCCTGATGGTAGCGATGAGAAGAGGGCAGGTTCTGGATGATGGGGGTCCTTAGTGATGGATGCTGCCTTTCTGAGGCACCGCTCTTTGAAGGTGTCCTGGATGTTATGGAGGCTAGTGCCCATGATGGATCTGACTGAGTTCACAACTTTCTGCAGCTTATTTTGATCCTGTGCAGTGGCCCTCCTCCCCTCCCCAAGAGAAGATGGTGATGCAGCCAGTTAGAATGCTTTCCACGGTTCATCTGTAGAAATTTACAAGTGTCTTTGGTAACAAACCAAATCTCTTCAAGTCCCTAACGAAGTATAGCTGCTGTGGTGCCTGCTTTGTGACTGTATCGTTATGTTGGGCCCAGGACAGATCCTCACAGACGTCGACACCCTGGAACTTGAAATTCATGAGCTGGGGGCAGCCTACAAGTGTCACCACATTTCCAGCGCCAACACAGCGTGCCCACGACTTACTAACCGGTTTGTCTTTGGAATGTGTGTGGCACCCGGAGGAAACCCACATAATCACGTGCAAATTCCTTACAGACAGTGGCAGGAGTCAAACCTCCACCTCACAGCTAGCACTGTAAAGCATTAGGCAAACCGCTACTCTACCGCGTGAAACCCAGACCGGAAACACCTTAACACCAACCTGTGTTTTGTTAGATGCCAAACGCAGACTGGAAACACAGTAACACCAGCCTGTGTTTTACCAGATGCCAAAGACAGATCAGATACACTGTAGCATCAGCCCGTGTTTTATTAAACATCTAAACACATACCAGAAACACTAACACCAGCCTGTGGTTTATTAGATGTCAAACACAGACCAGAAACACCATAACACCAACCTATGCTTTACCAAATGCCAAATGCAGAACAGAGACACTGTAACACCAGCCCGTGTTTTACTAGATGCCAAACACAGACCAGAAACACCCTACACTAGTCTGTGCTTTATTACATGCCAAACACAGACCAGAAACACAGTAACACCTGCCTGTGTTTTATTAGATGCCAAATATGGACCAGAAATACCCAAACACCAGTCTGTGTTTTACTAAATGCCAAACACAAACTGGAAACACAGTAACACCAGCCTGTGTTTTACCAAATAATGCCAACGCAGACCAGAAACACCAGCCTGCATTTATTAAACATCTAAACACAGATCAGGAACACTGTAACACCAGCCCATGTTTTATTAAATTCCAAACTCAATGCAGCAGCAGTCTATGTACCAAATGCAGGGCAGGAGTTCTATCAACATACTATATTGCAACATACTGAATTGCAATCTCGAAACACCATGTAGCATTGGCCCATATTTTAGTAACGTTGAACATGCAGGAACCCTAGCCACAGAGATATTTTACAAAGTTAAAAGAACAAGCTGCCTGCTCCCACAGAATTCATCAGTCGAACGTCAGATTTCCCGGTGGGATATCGGTTGACTGAGCTGATCCAGGCTGGAGAGAATCCCCGGGAAGGTATGAATTTCCGAGAAGGAAGCGGAGAGGGATTTCGGGGAAGATGGAGAGAGAGAGCCCTGAGGAAGGGGGGGGTGAGGGGCAGGGCCCCAGACAGAAGGGATTCCACAAGGGTCCTGGGGAGGAAGTGAGGGTTTCTGTGTGGGATTCCGATGGGTTGGGGCTGGGCCCCTTGGGGTGGGGTAGTGAAACAGAGACGTGGGAGTGGGTGCTGGAGAGAGGGGGAGAAACAGAGATAAGGGGTTGAAGAGGGAGATATACCCAGAGAGGAGGAAAGAGAGAGAGATATACACACACACACGGTGGGGGGGGGGGGAGAGAAACACAGTGGGGAGAGAAGGGACGGAGAGAGAGAGAGGATGAGGGATATAGGAAGAGGGAGAGGAAAAGGGTCATAGGGAGGGGTTAAGGGGGAGGAGGAGATGCCAGTGGCAAAGAGAGGAATGAAGGAATGCAGGGGGCTTGCAGATACCGGAAGGGGTAAGAACAAGGGCACAGGAGGGTTTGAAAGTGAAGGCAAGAATGTTTAAATCGGTGGACGCAGAGTGCAGGAGGGAGGACATGGTGGAGAGGGGCCGACTGAGAGCAGGGCTGTGAACTGCAGGGTCTTATCTCAACCCGAAATTACAGACGGCAGGACGGGAAGGGGACAGTGGAATGATTGCCCAGTGCATTTCGACAGCAGCAAGACAGGTGAGGCAGGGGCTTCAGGTGTCAATAGTCCTAGTGATACCGTTCTGAAGCTGAAAGCAAGCTCCAGTGCACCCAGATGTACCAACAATCACTGACGCAAATTCTTATAGAAATTTCCTGCAGCGAAAACACATTTTTTTCAAACAGGAGGCCACTTGGCCCATCAAATCTGTGCCAGCCAAAAATAGACTTCAAGTTAACCCCACATTATATAAAAAATATTTGAACATAAATATTTGAATTATATTTGAATATAATTTAAGCTCACTGAGCCCTCCCACCACCACCACCCCCCCCCATCGATTTAACCCTAGCCTAATCACAGGACAATTTACAATGATTAATTGACCTACCAAATGTCTTTGGACTGTGGGAGGAAACTAGAGCACCAAGAGGAAACCCACGCGGTAACGGGGAAAAACATTCAGGCAGTGGTGGGAATTGAACTCATGTCACTGGCACTATCCTAACCACTACACACCGAATTATTTTAAAACAAGATGCCAAAAAATCTTTGGAAGTGATTAAAAATGAAAAAAAATTGGTTCTGTAAACTCTATCCAATAGGTGGGGAGGGATATTTTCCGTCGGCTGAGTATTCTTTCCTGGTGCTGGCCAGCGCCTTTAATGGAGCTGCGGTTGACAGTCACCGCCCACCGGGTGGCGCTGGCGAGCCGCAAACCCACTTCTCATTAAAGAGAAGCGGCTCGCTGCGGTTCAGCCCTTGATCAGATACCCATTAACTAACACTGTAACACCAGCAGTCGCACCACACACTCTACACAGGGCTACAATGTACACTCCACCACAGCCAGTCACCTTTAAGGTGAGCAGAGGCACTCTGCATCAAAAGAGTTTGGAAGTGGGTGAAATCCAGAGGAAGGGGAAGGGGAAAAAAAAGAAACTACCCCTAAATAAAGGAATAATGACACACAATAAAAAAATTGCATTAAATTTGCAGCCTGCAAAAAAAAAGCTCCATTATTCCATGGGTGCAGAAAATTATTGAGTGCTATGCACTTTGCATATTATTAATTATATAAAGCCTATATTGCATGCAAGTTTTTAAAGTATTGGCCAATGCAAAAGAGACCAGGGCAAATTGCAAATGCAACGCAGAAATATTGCAGATACTCACGATTTTAAAGGATTCTGAATGACTGTCGCCATTTTGATACTATAAGATATTGTAGATCACAATTCTGGTTTTAGCATTACATTTTGACCATTCAGAATATGGAACAGGGCTGCGGCCAGAAAGCAGCCAATCACAGGCGCCCTGGTGCCTGGGGAGCGACGTCACCTGTGCGGAGGGGGCGGGGCCGCGCCTGCGCTCCTGGGGAGGGGGTAAAGTGAGAGGAGAGAGAGGAAAAAAGGGGTACCCCGATGCCTGCTGGGAATTGTAGTCCACAGCAGCCCTCAGAGCCTGCTGGGAATTATAGTCCTGGCCTCCACTTCCCTTGAGTGAGGGCTGTCAATCATCCCAGGGGGTCAGTTTCCCCATTCATAAATCTCAGTACAGTCAGTGAGCTGGGAATGCACCCACCCACCTCATTGCTCGACCTGCCCAGAAGTTTGCAAACATTTAACCAGCCCTCCCTTCCCTCTTGTTTCCATAGCACATTTATTTTATTTTCCATCTGTGGCATTTTGTCTGTGGGGAAGATTAATCTCAGGGTTGTATACCTTAATAAATAAATCTACTTTGAATCGTTCATTCTCATTTAGACCACAAGATATAGGAGCAGAATTAGGCCATTCAGCCCATCAAGTCAATTCTCCATTCCATCATGGCTGAATTATTGTTCCTCTCAATCCCATTCTCCTTTGACTAATCAAGAACCTATGAACCTCTGCTTTAACCATACCCAATGACTTGGCCTCCACAGAAATACCACAGATTCACCACTCTCTAGCTAAAGAAATTCAACCCCATATTTGTTCTAAATAGATGTCCTTCTCTTCTGCACCTGCACTTTCTTGTCTTAAATATCCAGGATATCTTCAAGGAGCGATGCCTCAAAAAGGCAGCATCCATCTTGAAGGACCCCCATCACCCAGGACATGTCCTCTTCTCATTGTTACCATCAGGAAGGAGGGACAGGAGCCTGAAGACACTCTGCCATCAGATTTCTGAATGGACATTGAACCCATGAACACTACCTCACTACTTTTTTTTCTCTTTTTGCACTTTATTTATTTTAACTATATATTTTATATAATTTATATGTATAAGTCAACCTAAAAGACATCCGTTAGTTTGCGAGACCATGGATTCACTCTCCAGGGCGCAGGCCTGGGCAAGGTTGTATGGAAGGCCAGCAGTTGCCTATGCTGCATGTCTCCCCTCTCCACGACACCAATGTTGTCCAAGGGAAGGGCATTAGGACCCATACAGCTTGGCACCGGTGTCGTCGCAGAGCAATGTGTGGTTAAGTGCCTTGCTCAAGGACACAACACGCTGCCTCGGCTGGGGCTCGAACTCACGACCTTCAGGTCGCTAGTCCAGTGCCTTAACCACTTGGCCACGTGCCCACACAACCTATGACAACCTCTGCGGGTGATATTAAACCTGATTCTGAATCTGACTTCCCTTTCCAAGTCCTCTCTCCCTAGGCCTTTCAATATTTGGTAAGACTTAAAGAGAACCCCCCCCCCACCCCATTCTTCTAAACCTCAGCAGCTAGAGGCCCAGAGCCAACAAACGCTCCCCATGTGTTAACCCTTTCATTCCCAGAATCATTTTCATCAGCCTCCTCCAGACCCTCTCCAAAGTCAGCTCACTTTTCTGAGAGAAGGCCTGTAGCTTCCTCCGGTATTGAATCTCTTCCCGTCATGATTAAAATCACTTCAACACTTGGTGAAATTTATTCCTTGGAAAGATGCGCAGAGCTGCCTTCTTGAACTGCTTGTAGTCCTTGTGGTAAAGTCCTTCCCCAATCAGGGTTAGACAGGGCAGTCCAGGGCCTGGGCCTGATGACTGTGAACGAATGGTGATGGAGGAGATACAGGCTGGCGGGGAACCTATAAGTGGTGGTGTTTCCGTGCACCTAGTGCTCTCATCCCCCTTCTGCTTGAGGCTGTAGGTTTACGAATGTCACCTCTTTATGGAACATGTAGCCTAGACCCCATTTGCCCGCTCAGCTGCATAGCAAAGGTCCTCTTTTGTTCTGCCTACTGACAACACACACAAAACTGCAGGAATCGAAAGTAGAATTGGCTCTATTATCATTGGCATGAATTTTTTTGGACCAATTGAGCGATCTGGTGCTTTGCTGTCTCTGTCCATGTGGTTTGGAGCTTTCTGCATCCTGGAGGCTCTGGAGGCCCATGATGGACCCCAATGCTTCTCTCCGACTGAGGCATTGAGCAAAAGGAAACAACCCCATTTTATTGAACGGACTACGTGTTGTTATAATGAGGTAGTGATTAGGACTGTGCCAGTTGCTTCAAGAACTGAATGACTGAAGGGAAATAGCTGTTCCTGAATCTAGTGCTGTGGGACTTCAGGCTCCTGTGCCTCCTGCCCGATGGGAGCTGTGAGAAGATAGCCTGGACTGGATGGTGGAGATCTTTGATGAGGAGATCCTGATGGGAGCTGTGAGAAGATGGCCTGGCCCGGATGGGGGAGATCTTTGATGATGAGATCCCAATGGGAGCTGTGAGAAGATGACCTGGCCCACATGGTGGAGATCTTTGATGATGAGATCCCAATGGGAGCTGTGAGAAGATAACCTGGCCTGGATAGTGGAGATCTTTGATGATGAGATCCTGATGGGAGCTGTGAGAAGATGGCCTGGCCCGCATGGGGGAGATCTTTGATGATGAGATCCCAATGGGAGCTGTGAGAAGATGGCCTGGCCTGGATAGTGGAGATCTTTGCTGATGAGATCCTGATGGGAGTTGTGAGAAGATGACCTGGCCCACATGGTGGAGATCTTTGATGATGAGATCCCGATGGGAGCTGTGAGAAGATAACCTGGCCTGGATAGTGGAGATCTTTGACGATGAGATCCCGATGGGAGCTGTGAGAAGATGACCTGGCCCACATGGTGGAGATCTTTGACGATGAGATCCCGATGGGAGCTGTGAGAAGATGGCCTGGCCTGGATAGTGGAGATCTTTGATGATGAGATCCCGATGGGAGCTGTGAGAAGATGGCCTGGCCCACATGGTGGAGATCTTTGATGATGAGATCCCGATGGGAGCTGTGAGAAGATGGCCTGGCCTGGATAGTGGAGATCTTTGATGATGAGATCCCGATGGGAGCTGTGAGAAGATGGCCTGGCCTGGATAGTGGAGATCTTTGCTGATGAGATCCCGATGGGAGCTGTGAGAAGATGGCCTGGCCTGGATAGTGGAGATCTTTGCTGATGAGATCCCGATGGGAACTGTGAGAAGATGGCCTGGCCTGGATAGTGGAGATCTTTGCTGATGAGATCCCGATGGGAGCTGTGAGAAGATGGCCTGGCCTGGATAGTGGAGATCTTTGCTGATGAGATCCCGATGGGAGCTGTGAGAAGATGGCCTGGCCCGGATGGCGGAGATCTTTGACGATGGATGATGCTTTGTTGAGACAGCACTTTGCTTCGTGAGTTCATTTTCACCAGCACGAGTGAGGTACCGGTACCATTTGTGGCAGCACCACAGGAACACACAGAACAGCAGTGATCAGGGTCAGAATAAGGTCCATTACCACTGAAGTAACTTGTGACCTGTGTTATTTTGTGGCCGCAGTACAGTGTAATACTTAAAATTACCATAAATACATAACAAGCCAGAAATAGATAGATCATCAGATAGAGTGAGAGAAATAGAAAGAGAGAGATAGATAATGATGGATAGAGAGAGAAATAGAGATGAATAGAGAGAGATAGAGTGATGGATAGAGAGAGAGATAAGGAGATGGATAGATATAGAGTGATAGAGAGACAGACAGATAGAGAAAGAGAGGGCGATAGATAGACAGAAAGATAGGTAGATAGCTAAATAGATAGATAGACAGATAGATGGGTAGATAGATAGAGATAGATATATAACTAGAAAGACAGATAGCTAGATATATAGATAGTTACAAAGATAGACAGGTAGGTAGGTAGGTAGGTAGATAGATAGAAAGATCTGCAGAAAACCCATGCCTGTCACAGTTAACTTGACAAAATGAAACAGAAAGCCCAAGGACTTAACAACTCTAATTAAGACAACGATTAGTAAATACAAGTGCTCGAAAACCTAGAAGCCCAGCACGGAGGCCCACAGGCTCATATCAGAAGCTGTTTATAAAACACTGAGCGTGTGTCTTCAGTCTCCTGTACCCCCCCCCCGGCGCAAGCAATGAGAAGAGGGCATGTCCCAGAGCTGGAATTATCAGTAAGATTTAAGACTCTGTGCTACGCTGATAAGGTTCCAGTTTCTGACCTCCTCACGGCACGATACGTTGGCCAAATGGATATAACTGGGTGGAGTGGACTCATTAGGCTGGTAAGGCCTGTTACTGTGCTGTATACATACAATAAATAAAATCCATTTTACCTCACTCCACCTCTCCCACCCCATAACACTCCACAGAGATCAGCCTTTCCTCAACAAGCTGATACAGGAGCCTCAGGTCCCACACCACCAGGTTCAGGAACAGTTATTACCCCTCAACCATCAGGCTCCTGAACCAGTGTGGATAACTTCACTCACCACAATTAGCCTCAGGTCCCACACCACCAGGTTCAGGAACAGTTATTACCCCACAACCATCAGGCTCCTGAACCAGTGTGGATAACTTCACTCACCACAATGAGCCTCAGGTCCCACACCACCAGGTTCAGGAACAGTTATTACCCCACAACCATCAGACTCCTGAACCAGTGTGGATAATTTCACTCACCACAACACTGAGCTGATTTCACAACCTACAGACTCACTTTCAAGGACTCTACAACTCGCGTTCTCAGTATTATTTATTTATTTGTTTGTTTTGTGTTTGCAGTTGGCCTTCTTTGGCACGTTGGTTGTTTGTCAGACTTTGTGTTTAGTTTTTCACTGATTCTATTGTATTTCTTCTACTGTGAGTGCCTGCAAGAAAATAAATCTCAGGGTGGTCTCATAGAGTCATAGAAAAGTACAGCACAGAAACAGGCCCTTCAGCCCATCTACTCCATGCCAAAATTATTCAAACTGCCGACTCCCATCGACCTGCACCAGGACCATAGCCCTCCATCCACGTACCTATTCAAACTTCTCTTAAACATTGAAATCGAACTCACACGCACCACTTGTGCTAGCAGCTCGTTCCACACTCTCACCACCCTCTGAGTGCAGAAGTGGGTTGCCTATGGTGCCACTGATGTACTTCGATAATAAATTTACTTTGACGTTTGAACTTTGAACAAGGCACAGCCTGGAAATCGGAAGCATTGTCCAAAGTTAAAGACTGTGCTTTGCAAAGTGGAGATGATTTGAAATACAGTCACTATGTGAATGCAGACAAAGAGAGCTTCAAGCTGTTCCAGCAAAGTGCGAGAAAAACCTAGTTTCAATAAATAAACTTGCTTGAGTGACATTCACTGTGAGATAAACGCCAGGCAAGAGGCTAAGGACAATTTCTAGACAGAGGTGCTAGAGGTTCTGCAGATGCTAGACGTCTAAAGCAACACACACAAAATGCTGGAGGAACTCAGCAGGTCAGGTGCCATCTATAGAGGGGAATGAACAGTCGATGTTTCGGACTGAGACCTGTCATCGGGACTGGAAAGGAAGGGGGGAAGATGCCTGAATAAAAAGGTGGGAAGAGGGGAAGGAGGATAGCTGGAAGGTGATAGGGGAAGCCAGGTGGGTGGGAAAGGTAAGGGACAGCAGAGGAGGGAATTGGACAGGAGGGGAGAGTGGACCCTAGGAGAAAGGGGAGGGTGAGGGGAGGACCCAGGGGGAGGTGATCGGCTGGTGAGAAGATCGGATGTAAGAGTCCAGAGAGAAGAACTGAGCAGTGTCCTGATTGAGGGTCTCAGTCCAAAATGTCGACTTCATTAGGAGTTTGGGGAGATTTGGAATGTCACCTAAAAACACTCAAGAACTTCTATAGATGTACCATGGAGGGCATTCTAACTGACTGCATCACTGTCTGGTGGGGTGGGGGGGACATTGCACAAGGTCAAAGTCAGCTGCAGAGAGTTGTAAACTCAGTCAGCTCCATCATGGGCACTAGCCTCCGTAGTATCCAGGACAGTTCCAAGGAGCGATGCCTCAGAAAGGCAGCATCCATCACCCAGGACGTGCCCTCTTCTCATTGCTACCATCAGGAAGGAGGTACAGGAGCCTGAAGGCACAAACTCAATGATTCAGGAACAGCTTCTTCCCCTCTGCCATCAGATTTCTGAATGGACATTGAACCCATGAACACTACCTGACTACTTTTGCATTCCTATTCATTTTATTTATTTAACTATATACACTCACTGTAACTAACAGATTTTCCCCATTATTATGTATTGCATTGTACTGCTGCTGCAAAGACAACAAGTTATACGACGTAGGCCTCATTCTGATTCTGTTGATGCTGCTCAATCTGATGGGTTTCAGGAAGAGCTTCTTCCCGTCCACCATCAGGTTTCTGGACGGTCCATAATCACTACCTCACTACCTGCTCTCTCTATGAACGACTTATTTATGTTTTCATACTTCTTAACTTTGGGTGGTGGGGTGGAGATACGTCTCTACCAAAGGAGGTGTAAGGTGCTCCTTCCCTCTGCTAGCCCACAGGGCACCCTTGGGCGAGGTGTAGCACCTGCCTAGCCATCCCCACCCGACCCCCGGATACAACCCTGAGAGTCATTTCCTGTGGGCATACACAGCAAATCTATAGAACAGTAACTATCACAGGATCAATGAAAGATCAACCAGAGTGCAGGAGATAACAGACCGTGCAAATATAAATAAATAGCAATAAATTACGAGAACATGAGATAAAGAGTCCTTAAAGTTGTTTCTGGGAACATCTCAATGGAAGGGCTAGGAAGTGCAGTTTTCCCCATTTTTGTTCAAGAGCCTGATGGTTGGGGGGTAGTAACTGTTCTTGAACCTGGTGGTGAGAGTCCTGCGGCTCCTATACCTTCTACCTGATGGCAGCAGCGAGAAGAGAGCACGGCCTGGGTGGTGGGGATCTCTGATGACGGATGCTGCTTTCCTACGACAGAGTTTCATGTGGTTAGGAGGGCTTTACAGATGATAGACTGGGCCGTATCCATTACCCTTTTTGTAGGATTCTGTGTTAAAGGGCATGGGTGTTTCCATACCAGGCTGTGATGCAGCCAGTCAATATACTCTCCACCACACATCTATAGAAGTTTGTCAAGGTCTTAGATATCGTGCTGAATCTCAACAAACTCCTGAGGAAATAGAGATTCTGCTGTGCTTTCTTCATAATTGCACTTGTGTCCTTAGCACTAGGATCGGGAGATGATGGAGTGGGACAACACTAGGATCGATAGATGATGGAGTGGGACACAAGGATTGGGAGATGAAGGAGTGGGACAACACTAGGATGGGAAGATGAAGGAGTGGGACAACACTAGGATGGGTAGAGGAAGGAGTGGGACAACACTAGGATCGATAGATGACAGAGTGGGACAACACTAGGATGGGTAGAGGAAGGAGTGGGACAACACAGATCGGGAGATGAAGGAATGGAACAACACTAGGATGGGAAGATGAAGGTGTGGGACAACACTCGGATCGGCAGACGAAGGAGTGGGACAACACTAGGATCGGGAGATGAAGGAGTGGGACAACACTAGGATCGGAAGATGAAGGAGTGGGACAACACTAGGTTTGGGTATTGAAGGAGTGGGACAACACTAGGATCGGAAGATGAAGGAGTGGGACAACACTAGGTTTGGGTATTGAAGGAGTGGGACAACACCAGGATCGGTAGATGAAGCAGTGGGACAACACCCGGATCGAGAGATGAAGCAGTGGGACAAAACTGGGATAGTTAGATAAAGGATTGGGACAACATTAGGATAGGGAGATGAAGGAGTGGGACAACTCTAGTATCGGGACATGAAGGAGTGAGACAACACGAGGATCGGTAGATGAAGGAGTGGGACAACACTAGGATCTGGAGATGAAGGAGAGGGACAACACCAGGATCGGTATATGAAGGAGTGGGACAACACTAGGTTTGGGTATTGAAGGAGTGGGACAACACCAGGATGGTAGATCAAGCAGTGGGACAACACCCGATCGGGAGATGAAGCAGTGGGACAAGACTAGGATAGTTAGATGAAGGAGTGGGACAACACTAGGATAGGGAGATGAAGGAATGGGAGAACACTAGGTTCTGGAGATGAAGGAGTGGGACAACACAAGGATATGTGGATGACAGGGTGGGACAACACTAGGATCGGGAGATGAAGGAGTGGGACAATACTGGGATATGCAGATGACAGGGTGGGACAACACTAGGATAGGGAGATGAAGGAGTGGGACAACACCAGGATCAGAGATGAAGGAGTGGGACACACTCGGATCGGTTGATGAAGGAGTGGGACAACACCAGGATCGGTAGATGATGGAGTGGGACAACACTACGACCGGGAGGTGAAAGAGTGGGAAACCACTAGGATCGGTAGATGAAGGAGTGGGACAACACTCGGATCGCTAGATGAAGGAGTGGGACAACACTCGGATCGGTAGATGAAAGAGTGGGACAACACTTGGATTTGGAAATGAAGGAATGGGACAAAACTAAGATAGGGAGATGAAGGAGCAGGACAACATTAGGATCGGTAGATGAAGGAATGGGAGAACACTTAGATAGGTCGATGAAGGAGTGCGACAACACGAGGATGGGTAGATGAAGGAGTGGGATAACACTCGGATCGCTAGATGAAGGAGTGGGCCAACACTCGGATCGGTAGATGAAAGAGTGGGACAACACGAGGTTCTGGAGATGAAGGAGCGGGACAACACAAGGATCGGTAGATGAAGGAATGGGACAACACTAGGATTGGGAGATGACGGAGTAGGACAACACTACAATCGGCAGATGAAGGAGTGGGAAACAACTAGGACTAGTAGATGACGGAGAGGGACAACATTAGGGTCAGTAGATGAAGGACTGGGACAACACTAGGATAGGGAGATGAAGGAGTGGGAGAACACTCGGATCGGTTGATGAAGGAGGTGGACAACATTAGGATCGGTCGATGAAGGAGTGGGACAACATTAGCATCGGGAGATGACAGAGTGGGACAACCCTAGGTTTGGGTATTGAATGAGAGGGACAACACCAGGATCGGTATATGAAGGAGTGGGACAACACTAGGTTTGGGTATTAAAGAAGTGGGACAACACCAGGATCGGTAGATCAAGCAGTGGGACAACACCCCGATCGGGAGATGAAGGAGTGGGACAAAACTAGGATAGGGAGATGAAGGAATGGGAGAACATTAGGTTCTGGAGATGAAGGAGTGGGACAACACAAGGATATGTAGATGAATGAGTGGGACAACCCTAGGATATGTAGATGAATGAGTGGGACAACACTAGGATCAGGAGATGAAGGAGTGGGACAATAGTGGGATATGCAGATGACAGAGTGGGACAACACTAGGATGGGTAGATGAAGGAATGGGACAACACAGATCGGGAGATGAAGAAATGGAACAACACTAGGATGGGAAGATGAAGGAGTGGGACAACACTCGGATCGGCAGACCAAGGAGTGGGACAACACTAGGATCGGGAGATGAAGGAGTGGGACAACACTAGGATCGGCAGACCAAGGAGTGGGACAACACTAGGATCGGAAGATGAAGGAGTGGGACAACACTAGGTTTGGGTATTGAAGGAGTGGGACAACAACAGGATCAGTAGATGACGGAGTGGGACAACACCAGGATCGGTAGATGAAGCAGTGGGACAAAACTGGGATAGTTAGATGAAGGATTTGGACAACATTAGGATAGGGAGATAAAGGAGTGGGACAACTCTAGTATCGGGACATGAAGGAGTGGGACAACACCAGGATCGATAGACGAAGGAGTGGGACAACACAAGGATCGGTAGATGAAAGAATGGGACAACACTAGGATTGGGAGATGACGGAGTAGGACAACACTACAATCGGCAGATGAAGGAGTGGGAAACAACTAGGACCAGTAGATGACGGAGAGGGACAACATTAGGGTCAGTAGATGAAGGACTGGGACAACACTAGGATAGGGACATGAAGGAGTGGGACAACACTCGGATCGGTTGATGAAGGAGTGGGACAACACTCGGATCGGTTGATGAAGGAGTGGGACAACACTAGGATGGGTAGATGAAGGAGTGGGACAACACTAGGATAGGTAGATGAAGGAGTGGGACAACACTAGGATCGGGAGATGAAGGAGTGGGACAACACCAGGATCGGTAGATGAAGGAGTGGGACAACACTAGGATCGGTCGATGAAGGAGTGGGACAACACTAGGATCGGGAGATGAAGGAGTGGGACAACACCAGGATGGGTAGATGAAGGAGTGGGACAACACTAGGATCGGTCGATGAAGGAGTGGGACAACACTAGGTTTGGGTATTGAAGGAGTGGGACAACACTAGGATCGGAAGATGAAGGAGTGGGACAACACTAGGTTTGGGAGATGAAGGAGTGGGACAACACTAGGATAGGCAGATGAAGGAGTGGGAGAACACTTGGATAGGTCGATGAAGGTGTGGGACATTACTAGGATCGGTAGATGAAGCAGTGGGACAACACTAGGATAGGCAGATGAAGGAGTGGGAGAACACTTGGATAGGTCGATGAAGGTGTGGGACATTACTAGGATCGGTAGATGAAGGAGTGGGACAACACTAGGATAGGCAGATGAAGGAGTGGGAGAACACTTGGATAGGTCGATGAAGGTGTGGGACATTACTAGGATCGGTAGATGAAGGAGTGGGAAACCACTAGGATCGGTAGATGAAGCAGTGGGACAACACTAGGATATGCAGGTGAAGGAATGGGAGAACACTAGTTTCTGGAGATGAAGGAGTGGGACAACACTAGTATGGGGAGATGCATGAGTGGGACAACCCTAGGATATGTAGATTAATGAGTGGGACAACACTGCGATCGGGAGATGAAGGAGTGGGACAATACTGGGATATGCAGATGACAGAGTGGGACAACACTAGGATCGATAGATGACGGAGTGGGACAACACTTGGATCAGTAGATGACGGAGTGGAATAACACTCTAATCAGTAGATGAATGAGTGGGACAATACTAGGATCAGTTGATGAAGGAGTGGGACAACACTAGGTTCGGGGAATGAAGGAGTGGGATAACACTCGGATCGGTTGATGTAGGAGTGGGACAACACTAGGATCTGGACATGAAGGAGTGGGACAACACGAGGATCGGGAGATGAAGGAGTGGGACATCACGAGGATCGGGAGATGAAGGAGTGGGACAAGACTAGGATAGGTCGATGAAGGATTGGGACAACACTAGGATCGGTCGATGAAGGAGTGGGACAACACTCGGATCGGGAGATGAAGGAGTGGGACAAAACCAGGATCGGTAGATGAAGGAGTGGGACAACACCAGGATCGGTAGATGAAGGAGTGGGACAACACCTGGATCGGTAGATGACGGAGTGGGACAACACTAGGATCAGTAGATGAAGGAGTGGGACAACACCTGGATCGGTAGATGATGGAGTGGGACAACACCTGGATCGGTAGATGACGGAGTGGGACAAAACCAGGATTGGTAGATGAAGGAGTGGGACAACACCTGGATCAGTAGATGACGGAGTGGGACAACATTAGGATCGGTCGATGAAGGAGTGGGACAACACTAGCATCGGGAGATGACAGAGTGGGACAACACTAGCATCGGGAGATGACAGAGTGGGACAACACTAGCATCGGGAGATGACAGAGTGGGACAACACTAAGATCGGTTGATACAGGAATGGGACAACACTAGGATTGGGAGATGACGGAGTAGGACAACACTACAATCGGCAGATGAAGGAGTAGGAAACAACTAGGAGCGGTAGATGACGGAGAGGGACAACATTAGGGTCAGTAGATGAAGGAGTGGGACAACACTAGGATCAGTAGATGAAGGAGTGGGACAACACCTGGATCGGTAGATGATGGAGTGGGACAACACCTGGATCGGTAGATGACGGAGTGGGACAAAACCAGGATTGGTAGATGAAGGAGTGGGACAACACCTGGATCAGTAGATGACGGAGTGGGACAACATTAGGATCGGTCGATGAAGGAGTGGGACAACACTAGCATCGGGAGATGACAGAGTGGGACAACACTAGCATCGGGAGATGACAGAGTGGGACAACACTAGGTTCGGGAGATGAAGCAGTGGGACAACACTAAGATCAGATGATACAGGACTGGGACAACACTAGGATTGGGAGATGACGGAGTAGGACAACACTACAATCGGCAGATGAAGGAGTAGGAAACAACTAGGAGCGGTAGATGACGGAGAGGGACAACATTAGGGTCAGTAGATGAAGGAGTGGGACAACACTAGGATCGGGAGATGAAGGAGTGGGACAACATTAGGATCGGTCGATGAAGGAGTGGGACAACATTAGCATCGGGAGATGACAGAGTGGGACAACCCTAGGTTTGGGTATTGAATGAGAGGGACAACACCAGGATCGGTATATGAAGGAGTGGGACAACACTAGGTTTGGGTATTAAAGGAGTGGGACAACACCAGGATCGGTAGATCAAGCAGTGGGACAATACCCCAATTGGGAGATGAAGCAGTGGGACAAGACTAGGATAGTTAGATGAAGGAATGGGACAACACTAGGATAGGGACATGAAGGAGTGGGACAACACTAGATTCGGTAGATGAAGGACTGGGACAACATTAGGATCGGTCGATGAAGGAGTGGGACAACACTAGGATAGGGACATGAAGGAGTGGGACAACATTAGGATCGGTCGATGAAGGAGTGGGACAACATTAGGATCGGGAGATGAAGGAGTGGGACAACATTAGGATCGGTAGATGAAGGAGTGGGACAACATTAGGATAGGGAGATGAAGGAGTGGGACAACACTCGGATCGGTTGATGAAGGAGGTGGACAACATTAGGATCGGTCGATGAAGGAGTGGGACAACATTAGCATCGGGAGATGACAGAGTGGGACAACCCTAGGTTTGGGTATTGAAGGAGAGGGACAACACCAGGATCGGTATATGAAGGAGTGGGACAACACTAGGTTTGGGTATTAAAGAAGTGGGACAACACCAGGATCGGTAGATCAAGCAGTGGGACAACACCCCGATCGGGAGATGAAGGAGTGGGACAAAACTAGGATAGGGAGATGAAGGAATGGGAGAACACTAGGTTCTGGAGATGAATGAGTGGGACAACACTAGGATATGTAGATGAATGAGTGGGACAACACTAGGATCGGGAGGTGAAGGAGAGGGACAATACTGGGATATGCCGATGACAGAGTGGGACAATGCTAGGTTAGGGAGATGAAGGAGTGGGACAACACAAGGATTGGTAGATGAAGGAGTGGGACAACACTAGTATAGGGAGATGAAGGAATGGGACAACACTCGGATCGGTAGATGAAGGAGTGGGACAACACTAGGATCGGTAGATGAAGGAGTGGGACAACATTAGGATCGGGCGATGAAAGAGTGGGACAACACCTGGATCGGTTGATGAAGTAGTGGGACAACACTCGGATCGGTAGATGAAGGAGTGGGACAACACCTGGATCGGTAGATGAAGGAGTGGGACAACACAAGGATTGGTAGATAAAGCAGTGGGACAACACTAGGATCAGTAGATGAAGGAGTGGGACAACTCTCGGATCAGTAGATGAAGGAGTGGGACAACACCAGGATCGGTAGATGTCTGAGTGGGACAACACTACGACCGGGAGGTGAAAGAGTGGGAAACCACTAGGATCGGTAGATGAAGGAGTGTGACAACACTAAGATCGGTCGATGAAGGAGTGGGACAACAATAGGATCGGTAGATGAAGGAGTGGGACACCACTAGGATCGGTAGATGAAGGAGAGGGACAACACTAGGATCGGTCGAATAAGGAGTGGGACAACACTGGGATCGGGAGATGAAGGAGTGGGACAACACTAGGATCGGTAGATGAAGGAGTGGGACAACACCAGGATCGGTAGATGATGGAGTGGGACAACACTACGATCGGGAGATGAAGGAGTGGGACAACAGTAAGATAGGGAGATGAAGGAGTGGGACAACACAAGGATTGGTAGATGAACGTGTGGGACATCAATAGGATTGGTAGATGAAGGAATCGGACAACACTAGAATCGGTAGATGACGGAGTGGGACAACACTAGGATCAGTAGAAGAAGGAGTGGGACAACACTAGGATAGGTAGATGAAGGAGTGGGACAACACTCGGATGGGTCGATGAAGGAGTGGGACAACACTAGGATCGGTAGATAAAGGAGTGGGACAACACTAGGATCGGTCAGTGGGACAATACTTGGACCGGTAGATGAAGAAGTGGGACAACATTAGGATCGGTCGATGAAGGAGTGGGACATTAGAAAAGGTAGATGAAGAAGTGGGACAAGACTAGGATCAGTAGACGAAGGAGTGGGACACCACTAGGATCAGTAGATGAAGGAGTGCGACTACACTAGGACTGGTCAGTGGGACAACACTAGGACCGGTAGAAGAAGAAGTGGGACAGCACTAGGATCGCTAGATGACGGAGTGGGACAACACTAGGATAGGTAGATGAAAAAGTGGGACAACACTAGGATGGGTAGAAGACAGAGTGGGACAACACTCGGATCGGGAGATAAAGGAGTGGGACAACACTAAGACCGGTAGATGAAGGAGTGGGACAACACTAGGTTTGGGAGATGAAGTTGTGGGACAACACCAGGATAGTTAGATGAAGGAGTGGGACAACACTAGGATAAGTAGATGAAGAAGTGGGACAACACTAGGATCGGTAGATGAAGGAGTGGGACAACACTAGGATCGGTAGATGAAAACGTGGGACAACAATAGGATCGGTAGATGAAGGAGTGGGGAAACACCAGGATCGGTAAATGCAGGAGTGGGACAACACTCGGATCGGGTGATGAAGGAGTGGGACAACACCAGGATCGGTAGATGAAGCAGTGGGACAACACCTGGATCGGGAGTTGAAGCAGTGAGACAAAACTAGGATAGTTAGATGAAGGAGTGGGACAACATTAGGATCGGGAGATGAATGAGTGGGACACCACTGGGATATATAGATGAAGGAGTGGGACAACACCAGGATAGGTCGATGAAGGAGTGGGACAACACTCGGATCGGTAGATGAAGGAATGGGACAACACTCGGATCGGGAAGTAAAGGAGTGGGACAACACTAGGTTCGGGAGATGAAGTTGTGGAACAACACCAGGATCGGTAGATGAAGCAGTGGGACAACACCCGGATCGGGAGTTGAAGCAGTGAGACAAAACTAGGATAGTTAGATGAAGGAGTGGGACAACATTAGGATCGGGAGATGAATGAGTGGGACACCACTAGGATATATAGATGATGGAGTGGGACAACACCAGGATCGGTAGATGAAGGAGTGGGACAACACTCGGATCGGTAGATGAAGGAATGGGACAACACTGGGACCGGTAGGTGACGGAGTGTGACACCACTAGGACCGGTAGATGAAGAAGTGGGACAACACCAGGATCGGTCGTTGAAACAGTGGGACAACACCCAGATCGGGAGATGATGCAGTGGGACAACGCTAGGATAGTTAGATGAAGGAGTGGGACAACACTAGGATAAGTAGATGAAGAAGTGGGACAACACTAGGATGGGTAGTTGAAGGAGTGGGACAACAGTTGGGTCGGTAGATGACGGAGTGGGACAACACTAGGGTTGGTAGATGAAGGAGAGGGACAACACTTGGATCAGGAGATGAAGGAGTGGGACAACATTAGAAAAGGTAGATGAAGAAGTGGGACAAGACTAGGATCAGTAGATGAAGGAGTGGGACAACACTAGGATCAGTAGATGAAGGAGTGGGACAACACCAGGATCGGTAGATGAAGGAGTGGGACAACACTAGGATCAGTACATGAAAAAGTGGGACAACACTAGGATGGGTAGAAGACAGAGTGGGACAATACTAGCATCGGGGGATGAAGGAGTGGGACAATACTAGCATCGGGGGATGAAGGAGTGGGACAACACCAGGATCGGTAGATGAAGGAGTGGGACAACACTCGGATCGGTAGATGAAGGAGTGGGACAACACTAGGATCGGTAGATGAAGGAGTGGGACAACACCAGGATCGGTAGATGAAGGAGTGGGACAACACCAGGATCGGTAGATGAAGGAGTGGGACAACACTCGGATCGGTAGATGAAGGAGTGGGACAACACCAGGATCGGTAGATGATGGAGTGGGACAACACTCGGATCGGTAGATGAAGGAGTGGGACAACACTAGGATCGGTCGATGAAGGAGTGGGACAACACCAGGATCGGTCGATGAAGGAGTGGGACAACACTAGGATGGGTAGATGACGGAGTGGGACAACACTAGGATCGGTAGATGAAGGAGTGGGACAACACTAGGATCGGTAGATGAAGGAGTGGGACAACACCAGGATCGGTAGATGAAGGAGTGGGACAACACTAGGATCGGTCGATGAAGGAGTGGGACAACACTAGGATCAGTAGATGAAGCAGTGGGACAACATTAGGATCAGTAGATGAAGCAGTGGGACAACACTAGGATCGGTCGATGAAGCAGTGGGACAACACTAGGATCAGTAGATGAAGCAGTGGGACAACACCAGGATCGGTAGATGAAGGAGTGGGACAACTCTCGGATCGGTAGATGAAGGAGTGGGACAACACCAGGATCAGTAGATGAAGGAGTGGGACAACTCTCGGATCGGGAGATGAAGGAGTGGGACAACACTATGATCGGTAGATGAAGGAGTGGGACAACACCAGGATCAGTAGATGAAGGAGTGGGACAACACCAGGATCGGTAGATGAAGGAGTGGGACAACACTTGGATCGGTAGATGAAGGAGTGGGACAACTCTCGGATCGGTAGATGAAGTAGTGGGACAACACTCGGATCAGTTGAAGAAGGAGTGGGACAACACTTGGATCGGTAGATAAAGCAGTGGGACAACACTAGGATCGGTTGATGAAGGAGTGGGACAACACTCGGATCGGTAGATGAAGGAATGGGACAACACTCGGATCGGTAGATGAAGGAGTGGGACAACACTAGGATCGGTTGATGAAGGAGTGGGACAACACTCGGATCGGTAGATGAAGGAGTGGGACAACACCAGGATCGGTAGATGACGGAGTGGGACAACACTAGGATCGGTAGATGACGGAGTGGGACAACACTCGGATCGGTAGATGAAGGAGTGGGACAACACTCGGATCGGTAGATGAAGGAGTGGGACAACACTCGGATCGGTTGATGAAGGAGAGGGACAACACTCGGATCGGTAGATGAAGGAGTGGGACAACACTCGGATGGGTCGATGAAGGAGTGGGACAACACTAGGATCAGTAGATGAAGGAGTGGGACAACACTCGGATGGGTCGATGAAGGAGTGGGACAACACTAGGATCAGTAGATGAAGGAGTGGGACAACATTAGGATCGGTAGATGAAGTAGTGGGACAACACTAGGATCGGGAGATGAAGGAGTGGGACAACACTCGGATGGGTCGATGAAGGAGTGGGACAACACTAGGATCGGTAGATGAAGTAGTGGGACAACACTAGGATCGGGAGATGAAGGAGTGGGACAACACTAGGATGGGTAGATGAAGGAGTGGGACAACACTAGGATCGGTAGATGAAGTAGTGGGACAACACTCGGATGGGTCGATGAAGGAGTGGGACAACACTAGGATCAGTAGATGAAGGAGTGGGACAACACTAGGATCGGTAGATGAAGTAGTGGGACAACACTCGGATGGGTCGATGAAGGAGTGGGACAACACTAGGATCAGTAGATGAAGGAGTGGGACAACACTAGGACCGGTAGATGAAGGAGTGGGACAACACTAGGATCGGTAGATGAAGGAGTGGGACAACACTAGGATCGGTAGATGAAGGAGTGGGACAACACTAGGATCGGTAGATGAAGTAGTGGGACAACACTCGGATGGGTCGATGAAGGAGTGGGACAACACTAGGATCAGTAGATAAAGCAGTGGGACAACACTACGACCGGGAGGTGAAAGAGTGGGAAACCACTAGGATGGGTAGATGAAGAAGTGTGACAACACTAGGATCAGTAGATGAAGGAGAGGGACAACAATAGGATCGGTAGATGAAGGAGTGGGACAACTCTCGGATCGGTCGAATAAGGAATGGGACAACACGAGGATCGGTCGAATAAGGAATGGGACAACACGAGGATAGGTCGATGAAGGAGTGGGACAACATTAGGATCGGTTGATGAAGGAGTGGGACAACACTACGATCGGGAGATGAAGGAGTGGGACAACACTACGATCGGGAGATGAAGGAGTGGGACAACACTACGATCGGGAGATGAAGGAGTGGGACAACACAAGGATTGTTAGATGAACGTGTGGGACATCAATAGGATTGGTAGATGAAGGAATCGGACAACACCAGGATCGGTAGATGAAGCAGTGGGACAACACCCGGATCAGTAGTTGAAGCAGTGAGACAAAACTAGGATAGTTAGATGAAGGAGTGGGACAACATTAGGATCGGGAGATGAATGAGTGGGACACCACTGGGATATATAGATGACGGAGTGGGACAACACTACGACCGGTAGATGAAGGAGTGGTACAACACTTGGATCGGTAGATGAAGGAATGGGACAACAGTAGGATCGGGAGATGAATGAGTGGGACACCACTAGGATATATAGATGATGGACTGGGACACCACTAGGACCGGTAGATGAAGGAGTGGGACAACAACAGGATCGGTCGTTGAAACAGTGGGACAACACCCAGATCGGGAGATGAAGCAGTGGGACAACGCTAGGATAGTTAGATGAAGGAGTGGGACAACAACAGGATCGGTCGTTGAAACAGTGGGACAACACCCAGATCGGGAGATGAAGCAGTGGGACAACGCTAGGATAGTTAGATGAAGGAGTGGGACAACACTAGGATAAGTAGATGAAGAAGTGGGACAACACTAGGATGGGTAGATGAAGGAGTGGGACAACAGTTGGGTCGGTAGATGACGGAGTGGGACAACACTCGGATCGGTAGATGAAGGAATGGGACAACACTCGGATCGGGAGATAAAGGAGTGGGACAACACTAGGTTCGGGAGATGAAGTTGTGGAACAACACCAGGATCGGTAGATGAAGCAGTGGGACAACACCCGGATCGGGAGTTGAAGCAGTGCGAAAAAACTAGGACAGTTAGATGAAGGAGTGGGACAACATTAGGATCGGGAGATGAATGAGTGGGACACCAGTGGGATATATAGATGACGGAGTGGGACAACACTCGGACCGGTAGATGAAGGAATGGGACAACACTGGGACCGGTAGGTGACGGAGTGTGACACCACTAGGACCGGTAGATGAAGGAGTGGGACAACAACAGGATCGGTCGTTGAAACAGTGGGACAACACCCAGATCGGGAGATGAAGCAGTGGGACAACGCTAGGATAGTTAGATGAAGGAGTGGAACAACACTAGGATAAGTAGATGAAGAAGTGGGACAACACTAGGATGGGTCGATGAAGGAGTGGGACAACAGTTGGGTCGGTAGATGACGGAGTGGGACAACACTAGGATCGGTAGATAAAGGAGTGGGACAACACTAGGATCGGTAGATGAAGAAGTGGGACAAGACTAGGATCAGTAGACGAAGGACTGGGACAACACTAGGATCAGTAGATGAAGGAGTGGGACAACACTAGGATCGGTCAGTGGGACAATACTTGGACCGGTAGATGAAGAACTGGGACAACACTAGGATCGGTCGATGAAGGAGTGGGACATTAGAAAAGGTAGATGAAGAAGTGGGACAAGACTAGGATCAGTAGACGAAGGACTGGGACAACACTAGGATCAGTAGATGAAGGAGTGGGACAACACTAGGGGAGGTAGATGAAAACGTGGGACAACAATAGGATCGGTAGATGAAGGAGTGGGGAAACATCAGGATCGGTAAATGCAGGAGTGGGACAACACTCGGATCGGGTGATGAAGGAGTGGGACAACACCAGGATCGGTAGATGAAGCAGTGGGACAACACCTGGATCGGGAGTTGAAGCAGTGAGACAAAACTAGGATAGTTAGATGAAGGAGTGGGACAACATTAGGATCGGGAGATGAATGAGTGGGACACCACTAGGATATATAGATGACGGAGTGGGGGACAACACTACGACCGGTAGATGAAGGAGTGGGACAACAGTAGGACCGGTCCGTGGGACAACACTGGGACCGGTAGGTGACGGAGTGTGACACCACTAGGACCGGTAGGTGACGGAGTGTGACAACACCAGGATCGGTAGATGAAGCAGTGGGACAACACCCGGATCGGGAGTTGAAGCAGTGAGACAAAACTAGGATAGTTAGATGAAGGAGTGGGACAACATTAGGATCGGGAGATGAATGAGTGGGACACCACTAGGATATATAGATGAAGGAGTGGGACAACACTACGACCGGTAGATGAAGGAGTGGGACAACAGTAGGACCGGTCCGTGGGACAACACTGGGGCCGGTAGGTGACGGAGTGTGACACCACTAGGACCGGTAGATGAAGAAGTGGGACAACACCAGGATCGGTCGTTGAAACAGTGGGACAACACCCAGATCGGGAGATGAAGCAGTGGGATAACGCTAGGATAGTTAGATGAAGGAGTGGGACAACACTAGGATAAGTAGATGAAGAAGTGGGACAACACTACGACCGGTAGATGAAGGAGTGGTACAACACCAGGATCGGTAGATGAAGGAGTGGGACAACACTCGGATCGGTAGATGAAGGAATGGGACAACACTGGGACCGGTAGGTGACGGAGTGTGACACCACTAGGACCGGTAGATGAAGGAGTGGGACAACACCAGGATCGGTCGTTGAAACAGTGGGACAACACCCAGATCGGGAGATGAAGCAGTGGGACAACGCTAGGATAGTTAGATGAAGGAGTGGGACAACACTAGGATAAGTAGATGAAGAAGTGGGACAACACTAGGATGGGTAGATGAAGGAGTGGGACAACACCAGGATCGGTCGTTGTAACACTGGGACAACATCCAGATCGGTAGATGAAGGAGTGGGACAACACCAGGATCGGTAGATGAAGGAGTGGGACAACACCAGGATCGGTCGTTGAAACAGTGGGACAACACCCAGATCGGGAGATGAAGCAGTGGGACAACGCTAGGATAGTTAGATGAAGGAGTGGGACAACACTAGGATAAGTAGATGAAGAAGTGGGACAACACTAGGGTTGGTAGATGAAGGAGAGGGACAACACTAGGGTTGGTAGATGAAGGATTGGGACAACACCAGGATCGGTAGATGATGGAGTGGGACAACACCAGGATCGGTAGATGATGGAGTGGGACAACACTAGGATCGGTAGATGATGGAGTGGGACAACACCAGGATCGGTAGATGATGGAGTGGGACAACACCAGGATCGGTAGATGAAGGAGTGGGACAACACCAGGATCGGTAGATGATGGAGTGGGACAACACCAGGATCGGTCGTTGAAACAGTGGGACAACACCCAGATCGGGAGATGAAGGAGTGGGACAACACCAGGATCGGTAGATGATGGAGTGGGACAACACCAGGATCGGTCGTTGAAACAGTGGGACAACACCCAGATCGGGAGATGAAGCAGTGGGACAACGCTAGGATAGATAGATGAAGGAGACGGACAACACTAGGATAGGTAGATGAAAAAGTGGGACAACACTAGGATGGGTAGAAGACAGAGTGGGACAACACTAGCATCGGTAGATGAAGGAGTGGGACAACACTAGGATCGGTAGATGAAGGAGTGGGACAACACTAGCATCGGGAGATGAAGGAGTGGGACAACACGAGGATTGGTAGATAAAGCAGTGGGACAACACTAGGATCAGTCAATGAATGAGTGGGACAACACGAGGATAGGTCAACGAAGGAGTGGGACAACACCAGGATCGGTCGTTGAAACAGTGGGACAACACCCGGATCGGGAGATGATGCTGTGGGACAACACTAGTATAGTTAGATGAAGGAGTGGGACAACACTAGGATAAGTAGATGAAGAAGTAGGACAACACTAGGATGGGTAGATGACAGAGTGGGACAACACTAGCATCGGGAGATGAAGGAGTGGGACAACACTAGGATCGGTCGATGAAGGAGTGGGACAACACTTGGATCGGTAGATAAAGCAGTGGGACAACACTAGGATCGGTAGATGAAGGAGTGGGACAACACGAGGATAGGTCGATGAAGGAGTGGGACAACACCAGGATCGGTAGATGAAGGAGTGGGACAACATTAGGATCGGTTGATGAAGGAGTGGGACAACACTACGATCGGGAGATGAAGGAGTGGGACAACAGTAAGATAGGGAGATGAAGGAGTGGGACAACACAAGGATTGGTAGATGAAGGAGTGGGACAACACTAGGATCGGTAGATGAAGTAGTGGGACAACACCAGGATCGGTAGATGAAGGAGTGGGACAACACTCGGATCGGTAGATGAAGGAATGGGACAACACTGGGACCGGTAGGTGACGGAGTGTGACACCACTAGGACCGGTAGATGAAGGAGTGGGACAACAACAGGATCGGTCGTTGAAACAGTGGGACAACACCCAGATCGGGAGATGAAGCAGTGGGACAACGCTAGGATAGTTAGATGAAGGAGTGGGACAACACTAGGATAAGTAGATGAAGAAGTGGGACAACACTAGGATGGGTAGATGAAGGAGTGGGACAACAGTTGGGTCGGTAGATGACGGAGTGGGACAACACTCGGATCGGGAGATAAAGGAGTGGGACAACACTAGGTTCGGTAGATGAAGTTGTGGAACAACACCAGGATCGGTAGATGAAGCAGTGGGACAACACCCGGATCGGGAGTTGAAGCAGTGCGAAAAAACTAGGACAGTTAGATGAAGGAGTGGGACAACATTAGGATCGGGAGATGAATGAGTGGGACAACACTGGGATATATAGATGACGGAGTGGGACAACACTACGACCGGTAGGTGACGGAGTGTGACACCACTAGGACCGGTAGATGAAGAAGTGGGACAACACCAGGATCGGTCGTTGAAACAGTGGGACAACACCCAGATCGGGAGATGATGCAGTGGGACAACGCTAGGATAGTTAGATGAAGGAGTGGGAGGATAAGGATGAAGAAGTGGGACAACACTAGGATGGGTAGTTGAAGGAGTGGGACAACAGTTGGGTCGGTAGATGACGGAGTGGGACAACACTAGGGTTGGTAGATGAAGGAGAGGGACAACACTAGGATCAGGAGATGAAGGAGTGGGACAACATTAGAAAAGGTAGATGAAGAAGTGGGACAAGACTAGGATCAGTAGATGAAGGAGTGGGACAACACTAGGATCAGTAGATGAAGGAGTGCGACTACACTTGGATAGGTAGATGAAAAAGTGGGACAACACTAGGATGGGTAGAAGACAGAGTGGGACAACACTAGCATCGGGAGATGAAGGAGTGGGACAACACGAGGATTGGTAGATGAAGCAGTGGGACAACACTAGGATCAGTAGATGAAGGAGTGGGACAACACCAGGATCGGTAGATGATGGAGTGGGACAACACCAGGATCGGTCGTTGAAACAGTGGGACAACACCCAGATCGGGAGATGAAGCAGTGGGACAATGCTAGGATAGATAGATGAAGGAGACGGACAACACTAGGATAGGTAGATGAAACAGTGGGACAACACTAGGATCGGTTGATGAAGGAGTGGGACAACACTAGGATCGGTTGATGAAGCAGTGGGAGAACACTAGTATCGGTTGATGCAGGAGTGGGACAACACTCGGATCGGTAGATGAAGGAGAGGGACAACACCAGGATCGGTAGATAAAGGAGTGGGACAACACTAGGATCGGTAGATGAAGGAGTGGGACAACACTTGGATCGGTAGATGAAGGAGTGGGACAACACTAGGATCGGTAGATGAAGGAGTGGGACAACACTTGGATCGGGAGATGAAGGAGTGGGACAACACTAGGATCGGTAGATGAAGCAGTGGGACAACACCCGGATCGGGAGTTGAAGCAGTGAGACAAAACTAGGATAGTTAGATGAAGGAGTGGGACAACATTAGGATCGGGAGATGAATGAGTGGGACACCACTGGGATATATAGATGACGGAGTGGGACAACACTACGACCGGTAGATGAAGGAGTGGTACAACACCAGGATCGGTAGATGAAGGAGTGGGACAACACTCGGATCGGTAGATGAAGGAGTGGGACAACACCAGGATCGGTAGATGAAGCAGTGGGACAACACCCGGATCGGTAGATGAAGCAGTGGGACAACGCTAGGATAGTTAGATGAAGGAGTGGGACAACAGTAGGATAAGTAGATGAAGAAGTAGGGCAACACTACTATAGGTAGATGACGGAGTGGGACAACACTAGCTTCGGGAGATGAAGGAGTGGGACAACGCTAGGATAGTTAGATGAAGGAGTGGGACAACACGAGGATGGGTAGATGAAGGAGTGGGACAACAGTTGGGTCGGTAGATGTCGGAGTGGGACAACACTAGGCTCGGTAGATAAAGGAGTGGGACAACACTAGGATCGGTCAGTGGGACAATACTTGGACCGGTAGATGAAGAAGTGGGACAACATTAGGATCGGTCGATGAAGGAGTGGGACATTAGAAAAGGTAGATGAAGAAGTGGGACAAGACTAGGATCAGTAGACGAAGGAGTGGGACAACACTCGGATCGGTAGATGAAGGAATGGGACAACACTAGGATCGGTAGATGAAGGAGTGGGACAACACTAGGATCGGTAGATGAAGGAGTGGGACAACACCAGGATCGGTAGATGAAGGAGTGGGACAACACTAGGATAGATAGTTGAAGGAGAGGGACAACAGTTGGGGTGGTAGATGAAGGAGTGGGACAACAATAGGATCGGTACATGAAGGAGTGGGACAACACTTGGATCGGTTGATAAAGGAGTTGGACAACACTAGGTTCGGGAGATGAAGCAGTGGGACAACACCCGGATCGGGAGTTGAAGCAGTGAGACAAAACTAGGATAGTTAGATGAAGGAGTGGGACAACATTAGGATCGGGAGATGAATGAGTGGGACACCACTAGGATATGTAGATGACGGAGTGGGACAACACTAGGACCGGTCAGTGGGACAACACTACGACCAGTAGATGACGGGGTGTGACAACACTCGGATATGTAGATGAAGGAGTGGGACAACACCAGGATCGGGAGATGAATGAGTGGGACACCACTAGGATATGTAGATGACGGAGTGTGACAACACTCGGATATGTAGATGACGGAGTGTGACAACACCAGAATCGGTAGATGAAGGAATGTGACAACACTAGGACCGGTCAGTGGGACAATACTGGGACCGGTAGATGACTGAGTGTGACAACACTAGGATAGGTAGATGAAGGAGTGGGACAACACCAGGATCGGTCGTTGTAACACTGGGACAACATCCGGATCGGGAGATGAAGCAGTGGGACAACGCTAGGATAGTTAGATGAAGGAGTGGGACAACACTAGGATAAGTAGATGAAGAAGTAGGACAACACTACGATGGGTAGATGGCGGAGTGGGACAACACTAGCATCGGGAGATGAAGGAGTGGGAAACCACTAGGATCAGTAGATGAAGGAGTGTGACAGCACTAAGATCGGTAGATGAAGGAGTGGGACAACAATAAGATCTGTAGATGAAGGAGTGGAAAACAACTAGGACAGGTTGATGAAGGAGTAGGACAACACCAGGATCGGTAGATGAAGCAGTGGGACAACACCCGGATCGTGAGATGAAGGAGTGGGAGAACACTAAGTTAGGGAGATGAAGGAGTGGGACTACCTGGGGTCGCTGGATGAAGGAGTGGGAGAACACTTGGATAGGTCGATGAAGGAGTGGGACAACACTAGGATCGGTCGATGACGGAGTGGGACAACACTAGGACCGGTAGATGAAGGAGTGGGACAACACTAGGATCGGGAGATGAATGAGTGGGACAACACTAGGATATGTAGATGAACGAGTGGGACAACACTAGGATATGTAGATGAACGAGTGGGACAACACTAGGATCGGGAGATGAAGGAGTGGGACAATACTGGGATATGCAGATGACAGAGTGGGACAACACTAGGATCGGTAGAGAAGGAGTGGGACAACACTAGGATCGGTAGATGAAGGAGTGGGACAACACTGGGACCGGTCAACGGGACAAAACAAGGACAGGTAGATGACCGAGTGTGACAACAGCAGGACCGGTAGATGACGGAGTGGGACAACATTAGGGCCGGTAGATGAAGGAGTGGGACAACACTCGGATCGGGAGATGAAGGAGTGGGACAACACTAGGACCGGTAGATGAACGAGTGGGACAACACTAGGACCGGTAGATGAAGGAGTGGGACAACAGTAGGACCGGTAGATGAACGAGTGGGACAACACTAGGATATGTAGATGAACGAGTGGGACAACACTAGGATCGGGAGATGAAGGAGTGGGACAACACTAGGATCGGGAGATGAAGGAGTGGGACAATACTGGGATATGCAGATGACAGAGTGGGACAACACTAGGAACGGTCAGTGGGGCAACACTAGAGTCACTAGATGAAGGAGTGGGACAACACTAGGATCGGTAGATGAAGGAGTGGGACAACACTAGGATCGGTAGATGAAGGAGAGGGACAACACCAGGATCGGTAGATGAAGGAGTAGGACAAGACTCGGATTGGGCGATGAAGGAGTGGGACAACAGTAGGATCGGGAGATGAAGGAGAGGGCAACATTAGGATTGGGAGATGACGGAGTGGGACAACACCAGGATCGGTAGATGAAGGAGTGGGACAACACTAGGTTCGGGAGATGAAGGAGTGGGACAACACTAGGTTCG
Organism: Mobula hypostoma; assembly: GCF_963921235.1. Lineage (NCBI taxonomy): Eukaryota > Metazoa > Chordata > Chondrichthyes > Myliobatiformes > Myliobatidae > Mobula > Mobula hypostoma. Next base: position 4,395,471 of record NC_086108.1, on the reverse strand, counting down.
GGAGATGAAGGAGTGGGACAACACTAGGATCGGGAGATGAAGGAGTGGGACAACACTAGGCTCGTTCGATGAATGTGTGGGACAACACTAGGATCAGGAGATGAAGGAGTGGGACAACACTAGGATCGGGAGATGACGGAGTGGGACAACACTAGGATCGGGAGATGAAGGACTGGGACAACACTAGGATCGGTAGATGAAGGAGTGGGACAACACTGGGATCGGTAGATGAAGGGGCGGGTCTTAGAGGGATATGGTCCTAACGAGGAAATAGTGACTAGCTGAGTGGGTACCACGGCTGGCATGAACTTGTTGGGCAGAAGGATCTATATTGGTGAGGTATTGTTCTGTGACTGTGTGACTTGTCGCTGTGAGGGTGGGTTCATCAGACTGACCGCAATGTATGAGGGTAAACGGAGCCAGAAGTGCTCCTGGACTTCCCCCACCTGGTCTTCGTCTTGCCTACAGTTGACGCCAAATCACAGGGGTGAAAAGAGTGAGCGTTTTCTAGTTTCTGGGTTTCAACATCTCTGAGGATCTGTCCTGGACCTAACATATCACTGCAGCTACAAAGAAGGCACAACACGCAGCTGTTTCACCAGGATTTTGTGGAGATTTGGTTTGTCACCAATGACGCTCACAAATGTCTACAGATGTACTGCAGAGAGCATCCTAACTGGCTACCATACTGTCTGGTATGGGGGTGGGGCACTGCACAGCATCAAAATAAACTTCACTCACAACACGCTGGAGGAACTCAGCAGGTCGGGCAGCATCCGCGGAAAAGATCAGTCGACGTTTCGGGCCAGAACCCTTCGTCAGGACTGAAGAGGGAAGGGGCAGAGGCCCTATAAAGAAGGTGGGGGGAGGGTGGGAAGGAGAAGGCTGGTAGGTTCCAGGTGAAAAACCAGTAAGGGGAAAGATAAAGAGGTGGGGGAGAGGAAGCAGGGAGGGGATAGGCAGGAAAGGTGAAGAAGGAATAGGGGAAAACACTATGGGTAGTAGAAGGAGGCGGAACCATGAGGGAGGTGATAGGCAGCTGGGGGAGGGAGCAGAGTGATATAGGGATAGGGAAGGGAGGGGGAGGAAATTACCGGAAGTTGGAGAATTCGATGTTCATACCAAGGGGCTGGAGACTACCTAGACGGTATATGAGGTGTTGCTTGGTTGGAGGAGCAACACCTCATATACCGTCTAGGTAGTCTCCAGCCCCTTGGTATGAACATAGAATTCTCCAACTTCCGGTAATTCCCTCCCCCTCCCTTCACCTATCCCTATTTCACTCTGCCCCCTCCCCCAGCTGCCTACCACCTCCCTCATGGTTCCGCCTCCTTCTACTACCCATAGTGTTTTCCCCTATTCTTTCTTCACCTTTCCTGCCTATCACCTCCCTGCTTCCCCTCTCCCACCCCTTTATCTTTCCCCTTACTGGTTTTTCACCTGGAACCTACCAGCCTTCTCCTTCCCACCCTCCCCACCTTCTTTATAGGGCCTCTGCCCCCTCCCTCTGCAGTCCTGACGAAGGGTTCTGGCCCGAAATGTTGTCTGATCATTTCCACGGATACTGCCCGACCTGTTGAGTTCCTCCAGTGTGTTGTGAGTGTTGCTTTGACCCCAGAATCTGCAGATTATTTTGTGCTTACGATCAAAATAAACTTCAGATCTTCAAGGACACTAGTCTCCCAAGCCTCCAGGGCATCTTCAAGGTGCGATGCCCTAAGAAGGGACTGTCCATCATTAAGGACCGCCATTAATGACCCCCATCACCCAGGACATGCTCTCTTCTCAATGCTACTGTCGGGGAGGAGGTACAGGAGTCTGAAGACACACACTCGGCGATTCAGGAACAGCTTCTTCCCCTCTGCCATCAGATTCCTAAATGGTCATTGAACCCTTGAACACTACCTCACCAACACGACAAACTCTGCACATGCTGGCAATCCAGAGCAACACACACATAAAGCCGGGGGAACTCAGCGTCTATGGAAAACAGTAAACAGCCGATTACCTCACTACTTTTATCTCTCCCTTTTTGCAATACTTATTTATTTTCTCTTTTAAATCTCTTACTGTAATTTACTGTTTTTATTATGCATGACAAAGTACTGCCGCCGCATAACAACAAATTTCACGACGTACGCCGGTGATTTTTAACCTGATCCAGAGCCGGCTTCCGCAGGCGTTCGCCAGCCTCCAGGGACGGAGCGGAGCGGAGCGGTGCGGTGGCCCTGTCATATGACACGGCGAGGCGGGCTGATTCGCTGGCGTGCTGCCTTGTTGCCGGGCTTCGCCCATCCGAGAGACCGCCGTCTCCGGTCTCCGCTCTGCGGGCTGGAGGGAGCTCGGAGCTGCGCGGTTCCCCGCCGGAGCAGACCAGGCCCCCACCCAGAAGGGGGCTTGTCCTTGGGGAAATGGGGGAGCTGGGCGACGAGCAGCGGAAAGATCGGGCCAAAAGTTTCCTGCTGCTGGACGAGAATGAGGAGCTGCTGGTAAATATTGTTGCAGAGGGCGTAGTGACGGGGGAGAGAGTGTCCTCCGGTCGGCGTCGCTGGCGGGGATCGCTAAGGGAGATGTTGCAATGTCCCTCGGTACATTGTATCCCGAGGGGTGGCGGCTGACCCCCGACTTGGCTACATTCCGTCTAGGCAGCCGCCAACCCGGTTACATGAACATCGATTTCTCTAACTTCCGGTAATCTTTCCGCTTTCCCCCACCCTCTATTCCCCACCTCGTCTCTAACCCCTTCTCCTCGCATCTTTTCTTTCCCCCACCCCGTCCTCCCCTCCATCCCTTTCTTCCCTCTCCTATCAGATTCTTTCCTCTTTAGCCCCTCACCTCCCAGTTTCTTACTTCATTCCCCCCTTCCCCCAACCACCCGCCTTCCCCCCCTCTCCCGGGCTCCCCCTTCACCTTCGGGCCCACCCCTAACCCAGGCTCACCCCTCTCCCAGGCTCACCCATCACCTGGGCTCACCCCTCTCCCAGGCTCACCCATCACCTTCTAGCGCACCCATCACCTGGGCTCACCCCTCTCCCGGGCTCAACCCTCACCTCCTGGTTCAAGGCTTCCCAACCTTTCTTATGCCATTCAGCATAGAGTCCAAGGACCCCAGGTTGGGAATCTCCTTCCCTGCCCCACTTTTTATTCTGGCATCTTCCTTCTTCCTTTCCAGTCCAGATGAAGAATATCAGCCCAAAATGTCGACTGTTTATTCATTTCCCCAGATGCAGCCTGACCTGCTGAGTCCCCCCCTCCCCTATTTTGTGTCTGTGTTACATTTGAGGGAGAGAATCCCTGTCTCCCACTCTGGACACCGGGCTGGTCTCCGGGCTTTAATAACCTGGCTCTCTGTGGTGGTTGAGCACCAGGCTGGTCTCCTGGCTTCCTGCTGCCCCAAAGTAAATTCTGGCACCCGGGTCTTCCTGTAGTGATTCACCCGGCTTCCTGCTCTTCCTGCTGCCCCAGAGTTAACACTGGCACGTCTGGCTTCCCTCTGGCATCCGGTTAACGGGATTGTTTCTTGTGTTGGAGTGAAGTAGCCGTACAGCTGCCAGCCGAGGGAAGGGAAGAATCAGGGAGAATTGTAACCGGGAACGCACACAAAATGCTGGAGGAACTGAATGATCAGTCGACGTTTCGGGCTGGGACCCGTCACCAGGACTGGAAAGGAAGGGGGAACGTTGGGGGGTGGGGAACGGGACAAACTAGAAGGTGATGGGTAAAGCCAGCCGGTGGGGGGAGAAATGAAGTGAGAAGCTGGGAGGTGGGAATGAAGTGAGAAGCTGGGAGGTGGGGGGTTGGAGAAGAAGGAATCAGATAGGAGAGGAGAGTGGACCATGGGAGAAAGGGAAGGAGGAGGGGACAGGCATTTGAGGAGGAGAGGGAGGAGACCAGACTAGGGAACTGAAGGAGAGGGGGGAAAGATTACCGGCGGTTGGAGAAATCCACCTCCACACCGTCGGGTTGGAGGCTGTCTGGTTCCTGCCATCAGGGAAGTTGTCTAGGATCTGTGGACTGTACTTCAGCCCAGCGCCGGCATCATGAGTTCAGTCCGGATCTCTGGAGCTGTGTGGGGTTTGAGTGTCTCCCCGTGACCGTGCCGGGTCTCCCCGGGCGCCGCGGTTCCCTCCTGCATCCTCGTGGCGGCCAGGTTGGTGGTTTTATCGCCTGCTGTCGGTGTGTGGGTGAGGGGGTAGATCTGGGGGTTGATGATTTGAGAGTAAAATAGGATCTGTGTAAATAGGAGTTGGATGGACTGAAGGGCTGGTTTCTATATTGTTGGGAGACACCTTGCTGTCTGTGCGGTTAAATAAGGGGATTGTTGGGCAGCGCAGCTCGAAGGAGCTACTGCATGCTGTACCCCAATAAGTAATAATCAGTCTAACTCTCCCCTCCCACACAGCCCACCAACTTCCTATCATCCACCTGCCTATCTTAAATGTCCCTGCAGTATCTGCCTCTACCACCACCCCTGGCAGGGGTTCCACACACCCACCAGTCTCTGTTTTAAAAATAATAAATTGCCTCTGGCATCTTCCTCACCACCCACCCACCCAATCACCTTAAAATTCTGCTCCCTGGTGTTAGCCATTTCCACCCTGGGACAGAATCTCTGCCTGTCCACTCGATCCATGGCTCTTATCATCTTGTACATCTCTATTAAGTCACCTTCCATCCTCCAGAGAGAAAAACCCTAGTTCACTCAACCTATCCTCATGTTTTGGAGGGACGTTCTGGACCCTCAGCGAGTTACTTTAACTTTATAGCACAGTACAGTCCCTTCAGCCCACGATGTTGTGCCAGCTCTAGGATCAGTTTAACGATTGCCTCTGACTTAACCCCTCCATTTCTCTGTCATCCGTGTGCCTATCTAAGAGATTCCTAAATGACCCAAGTGTATCCGCCTTGACCAGCTCCCCTGGCGGAGTGTCCCACGCACCCGCCGCCTTGTGTGCGTCCCACGCACCCTCCACTCTCTGTGTGTGGAGGGGATAAAGGTCTTCCTCTGATATACAGCCCATCACCAGCACAGATATTGAACACAGAACACTACAGCACAGTGCAGGCCATTTGGCCCACTATGTCGTGCTGACCTGCTGCAAGAACATTCTAACTCTTCCCTCCCGCGTAGCCTGTCTACATAGCATTGCGCGTCACTTTATGTAAGTGTAGTCGGTCTGTGTTCCACACACAAGCAGTTACTTGTACACTGAGCTTTATAGAGTTGGTTTTATATTTATATGTAGTGTGTTCTTTATCTTATTGTGTGTGTGTGTTTTATGCTGAATAACAATGATTTTGTTCTCTTTTAGACTCTTGTACTGATGAATGACAATGAACAGTCTTGAATTCTCCTTTCGTCCATTTACCTATCTAAGGGATTCTTTAATGTCTCTGATGAATGACAATGAACAGTCTTGAATTCTCCTTTCATCCATTTACCTATCTAAGGGATTCTTTAATGTCTCTAATGTTTCTACCTCTACCACCACCCCATTGCATCTTACCTCTCATATCAGGCAAGGTCACCTGATTCCAAACAATTGGTTTATTGATCATTACACTCCCTCCCCCCTGCCCTTCCCCTTTTCCCAGTCATGATTCCCCTCTCCCTGCCCTCTTCCCAGTCCACAATAGAGACTCCTATCAGAATCAGGCTTATCATCACTCACATCTATCACGAAATTTGTTTTTTGTCTTGCAGCAACAGTACAGTGTAATACATAAAATTGCTACAGTATGGTGCAGAAGTCTTAGGCACGTATATATAGTCAGACTTTTACTCAGGACTGTATCTCTCACATCATCTTGTGCACTCTATCGAGTTGCCTCTCACCCCCCTCACTCCAGAGAGAAAAGCCCTTGCTTGTTCAACCTACCCTCATAAGACAAGCTCTCTTGCTATTCTGATCAAAATTCAGTTTTGAGAGTTATTTGACGCCTTGCGCGGATTGGCTGACAGCTTGCTACACTGGGTGCCACTGTATCAGAGAATCGCTATTGCAGCTCGGGGTTTCAGAGTTCAGAGTTCACTTCTGTCCTCTGTAAGGAAGTTTGTTTGCTCTTCCCATGCGTCCGGGTGCTTACGGACTCTGGACTTTTCAGACTTGTGGTTTTGATATTTTGTATTTTTTAATGCCCGATCCTTTTCCGTTTTGTTGTCCGAGGGGAGGGTGGGAGTTGGTGGTCTGTTAGATTTTATTTGTGCGGGGGGTGTTGTTTTTTAGGGGTCAGTTCCTGTTCTGTTTTTTGCAGGGAAAGGGGATTTTGGGGGCTGATGATCGGGAAACCGTTCTTTTTTGTATGCCGGGTGGGGGGGGGGGGGTGATGTTTCTCTCTGAATGATGTTCACGTGATTTAATTGTAGCTATCTGGAGAAGAAGAATTTCAGAGTTGTATATGGATACAGGCCTTGATAATAACTGAATCTTTGAATCTCTTTTTTTTTTGGCTCCAGTTTCCTCCCACACTCCAAAGACGTACCAGTTAGTAGGTTAATTGGTCTTTGTAAATTGTCCAGTGATTAGGACAGGGGGTTAAATCAGTGGCTTGTTGGACTGCAAGGACCTGCTCTGTACTGTGTCACTAAATGCTTGAATACGCTTGGTACGTTGGATGTAAACTGCTTTTGGGGCTGTGCCGGGGTGCCATAGAAATGCACCTGCTGTCAAAGAGTTGAGTTCTTGTCTTGGTCTATTTGTAACTAGTCAGATGTGGATTCCCCAGCCCTCCCCGATTTAACCCTTGCCTAATCACAGGGTAATTTACAACGACCAATTAACCCATGAACCCGAATGTCTTTGGACTGTGGGGAGAAACTGGAGCACCCGGAGACAAACCCACACGCTGATGGGAGGAACGTACAAACCTTCTCATAGAGGACACCGGGATTGAACTCTGAACTCTGAACTCTGCAAGTGTTGGGCTAACCGCTATATATATAATTGGTCAAGGGACGTGGGCTTGTACGGGCTGAAAAGAGGCACAGAACGAGTGGACAGTCAGCAACATTTCCCCAGAGCAGAAGGGGCGTAATGTTAAGGTGACTGGAGGAAAGTATAGAGGGACGTCAGAGGTAGCTGTGTTGTTTACACGGAGAGTGGTGAGCTTGTGGAATGTGCTGCTTGGGTGGTGAGAGAAGCAGACCCATTAGGGACGTTTAGGAGATTCTTAGCTGGGCACATGGCAGATAGAAGAATGGAGGGTTATGTGGGATGGAAGGGTTAGATTGATCTTTAGAGTCCGTTAAAAGGTTGGCACAACGTAGTCGGTCAAAGTGCTGTGTATGTCTGGTTAACTCTATTACAGAGGGGACACAAGAGGGAAAAAATGGAGGGAAGTGTACTTAACTGAATAACTTTGTGGGCCGAAGGGCATGTCCTGTTCTCTGTTGGTAAGCTCTAGACCCAGAGGTGAGTTACTAGCCGTGTGGGCTAACGCTTCTCCTTGTTGGGCAGGTGGCGAACGAGGAGAGCTTCCTGGAGCGACTGGGGACCACGCCGGGCCAGACAGTGAAGGTCCTCTCCATCTTCGGGAACACTGGTGACGGCAAGTCCCACACCCTGAACGCCGCCTTCTTCGGGGGGCAGCAGGTCTTCGGCACCTCGGAGAGCCAGAGCTCCTGCACGGTGGGGGTGTGGGCAGCCCTCAAGCCCTCGCCCTCCCTCCTCCTGCTCGACACCGAGGGCCTGCTGGGGGCCTCGGCTCAGCCCATGCGGCAGATGCGGCTGCTGTTGAAGGTGCTGGCCGTTTCCGACGTGGTCGTCTACCGCACCCGCGCCCAGCGCCTCTGCAACGACCTGTTCAGCTTCCTGGGAGACGCCTCGCGGGCCTTTCTCCGGCACTTTGCCGGCGAGCTCAGGGCAGTGTCTGTTCGCTGCGACCTGGAGATGCCTCTGTCCAGCCTTGGCCCCGCAGTCATCATCTTCCATGAGACTACCAACACTGATCCACTGGGCAGCGGTAAGTCCCCCCCCGTGGTGTGAAGGTACGGTGAAAGACGTGACCCCTCCTACTGACTCCCCTCCTGGTGGAGACTGGTACTGGACCCTCGCAGCCACCCACAGGCAGGGGAAGCATCATCTCCCCCAAGGCACCCGTGCCCTAAGGGGGTTTGCTCATGACATTGGCACGTTGAGACTGGGCTACCTCAGGCAGGCAACTTGGACCAGGAGACATCCCGTTTGGTCCATCGAGTCTGGTCCACCATTCTGTCATGACTGATTTATTTTCCCTCTCAACCCCATTCTCCTGCCTTCTCTCCGTAATCTTTAACACCCTGACTAATCAAGAACCTATCAATGTCTGCTTTAATTATACCCAATGACTTGTCCTCCACAGCCAACTATAGCAATGAATTCCACAGATTCACCACCCTCTGACTAAAGAAATTCCTCCTCATCTCAGTCCTAAATGGACGTCCCACTATCCTGAGGCTGTGCCCTCCTGTCCTAGACCACTCCACCATGAGAAACATCCTATCTACATTCACTCTATCTGTGTCCTCTGGTCCTAGACTGACTCACTATATAAAACATCCTCTCCACATCCACTCTGTCCAGCCCTTTCAGTATTTGATAGGGGAGATACTACCCCCACCACCGTCCCTTGGGCAGCATGGTGGTGTAGTGCTTAACACAGCGCTTTACGGTACTGGTGACCTGGGTTCAATTCCTGCTTCTGTCTGCAAGGAGTTTGTACATTCTCCCGGTGACCGTGTGGGTTTCCTCTGGGTGCTCTGGTTTCCTCCCACAGTCCAAAGACGTACCGGTTGGTAGGTTAATTAGTCATTGTAAATTGTCCTGTGATTGGGCTAGGATTAAATTGGAGGGGTTGCTGTGTGGTGTGGCCGGAAGGGACTACTCCACACTGTATCCCAATAAATCAATAACATTCTGCTGACCTCCAGTGAGTACAGGCCCAGAGCCAGGAGATGCTCCTCATACATTAACCCTTTCATTCTTCTGACCCCTCTGTGGGCACTGTCTGGAGGTCTGCATGTCTGAGTTGGGCCACAGGGCTTGTCCCCTGCTGTGTAATGTTAGGGTGTAGAACGATACCCTTAATATTGTGCTGTCCCTCAGCCTGCTCCAAGATCAATGTAACCCTCCCTCCCACATATCTCTCCATTTTAGGGCATTGGACTCTGTGTGTGAGGGAGGGACAATATCTGCCTCTAATGTTCCCGCTGTCGTTCAGTCCAGTCACCGTAAGGTTGTGTCGCTTTGTGTTCGCCATTTCTGGCCTGGGGAAACACTCTGTCTGTGTCGATGCCTCTTATCAACCTGAAATGCCTTATTTATTGATCGATTGAGATATAGGCTCTTCTGGCCTAACAACCTCCGATTTAACCCTAGCCTCATCACTGGGCAATTTGCAATGCCCAATTGACCTGCCAACCGAACTGTGGGAGGAAACCAGAGTGCCTAGGGGAAATCCACGTATTGCACGGCGAGAATGTGCAAACTCGTTAACAGGCAGTGGCAGGAATTGAACCCGTGTCTCCTGAACTGTACACACTACTCATGACCTGCAGTAATTTCATTATGTTAGGGAACTGGAGCTGCAGCTCGATGACCTTCGTCTGGTCAGGGAGAGTGAGGAGTTGCAGGCAGGTGGTCACGCCGGGGCCACGGGAGGCAGACAAGTGGGTCAGGGTTAGGAGGGGGAAGGGGAAGAGTCAGGTAATAGAGGGTACCCCGGTGGCTGTGCCCCTTGACAATAGGTACTCCTGTTTGAGTACTGTTGTGGGGGACAGCTTACCCAGGGGAAGCGACAGTGGCCGTGCCTCCGGCACAGAGTCCGGCCCTGTAGCTCAGAAGGGTAGGGAAAGGAAGAGGAGGGCAGTTGTGATAGGGGACTCGATAGTAAGGGGGTCAGATAGGCAATTCTGTGGACACAGTCCAGAGACCCGGATGGTAGTTTGCCTCCCTGGTGCCAGGGTCCGGGATATTTCTGATCGTGTCCAAGATATCCTGAAGTGGGAGGGTGAGGAGCCAGAGGTCGTGGTACATATAGGTACCAATGACATAGGTAGGAAAAGGGATGAGGTCCTGAAAGGAGAATATAGGGAGCTAGGAAGGGAGTTGAGAAAAAGGACCGCAAAGGTAGTAATCTCGGGATTACTGCCTGTGCCACGCGACAGTGAGAGTAGGAATGCGATGAGGTGGAGGATAAATGCGTGGCTGAGGGTTTGGAGCAGGGGGCAGGGATTCAAGTTTTTGGATCATTGGGACCTCTTTTGGCGCAGGGGTGACCTGTACAAAATGACGGGTTACACTTGAGTCCTAGGGGGACCAATATCCTGGCAGGGAGATTAGCGAGGGCTACTGAGGTGACTTTAAACTAGAATGGTTGGGGGGTGGGAATCAAATTAAAGAGGCTAGGCGAGAGGAGGTTAGTTCACAACAGGGGAATGGGAACCAGTGCAGAGAGACAGAGGGGTGTAAAGTGAGGGTAGAAGCAAAAAGTACTAAGGAGAAAAGTAAAAGTGGCAGGCCGACAAATCTAGGGCAAGCATTAAAAAGGGCCACTTTTCAACATAATTGTACAAGGGCTAAGAGAGTTGTAAAAGAGCGCCTGAAGGCTTTGTGTGTCAATGCAAGGAGCATTTGTAACAAGGTGGATGAATTGAAAGTGCAGATTGTTATTAATGATTATGATATAGTTGGGATCACAGAGACATGGCTCCAGGGTGACCAAGGATGGGAGCTCAACGTTCAGGGATATTCAATATTCAGGAGGGATAGACATGAAAGAAAAGGAGGTGGGGTGGCATTGCTGGTTAAAGATGAGATTAACGCAATAGAAAGGAAGGACATAAGCCGGGAAGATGTGGAATTGATAGGGGTAGAGCTGCGTAACACTAAGGGGCAGAAAACGCTGGTGGGAGTTGTGTACAGGCCACCTAACAGTAGTAGTGAGGTCGGAGATGGTATTAAACAGGAAATTAGAAATGTGTACAATAAAGGAACAGCAGTTATAATGGGTGACTTCAATCTACATGTAGATTGGGTGAACCAAATTGGTAAAGGTGCTGAGGAAGAGGATTTCTTGGAATGTATGCGGGATGGTTTTTTGAACCAACATGTCGAGGAACCAACTAGAGAGCAGGCTATTCTGGACTGGGTTTTGAGCAATGAGGAAGGGTTAATTAGCAATCTTGTCGTGAGAGGCCCCTTGGGTAAGAGTGACCATAATATGGTGGAATTCTTCGTGAAGATGGAGAGTGACATAGTTAATTCAGAAACAAAGGTTCTGAACTTAAAGAGGGGTAACTTTGAATGTATGAGACGTGAATTAGCTAAGATAGACTGGCAAATGACACTTAAAGGATTGACGGTGGATATGCAATGGCAAGCATTTAAAGGTTGCATGGATGAACTACAACAATTGTTCATCCCAGTTTGGCAAAAAAATAAATCAAGGAAGGTAGTGCACCCGTGGCTGACAAGAGAAATTAGGGATAGTATCAATTCCAAAGAAGAAGCATACAAATTAGCCAGAGAAAGTGGCTCACCTGAGGACTGGGAGAAATTCAGAGTTCAGCAGAGGAGGACAAAGGGCTTAATTAGGAAGGGGAAAAAAGATTATGAGAGGAAACTGGTAGGGAACATAAAAACTGACTGTAAAAGCTTTTATCGATATGTAAAAAGGAAAAGACTGGTAAAGACAAATGTAGGTCCCCTACAGACAGAAACAGGTGAATTTATTATGGGGAGCAAGGACATGGCAGACCAATTGAATAATTACTTTGGTTCTGCCTTCACTAAGGAGGACATAAATAATCTTCCAGAAATAGTAGGGGACAGAGGGTCCAGTGGGATGGAGGAACTGAGTGAAATACATGTTAGTAGGGAAGTGGTGTAAGGTAAATTGAAGGGATTGAAGGCAGATAAATCCCCAGGGCCAGATGGTCTGCATCCCAGAGTGCTTAAGGAAGTAGCCCAAGAAATAGTGGATGCATTAGTTATAATTTTTCAAAACTCTTTAGATTCTGGACTAGTTCCTGAGGATTGGAGGGTGGCTAATGTAACCCCACTTTTTAAAAAAGGAAGGAGAGAGAAACCGGGGAATTATAGACCGGTTAGCCTAATGTCGGTGGTGGGGAAACTGCTGGAGTCAGTTATCAAAGATGTGATAACAGCACATTTGGAAAGCGGTGAAATCATCGGACAAAGTCAGTATGGATTTGTGAAAGGAAAATCACGTCTGACGAATCTCATAGAATTCTTTGAGGATGTAACTAGTAGAGTGGATAGGGGAGAACCAGTGGATATGGTATATTTGGATTTTCAAAAGGCTTTTGTCAAGGTCCCACACAGGAGATTAGTGTGCAAACTTAAAGCACACGGTATTGGGGGTAAGGTATTGATGTGGATAGAGAATTGGTTAGCAGACAGGAAGCAAAGAGTGGGAGTAAATGGGACCTTATCAGAATGGCAGGCGGTGACTCGTGGGGTATCGCAAGTGCTGGGACCCCAGTTGTTTACAATATATATTAATGACTTGGATGAGGGAATTAAATGCAACATCTCCAAGTTTGCGGATGACGCGAAGCTGGGCGGCAGTGTTAGCTGTGAGGAGGATGCTAAGAGGATGCAGGGTGACTTGGATAGGTTGGGTGAGGGGGCAAATTCATGGCAGATGCAATTTAATGTGGATAAATGTGAAGTTATCCACTTTGGTGGCAAAAATAGGAAAACAGATTATTATCTGAATGGTGGCCGATTAGGAAAAGGGGAGGTGCAACGAGACCTGGGTGTCATTATACACCAGTCATTGAAAGTGGGCATGCAGGTACAGCAGGCGGTGAAAAAGGCGAATGGTATGCTGGCATTTATAGCGAGAGGATTCGAGTACAGGAGCAGGGAGGTACTACTGCAGTTGTACAAGGCCTTGGTGAGACCACACCTGGAGTATTGTGTGCAGTTTTGGTCCCCTAATCTGAGAAAAGACATCCTTGCCATAGAGGGAGTACAAAGAAGGTTCACCAGATTGATTCCTGGGATGGCAGGACTTTCATATGAAGAAAGACTGGATGAACTGGGCTTGTACTCGTTGGAATTTAGAAGATTGAGGGGGGATCTGATTGAAACGTATAAAATCCTAAAGGGATTGGACAGGCTAGATGCAGGAAGATTGTTCCCGATGTTGGGGAAGTCCAGAACGAAGAGTCACAGTTTGAGGATAAAGGGGAAGCCTTTTAGGACCGAGATTAGGAAAAACTTCTTCACACAGAGAGTGGTGAATCTGTGGAATTCTCTGCCACAGGAAACAGTTGAGGCCAGTTCATTGGCTATATTTAAGAAGGAGTTAGATATGGCCCTTGTGACTACGGGGATCGGGGGTATGGAGGGAAGGCTGGGGTGGGGTTCTGAGTTGGATGATCAGCCATGATCATAATAAATGGCGGTGCAGGCTCGAAGGGCCGAATGGCCTACTCCTGCACCTATTTTCTATGTTTCTATGTTGTTATTTGGATCTTGCTGTGTGTAAATTGGCATCCCTGATTCCTGCTTGTACTCCAAAACAAGCCACAATTGTCCGTAAGGTGCCTTGGGATTTTCCTGAAAGGGATGGGGAAGGTGCTGTGGGAAGGGGGGGAGGGGGCCACCTCATTGGAGTGAACCAGCAGAAGTGTGCTGCTGTGGTCCTGCCTCCCGCAGATTCCCAGGCCCCCGGAAGTGCTGAGCAGCTGCTCCAGAAGCGGTTCCACGAGCTGGGCCTGTCCACTGACGCCTTCAACTCCATCGAGTACGTCGGCACGAGGACCGTGGGCCGGCCCACTGACTTTAGCGGCTTCCTGCGGGCGGTGCAGCGATGCGTGGGCAACACCTCCACTCGCTCCCGGAGACCCCCATCTGTGGTGTACTGCGCACTGAAGGTAATTGGGGTGCCAAGGGAGGAGGAGGTATGGGGTGGGGACAAGTTCAAGCACTGTGAAATAATCAATATACACATTGATGATTGGTTTATTAGTGTCACACGTACTGAGTGAGGTACAGTGCGTCGGGTTTGGATTTAATACCACTGACGTACTGTATATCAGGTGCCCCGTACCTCGGGCACCGGCCTTGCAGATCCTTGTTCGCCTCAGTGTCTCCTTTCTCTGTGGGTGTGATCTTGCTGATCACCATTTGCCCGCTGCCTTCCCTCCGCCAGGAGCTGGACTTGAAATGAATCACCATATGGAGTGGCTGTGTTGGGCTGAGGAGTGATTGCCACAAATGCAAGTCCTCCCTGTAGTTCATGTTACCTTTTAATTTATTTAGCGATTACCTACCTGCCCAACAAGCCCGATTTAGCCCTAACCTAATCACGGGACAATTCGCAATGACCAATTGACCAGCCTGGACTGGACACAACCCGCGCATTCTCCAGGAGGGACGTATGAATACCTTACAGAGGATGCTGGGATTGAACTCTGACCTCCCGACGCCCCGAGCGGTAATAGCATCCCGCTAACGGCTATGTTACCATGGCAACCAGACGAGGGATATGCAGGAGAGAAAGGGTTAGGTTGATCTTGAAGTAGGTTAAAAGGCTAGTGTGACATTGTAGGCCAAAGGGCCTGGGCTGTGCTGTAGTGTTCTATGTTCTATTCCAGGCCCTGAGCGAGCGCTTCAACGGGGAGATTAGCAACGATCGACTCCCAACTCTCTCCTTCTTTCCCGATGAATATTTCAGGTGTTCCACTACCTGCCTCAGCTGTGGGTGAGTCCTGAGCAGCCTTTAAATGCCTCCTCTCATTGAAACCTACCGAATATTGAAAGGCCTAGAGAGAGAGGATGTTTCCAATAGTGGAAGAGTCCAGGACCGGAGGGCATAGCTTCCACATCGAGAGACGTCACTTTAGAACGGAGATGAGGAATTTTTTTAGCCAGAGGGTGGTGAATCTGTGGAATTCATTGCCACACGTGGCTGTGGAGGCCGAGTCAATGGGTATATTTAAAGCGGAGGTTGATTAGACAGGGTGTCAAAGGTTACGAGGACAAGGCAGGAGAATTGGGTAGTTGGGAAAATAAATCAGCCATGATGAAATGGTGGAGCAGACTCGATGGGCTGAATGGCCTAGTTCTCCTATGTTTCAAGGTCGTATTGTCTCGTGCATTGCTCCAGGCTCCATCTTGTGAATCCAAAACTGAAGGAAAGGGGGTTGAGGAATCTATTTATTGGATTATTTCATTTTATTATTATTAAGTTAATAAATATTGGTTGATTATTGAATTGGGAAGCGGTGTGACTGTGCCTAGTCCCTCGGTAGGGTTGTTAAGAAGGCCATTTGCTGTGTTGGCCCTCATTAGTCTGAGAATTGAGTTCAAGAGCTGTGAGATAATGTTACAGCACTATTAAGCTGATTAGCCCACACTTGGAGTATTGTGTTCAGTTCTGGTCGCCTCATTATAGGAAGGATGTGGTAGCTTTTGAGAGGGTGCAGAGGAGATTTACCTGGGTTAGAGAGTGTGTCTCATCAGGAAAGGTTGAGCGAGCTCGGGCTTTTCTCTTTGGAGCGGAGCAGGATGAGCGATAACTTGATAGAGAGGTACAAGACAATAAAGGGCTTAGACTGAGTGGCCTGCCAGGGACTTTTTCCCAGATTACTTACTTACTGCCCATTGCACCGCTGGCGTTTGGAGCAGCAGTGAAGGTCCTCCATCTCTGGTGGTGTTCAGGGCTTCCTTCATCATGTCAGTAGCTTCCTCTCAGTTTTCACTACTGTCGGCCATGCAGGTCCCGGGTGGAGACTCAGGAATACCGTCACACTCAGGTGTAGAAGGATTCTTCATTGCTGTTTCTGTAACAGTTTTGTTTGACCAGTCAGGGTTGTTACCCTGAGCTGAGCCCCCGAACCTGGAGTACCAGTGGACCACTCTTGGTCTGGCCTCTACACTTTGACCTGTTTGTCATGGGTGACCCAACCAAGAGCCAAAGCACAAGGCCCCGACTCCAGCTCTCAGGGTCACCGAGGCACGCGAGCCTCAAACCCTACGACAAGGCTGTGGTCCTTTGGGAGGAGATTGATCTTGCAGTGGGTTAGAAGGTTGGCACAACATTGCGGGCCGAAGGGCCTGAGCTGTCCTGTAATTGTCCACGTTGTGCATTGCAGGGCCCGGTGCGGGAGAAGCATGAACCACCTAAAGGATGGCATAGCTCACACGGCCAGCGAGCGCTGTCGCTTCACACACCAGTACAACAACAAGGTGTTGATCTGCAAGGTGGGTGTCCCCCTCCCCCAGCCTTCCCCTCGGGGGGTGGGGGGTGGATTTACTGGGCCTGTTGAGAGTGAGCGGGAGCTTCGGGGTCAGGGTCCTCTTCCCCACCCTATGCCACCCCTCGCTCCTTGCCCTCAGTGCAGAGAGAGGAGGGTGGGGTAGATTCATTGGGGCCTTGTTCAGAGTGAGTGGGAGCTTCACTCCTCCTGCCAGTAGCTTTTTCTCGGTTTGGACAGTGGGGGAAGGTCTTCTGTGCGGCTCACTCCGTGAGTCACAAGTCCCAGTCTCCTGTCAGAGGCACGCTGTCGTGCTGAGGGAGTGCCACCCTGTCAGATATGCCCTCTGCAAACTTTAGCTTCATCTGTATGTCCCTGACACAGGCCTCTGCCCCCTCCCTTTCCAATCCCAATGAAGGGTCTCGGCTCGAAACATTAACTGTTTATCCTCCTCCGTAGATGCTGCCTGACCTGCTAAGTTCCTCCACCATTTTGTGTGTGTGTGTTGCTCTTTGGGATTTGCAGCATCTGCAGAATCTCTTGTGTTTCTAAGTCACTGATTGGCCTCGTTACCACAGAGGTCAAAGATTCAAACTACTCTTATTATTTAATTATGTATATAGAATCCAACCCTGATATTCCCATGGATAGCTACGAAACATAGAAACACCATGGGACCCGATTAAAGAAAACACCACATACCCATTTAAACACTTGGCAAAAACCAAGTAAATAACACAGTGACAATTAAACATCATCACCCTGCCCGGTCCCTGAAACGGTCCAAGAGTCACAGCCTCTGAGTTCAGCACTGTGTCAGCGGCTGCAGGCTACAGCGTGTGTGCAGAGCCAGTTCCGCGCTGAGACGCCGTGATCAAATCGCGCAAGATGGCGTAAAAAGGAGTAAAGAAAAACACGTGGAGCATGAACAGCAGAGTGAGCCCACAGCCGTGGAGCGCGTCCAGCATTGAGGACGTTGGTCATCGGACTGCAGAGTCCCTTGAAAATGAGTCCACAGCCATGAGGCGCCGAGGCGATCGAACTTTGCAGCGTGCGACCCAAGACTCCTGCGCCTTCCAGTGGCAACAGGGAAAGGGAGACCGGTGAAACGCAGGCAGAACGGCGCTGAACACCCGTTCGTTTTCCACTCGGGTCCTCTTCGATTTTAATCTTGCTCGATGCTTTAATCGGAGTGGAGTACTGGAGCCGACCGCGGGTTCGCATTCCGCTGTCAGGAATTGATGACCGTCCCTGCACAACCTTTCTCAACCTCGCCGAATCCCTGAAGATTTGGCAATAGCGCCAAATCGTTTAGTCGGCTCAAAAATACATTCTCAAGATGGAATTTACAGGCTGCAGTTGGTCTCAGTCCAGGGTAAGAAATATATTTAAAAGAAGAATATCTAGCTGCTCCATGAGCTGTCTACAGGATTTTGGCGCTGGGCGTTGGTCACTGGCGCCACCTCGCCACAAAGAGGTCCAATACTCCACGGGCAAAACACAGGATACCCTCAGTGGTCCTCATTAATCTGCCAATCAGATGGCTTCATAGACAACACGTCGTCATGGCAACCCTGTCCACACCCTATCAGAGCCATTCCCTTTGTCCTAACCTTCCTACCCCCACCCTTTCTGCAAATTAAAACTAATGCGTTGTCTCACTTTTCCTGTTCTGCTGGAAGGCCACTGACCAGACATGCTGACGGCATGCTACCTTGTACAGACGCTGCCTGACCTGCCGAGTAGTTTTTTGTTTCCTCTCCAAGATGCCCCTGGACTATCCGGTGCTGAGTAACAGGACCCTGTGATCTAAATTCCACTGTCCCCCTCCCCACCTTCCACCCATGATAGTCCAAAAGGACCATTGTGCAGGACTTGACAGCACCCTCTGTCCCTTTAGAGGGGCAATCGTAAGGGACTCTGTGGTGATTCATACTTGGGAGTGCCTAGTTCATTTTCAGCGCATCTTTAAAACAGCACGAGTTATTAATATCACATTCAGCTGGGGGAAAATCATTTTGATTACATAATGGCAAAACAATTACGGCATCAATTACACAAGAGATTCTGCAGATGCTGGAAATCCAGAGCAACACATGCATTTGGTTTATAGAGGCAGCGTGTAGTGAGACTGCTAGCAAGGTCAGGCTGACGATAGGGCAAAATTAGATAAGACAAGATAATGCAACTGGGGTGGACGAGAGAAGTCAAAGCCAAATAAAGTGCATATAATGGAGTAAAAATTAGTAGGAAGTTAGAGGATTGGGAAGCTTTTAAAAACCAACAAAAGGCATAAAGAGTGAAAAGATGGAATATAAAGGTAAGCTAGCCAATAATATTAAAGAGGATACCATAAGTTTCTTCAGATACATAAAGAGTAAAAGAGAGGGGAGAGTAGATATCGGACCACTGGAAAACTCTGCTGGAGAGGTAGTAATAGGGGACAAGGAAATGGTGGATGAATGGAGTAGGTATTTTGCATCAGTCTTCACTGTGGAAGACACTAGCAGTATGCCAGAAGTTCAAGAGTGTAAGCACACAGAAGAGAGTGAGGTTGCCATTAATGAGAAGAAGGTGCTAGGGAAACTGAAAGGTCTGATGGTAGATAAGTCATCTGGACAAGATGGTGCACACCCCAGGGTTCCGAAAGAAGTGGCTGAAGAGATTTTTGGAGGCATTAGTAATGATCAAGAATCAATAGATTCTGGCATGCTTCTGGAAGTGTGGAAATTTGCAAATGTCATTCCACTCCTCAAGAATGGAGAATTGGAGTTGATTGTTAAGGATGTGCTTTTGGAGTACTTGGAGGCACATGATAAAATAGGCCGTAGTTAGCATGGTTTTCTTAAGGGAAAATCTTGCTGAGCAATCTGTTGGAATTCTTTGAAGAAATAACAAGCAGGATAGACAAAGGAAAATCAGTGGATGTGTATTTGGATTTTCAGAAGGCCTTTGACAAGGTGACATACATAAGGCTACTTAACAAGATAAGAGCCCGTGGTATTACAGGAAAGAGCATGGATAGAGCATTGGCTGATTGGCAGAAAGCAAAGATTGGGAATGAAGGGAGCCTTTTCTAGTTGGCTGCCGGTGATGAGTGATGTTCCACACGGGTCTGTTGTTGGGACTAATTCTTTCTATGTTTCATGTCAATGATTTGGATGATGGAATTGATGGCTTTGTGGCCAAGTTTGCCAGATTATATAAAGGTAGGTGGAGGGACAGGTAGTGTTGAGGAAACAGGGAGGCGGCAGTAAGACTTAAACTGATTAGGAGAATAGGCAAAGAAGTGGCAGATGGAATACCGTGTTGGGAAGTATATGGTCATGCACTTTGGTAAAAGAAATAAAAGTGTAGACTATTTTCTAAATAAAGAGAACATTCAAAAATCTGAGGTGCAAAGAGACTTGAAAATCCTTGTGCAGGATTCCCTAAAGGTTAATTTGCAGGTTGAGTCGGTGGTGAGGAAGGCAAATGCAATGTTAACGTTCATTTCAAGAGGACTAGAATAGAAAAGCAAGGATGTAATGTTGAGACTTTATAAATCACTGGTGAGGCCTCATTTGGAGTATTGTGAGCAATTTTGGGCCCATTAGAAAGGATGTGCTGACATTGAAAAGGGTTCAGAGGAGGTTCACGAGAATGGCTTGTCATATGAAGAAAGTCTGATGGCTGTGGGTCTGTACTGCTTGGAGTTCAGAAGAATTGGGGGGCGGGAGGGGTTCTTAAATGAAACCTATCAAATGCTGAAAGGCCTCAACGTGGATGTGGAGAGGAGATTTCCTGTGGTGCGGGAGTCTAGGACCAGAGGACACAGATAGAGTGGATGTGGAGAGGAGATTTCCTGTGGTGGGGGAGTCTAGGACCAGAGGATACAGCCTCAAAATAGAAGGACGTCCATTTAGGTGTGGTGAATTTCTTTAGCCGGAGAGTGGTGAATCTGTGGAATTTATTGCATAGATGTCTGTGGAGGCCAAGTCATTGGGTATATTTAAGGCAGGGGTTAGTCAGGGCATGAAGGGATACAGGGAGAAGGCAGGAGAATGGGGCTGAGAGAGAAATGGATCAGCCATGATGAAATGTAGAACAGATTTTAGGCCAAATGGTCTAATTCTGCTCCTATACTGTATGATCTAAAATGCTGGAGGAACCCAAGGATGTACAGGAAGGGTGACGAAGCCAGAATAAGAAGATTCAATAGATGCTGGAAATCCAGAGTAACACACCCAAAATGCTGGAGGAACTCAGCAGGTCAGGCAGCATCTATGGAGAAGAGTAAGCGGACAACGTTTTGGGCTGGGACCCGTCTTCAGCACAGCATCATTTTGCTGGGTTTCTGATGTGTTGTGGGCAAATCAAAAGAAGCAAGGAAACCCTGCACTTTTTCCTTTGGAGAATGTTTGAAGATTCTCCTCATGTTCCGACATCTCAGTCTGGCATTTTGGGTGTGTTGCTCGGGAGCTTTCAGCTAGTCTAGATGAGTCCAGATGTTCCTGAACCTGGTGGAGAGGAGCTTCAGCATTCTGTACTTGTGTGATGGTAGCTTCAAGAAGATGGCATGGCCTAGATGGTCGGGATCTTAGATGTTGCAAAAAAATTGGATGTACCTTTTGAACCAGAAAAGTGCCGGGACAGTGAACTGTTGACTGTCACACATTGCAGTGATCTAGAATATTCTCTCAGAACGGTGGGAAATAATCCCCTTTGATCTGTACTCTGCTTCCATCCATTGGGTTAGAGCACCCATTGATTGCCCTGTTGGGCGTCAGTCGCCCCAGGGACCTCCCGGTCCTCTGCTGACTCGGTCTCTTTCCTCTTCCTCCACCCAGACCTGTTTCAAGCACGGCCTGGAGGTGACCGTCAGCCCCAAGACCTCTGCCTCCACAGACGGCCAGTGGCTCGGGCTGGCCAGCTATGCCTGGTCAGGGTGAGTTGAGTGCGATTGTTGAGGTGAGCTGTGTCCATGGGGGGTGGGGGGTGGTGGAGGCACTGCGTCTCGGTGACCACTGCACTGTCAGAGTCCGCTGAGCATTGTGGGCAGGCTACGTTGGCACTGGGATGTGTGGCGACACTTGCGGCCTGCCCCCAGCTCACCCTTGGGTTGCGCTGGTTGTTAACACAAGCGATACACTTGACTGTATGTTTCCACGTTGCTCCTCTCCACGCCTCGTGGCGCGTTGGGCAGCAGCCTTGCCGTTCCTTTCACGTTTTTGTCTGATTTTTGTGAGGCCGAGTTGCTAACCCGACGCAGAGCACGGGTGGAAATTGTGCGAGGAGCCAGCCAGATTCGAACTCGGGACCAGTCACCTCGAAGTGCAGTGCAGATGCCTCTTCACCACCATCCGGCTATGTTTTAGTGTACATTTGATAAGTAAATAAATAAATCTGAAGAAGAATATAAGGAACACCGTGACAACACAGAGTATTCTGTCTCTGCATAGGTACGTGCTGGAATGTCCAAACTGTGGGATTATCTATCGCAGTCGGCAGTACTGGATTGGGAACCAAGACCCGGAGGGCTCGGTGGTACGTGCTGAGCTGAGGCACGTGTGGCTGGGGGTGAGTCCAGTGCCTCACTGCAGAGTGCGGTTCCATTGCCTTGCGGTCTCAGAACTGAAGGTCTAAGTTGTGCTTACCACCAGGCGCACAAGTATTCAAGGCTTAAAGCAAATATATTATCGAAGTATGCAAATCAGAATTGGGTTTAATATCACTGGCTTATGTCGTGACGTTTGCTGTTATGTGGCAGCAGTGCATTGTAATAACAATATAACCATATAACAATTACAGCACAGAAACAGGCCATTCAGCCCTTCTAGTCCATGCCGAACTCTTACTCTCACCTAGTCCCACCGACCTGCACTCAGCCCATAACCCTCCATTCCTTTCCTGTCCATATAGCTATCCAATTTAACTTTAAACGACAACATCGAACCTGCCTCAACCATTTCTGCTGGAAGCTCGTTCCACACAGCTACCACTCTCTGAGTAAAGAAGTTCCCCCTCATGTTACCCCTAAACTTTTGCCCTTTAACTCTCAACTCATGTCCTCTTGTTTGAATCTCCCCCACTCTCAGTGGAAAAAGCCTATCCACGTCAACTCTGTCAATTCCCCTCATAATTTTAAACACCTCTATCAAGTCCCCCCCTCAACCTTCTACGCTCCAAAGAATAAAGACCCAACTTGTTCAACCTTTCTCTGTAATTTAGGAGATGAAACCCAGGCAACATTCTAGTAAATCTCCTCTGTACTCTCTCAATTTTATTGACATCTTTCCTGTAATTCGGTGACCAGAACTGTACACAATACATAATAAAACAACGAAGTGAGGTAGTGTTCACAGGTTCAGTGTCCATTCAGAAATCAGATGGCAGAGGGGAAGAAGCTGTTCCTGAATCACTGAGTGTGTGTCTTCAGGCTCCTGTACCTCCTCCCTGATGGTAACAATGAGAAGAGGGCATGTCCTGGGCGATTGGGGGGGGGTCCTTCATGATGGGCATCGCCGCCTTAGGGCATCACTCCTTGAAGATGCCCTGGATGCTGGGGAGGATAGTGTCCCTGAGCTCTGCGAGAGCTGAGGCTGGGGGCAAATATTCCGGCGGGGGGGGGGAATAAAGATAAAGCAGGGACTTTCTGCCCCCTTCCCCCACTCTATCTGCCCCCCCCCCAGGTGGTCAGCAGTTTCTGAGATACTCAAACCACCCTGTCTGGCACCAACAATCATTCCACAGTTAGAATCACTTGGATCACATTTCTACCCCAACTCTGATATTTGGTCTGAACCTCTTGACCATGTCTGCATGCTTTTATGCATTGAGTTGCTGTCATGTGATTGGCTGATTAGATATTTGCATTAACGAGCAGGTGTGCCTAATAAAGTGGCCACTGAGTCCTTTGATGATAAATTTTGAATTGCTATGGGTCTGAGACTGCACAAGCCTCCACACCAATGCGGGTGTCTGTCCTTGTGTCTTGCAGTGTGAGTCGTGGCTGAGGGGGAGCAGTAATGGAGCTCGGCGGGTGCTGGACAGCGTGTGCAATGTGATCCAATCTGTTGGCGAATACAGCAGTGGCCCCACGCGGGCGCTTACGGCCTGGCTGACTGACCACGTCGCCCCGGACTACTGGATCCCAAATTCCCAGATCACAGTGAGTCCAGTGCGTGCGGCCCCTCCCCAGCTGGGCGGAGAGGTGGGAGGGGGTGTGAGGATAGTCCTGGAGACCCGAGGTGAAGGGTTCAAGTCCCACTCCGGTGCTCCAGTGTCCGAGATGCTTCTCCCTCCCCGCCCTGCCTCCTTCCCTCTCCTGCAGGTACAATGTCCCCGCCCTGCCTCCTTCCCTCTCCTGCAGGTACAATGTCCCCGTGCTGCCTCCTTCCCTCTCCTGCAGGTACAATGTCCCCGTGCTGCCTCCTTCCCTCTCCTGCAGGTACAATATCCCCGTGCAGCCTCCTTCCCTCTCCTGCAGGTACAATATCCCCGCCCTGCCTCCTTCCCTCTCCTGCAGGTACAATATCCCCGTGCAGCCTCCTTCCCTCTCCTGCAGGTACAATATCCCCGCCCTGCCTCCTTCCCTCTCCTGCAGGTACAATATCCCCGCCCTGCCTCCTTCCCTCTCCTGCAGGTACAATTTAAAACTTGCACCCAGTGGCAACTTTATTGGATATACCTGCATAGATCACGTGGGTAGCCAGAGACTTCTGGGGAAGACCTTAATCGCCCACGTGGCACGTAATGGTAGTGATTTTAAGATGATTGGTGGGGGGAAGATGTCAGAGGTAGGTTTTTACACCCGGAATGGTGGGTGTGTGGACCACACTGCCGGGGGGGGGGAAGATGTCAGAGGTAGGTTTTTACACCCGGAGTGGTGGGTGTGTGGACCACACTGCCGGGGGGGGGGGGGAAGATGTCAGAGGTAGGTTTTTACACCCGGAGTGGTGGGTGTGTGGACCACACTGCCGGGGGGGGGGAAGATGTCAGAGGTAGGTTTTTACACCCGGAGTGGTGGGTGTGTGGACCACACTGCCAGGTGTGGTGGTAGAGGCAGGTACGTGAGGGACATTTTAATAGACTCTTAGGCTCGCAGTGACTTCATTCGTCATCGTGGATTGGTTCACCGTCTGTTCAGGAATCCGATAGTGGAGGGGAGGAAGCTGAACCTGAAATGTTGAATACGTACCTTCAAGCTCCCGGCTCCTGGGCCTCCCCCCACCCCCGGTTTAAACAGGACAGTTTACAATGACCTACCAACCGGTACGTCTTTGGACTGTGGGAGGAAACTGGAGCACCCGGCGGAAACCCACGCTGTCACGGGAAAACGTGCAAACTCCTTACAGTCAGCACGTGTCACCTGCACTGTAAAGCGTCGTGTAAACTACTACGTTACCGTGCGGCCCCAAAGGAGATGTAGGGGTGGGTGGATGTCAGGGCTAAGTTTTCTACAAGAGGGTGGTGGTGCCTGAAACCAGGGGAGGTGGTTTTTTTGGCCCAAGGGTGATAGAAAAACTGAGCGCTATGTAAGAGGGAAGAGTTAGATTGATCTTGGGGTAGGTTAACATTGTGGGCCGAAGGGCCCGTGCTGTACTGTTCTATATCTGATCCCTGAAGAACGTGGAGGAAGAACTGGCACTTTTAGTTTGGTAAATTTGGTTAAATGGAAAAGTTATTGTCACATGGTGTTTTCATAATTGGACTAGGACAGGCGATGGGTGATGTTCGCTCCATTGGCGCTCTTGTCTAGTATGAACTCGATGGGCTGGATGGCCTCCCCCAGATCGCTCCTCTAACGCCTCACTCCTCCCTCCCACGGACCGCGGGCAGGCGGGCAGATCTGGGGACCTCAGTGACTACCCACTAACAGAAGCCCCACCTCTCCCGGTTTTCACCGCAGGAATGCCACCATTGTGGGAAGGCGTTCGGACCCGGGGAGCAGAAACATCACTGCCGGGCATGCGGGGAAGGCTGCTGCGACTCCTGCTCCAGCGAGAGCATGCCCGTGCCGGAGCGCGGCTGGGGCACGGCTGCTGTCCGCGTCTGCGACAGCTGCTTCAGAGCCAGGGGTGATGGCGCAGGTAACATCCGCGTGGCAGGGCAGGGACCAGAGGCAAGTTCCAACACCTGGAGCCTCAGCGGTGCCGGTGAAGGGTCAGGGTTGGTCTCTGCATACAGAACGCTGCAGGTCAGGCTGCGTCTGTGGTCCCGGCAATGAAAGGGTTAATGCGTGAGGAGCATTTGAAGGCTGTGGGCCTGTACTCACTGGAGTTTAGAAGAAGGGTGGGGGGGGTGTCCTCCCAAGACTATGGTCAACATGCTCCTAGAAGACAGTGGCGTGGCTAATGTAGATGAACTGAACACACGGGAGAGGGAGAAGTGGAGAGTCCGTCATCGTGCCTGACGCCAGCCCTCTAGGCCTGAGTCAACGTCGTAGTAGTAGTGTGGGGGGGGGTGTCATTGAAAGCTATTGAATGTTGAAAGGCCTAGACAGAGTGGATGTGGAGAGGATGTTCCCTATGGTGGGGGAAGTCTAGGACCAGAGGGCACAGCCTCAGGATAGAGGAATGTCCACATAGGACAGAAATTAGGAATTTCTTGAGCCAGAGGGTGACGGATCTATGGAATTTATCGTCACAGATGGCTGTCAATGGGGTTGATAAGTTCTGGATTAGTAAGGGCATCAATGCATATGAGAGGAGGCAGGAGAATAGGTTTTATTTCACTTGCCTCATCATTGAAATGTTCGCACAACCAACGGACTTGCTTTCAAAGGTTCAAAGGCCGATTGAGTGATCTGGCACTTTTGGGTCTCCGATGGTGTCTGGTGAGGTTTCGAGCAAAGTGTGGGGCCTTGAGGCCAAGAAGCCTGGAGACAGGGCATGATCGACTCCATTTCTCACCAATTAAAGCGCTGATGAAGATTGAAGTCATCGAGGCGAGTGAGTGTTCAGTGCTGCCTACCAGCCTCTCACTCACTGCTGCTGAAGGGCGGGGGGGGGGAGGCGTTTATGTGTGGCTGTCTCTGTTTTTTTCCTCTCACCACCATTGTCCCCCCCCCCCCCCCGGTCACTCCTTTCTTTTTAGTTATTTTGTGTGATTTTTGTTTGATCAGTGTGGACTGCAGATAAAGAACACTGAGCTGAACTGAATATGCCTGGATTTCGATTTTGTTTTTTATATCCTGCGTTTTCGCTCGTTTTTTTAGTTTGTGTTTTTTTGGGGGGGGGGCTGGTGGTTGGTGGGTTTGATGTTTTTCTTTGAACAGATTCCTTGGTGTTCTTTTGTCTCGTGGTTGTCTGTGGGGAAGACAAATCTCAGGGTTGCATACTACATATGAATGAATCTCAGTTGTATATGGTGACCTATATGTACTTTGATAATAAATTTACTTTGCACTTTGAGAGGGAAAATAAATCAGCCATGATAGAATGGCAGAGCAGACTTGATGGACTGAATGACCTAACCCCTACTCCTGCATCTATGGTCCTGTTAAGGTCACCAATGGGGTTGTTGGTCACTAACTGGACTTGACCTCTGCACAGTTGATCTTGGCCTTGAACATCTGACAGCTCCTGAGCATAAATCACATACTCCACACAAAGTGACAGACGGGACCTTGTTCCTGCACTGGTTAAAAACTTAACTGATGGCCTGAGCTGCTTTCTAAGTGCTTCCATTGATCATATTAATTGATCTGAATTCATTGAGAAACTCCCGACCACAGTCAGCTGTCTGAGCGGCAGTTCTCTCAGCTACTTGGAAGCGAGAAAAGGCTTCTCTCCTGTCGCAGGAGATTCAGGCAGCAAAGGTAGTTCCTAATGGGAGATTTTCGAAGTAAAATCATTATCGAAGCATGTGAGTCATATACAACCCTGAGATGTATTTTCAAAGTACATTTATTATCAGTATGAATACCACCCTGAGATTCGCCTTCCCCCCCCCCAAGACAGTCACAAAACAAAGTAACACAGTGGAACCCGTTCAAAGAAACCATCAAACATCCCTCACGCAAAAAAAGCAAGTCACACAATCAGCAAATAAAGAATGAAAATCACAAAACATCAAAACACGAAGTCCGTAAGACAGTCTAGGAATGTTCAGTTCAGTTCAGTTTATCACTGTGTTGTTCATCGACTGCAGGCCGCAGAGACAGTCCACCCCAATCAAAATAGCAATAATCAGAATCAGCTTTATTATCACCGGCATGTGCCATGAAATTTGTTAACTTAGCAGCAAAAGTTCAATGCAATACATGATAATATAGAATTAAATAAATCAATTACAGCAAGTATATTAAATAGATTAAAAATAGTACAAAATAGAAAAAATATTTTTAAAAGAAGGAAGAGAAACACCTAAACATAAACCACGAGTCCAATCCACAAACTGCATCAATTAAACCTTGAACAAGACGCAAGACTCCAGCAGCAGTGAGTGAGGGGGGAGAGAGAGACCCGTCAAACTTTTGAATATCTTTGACATTTTACCGAAAAATAAAAAATTACAATAGAATTGATGAAAAACCAGTGTGCAAAAGAGGGCAAGTCATCCAAATAATTTTTTAAAAAATTAAATAATACCGAGAACATGAGTTGTAGAGTCCTTGAAAGGGAGTCCATAGGTTGTGGAATCAGTTCAGAGTTGTGGTGAGTGAAGTTATCCACACTGGTTCAGGAGCCTGATGGTTGTGGGGTAATAACTGTTCCTGAATCTGGTGGTGTGGGACCTGAGGCTCATTGTGGTGAGTGAAGTTATCCACACTGGTTCAGGAGCCTGATGGTTGTGGGGTAATAACTGTTCCTGAACCTGGTGGTGTGGGACCTGAGGCTCCTGCAGCTCCTTCCTGATGGTCATAGTGAGAAAACGGGGGGGGGGGGTGGGTGGGAATGCAGACTGGGAGGTGGGTGCACCGTGTGGGGTCCAGTCTGACGTCAGACCATTCCCCGCCGCTCTCTTTGACCTGGTTCTCCCTCTCCACAGGGAAGGTGCCGCCCACGGCCGATAGCGGATTACTGGCACGCAGGATCACGGAGATGGCCCAGAGCACCCTGGAGGTGATGTCTTCAGCCGTCAATTATCCCCTTGGTATGTATGTGTGGTGGCCTCTTCCCCCACCCCCCCCCAGTGTCAACTGCTCCCCCCACTCTCCTGGGCCCAGTTTGGTTGGCCTGTTGGTTTTCCGTGGCACTGTTTACTTGAACAACACACGCACTGAATGCTGGATCTACAGAGGGGAATAAAGAGATGTTATTTTGGGCTGAGACCCTTCGTCAGGACTAACTGAAGGAAGAGCTAGTAAGAGATTTGAAAGTGGGAGGGGGAGGGGGATCCTTTCAAACCTCTTACTAGCTTTTCCTTCAGTTAGTCCTGACGAAGGGTCTCAGCCCGAAACGTCAACTGTACCTCTTCCTGGAGATGCTGCCTGGCCTGCTGCGTTCACCAGCAACTTTGATGTGAGAAGGCAGAATAAGCTGGTGGGAGGGGAGGGGGAAGAGTACAGGCTGGGAGGTGAGTGAGGGGGAGGGAAGTGAGAAGCTGGGAGGTGAGGGGTGGCTGGGGGACTGGGGAATGAAGTGAGAAGCTGGCAGGTGAGGGGGAGGGAAGTGAGAAGCTGGGAGGTGATGGGTGGAAGGGGTAAAGGGCTGGAGTAGACTATGGGAGACAGGGAAGGAGGAGGGAACAGAGGGAGAGAGGGGCCCCCTTCTCGCCTACCCATCACCTCCCTTGTGTACCTCGCCATCAGGAGGCCACATAAGTGAGATGCTAGTACTGCTCGGGGCATTCCAGAGCTTGGAGTTCTGTGTCCCCCCACCCCCCCATCAATTCAAGGGTTTGATCCGGGTTTCCTACAGTCCAAAGGCGTACAGTACCGGGTTAACTGGTCGTTGTCAGTTGTCCCGTAGTTAGGTTAGGGTTAATCGGGGCTGTGAGTTGCTGGGACAGCATGGCTCGAGGGGCCGGGTGGACTGACTCCACTCTGTTCCTCTGGCGTTCTGTGTGTGTTGCTCGATATTTCCAACGTCTGCAGAACCTCTTGTGCTTTACGTCCTGCCTGGGTCAGCCCAGCCTCGGCACGTCGCCTTCACCCTCTGCTCAGACCCTGTTGCCACCCAGCCGCTGGCACAGTCACCCCCTCCCTTAGAGCTGCCCCTGACAGCAAGGGCTTGGATTGGCATTCCCCCCACTGCGGCTGGCACGGGGGTTGGGGATGAATCCAGGGCTTCTCCAGGCCTGGGTCTGTGAGGCAGCCACATCTCTCGGCCAGGGATCGGTCAGCCAGCAGAGGAACTCTTTCTGGATCCTGCCAGAAGGACTGAGCCTCGTTCGGCCAGCGTTGGGGAGTGAGTGGGATTCTCTGTGAGCTGCGATGCTCTGTTGATTGGCGGGGGGGGGGATAGAGTGGGGATTGCCACACGCCTCCTCCTGAGACTTGACCTCCAAGTTCAAGTTAATAATCAGAGAATGTATACAACCTGGAATTCTTATTCTTCACAGACATCCACCAAACAGAAAACAAAATCCAAAAAATGAAGCATTCAAACTCCAAAGCCCCCTCCCCCATGCACAAGCAGCAGCCAAATAGCCAAATCATCAACCCTCCCTCTCCCCCTCCCCAATTTTCTTCTGCATTAGCACCAAACCCCACCCCCGAGCAATGGCAAAGCCCACAGAGACCACAATCTAGAGTCCATCAAAAGCTACTGTCCATCCTAATATCTCAGACAGGCCCGCTCTCTCACTAGCGAGGGAGAGAGAGATATCCCTCCTGCCACATTGGGGGGTGAGGCCAACAGCTCTCTGTTCTGATGTTACAGTCTGCAGCATCACTTATTCGAGTTCCCCCGACTCTGAACCAACAGACTCTCACTCACCATCGAAAGAGAGAGGCCGCTCGAGTGCAGAGGCCTCTGACAACCGCGCCTGCTGTCTCAATGTCATTGTAATCTGACTGTACATATATACAACCAATTGAATGTTCCTCTGCACCACAGTGTACCCACAAAGCATCTGTCACATACGGCACATCAAGCAAAATATTACCACACATAAGTTACTCAAGTATAATACAAGATGTGTGTCGTTTGTGCAGCGCAGGCCTGTTTCCTGACGGTAGTGAGTCAGAGAGATTGTGGGACGGGTGGTAAGAGGTCCCCGACAATGCCTCACGATCTTTATCTACAACGCTCAAAGTTCAAAGTGAACTTATGGTCAAACTACATAAGTGTCACCATCTACAACCCTGAGATTCGTTTTCTTGTGGGCATTCTCAATAAATCCACAGAATACTAAACTGTAACAGGATCAAAGAAAGTCTCCAGTAACTGGGCATTCAACCAGTGGGCCAAAAAACTGCAAATAGAAAAAGAAATAAATAATCATAATAAATATGCAATAAATATTGAGCACATGTGATGAAGAGTCCTTGAAAGTGAGTCCTTTGGTTGTGGGAACATTTCAATGATGGGGCAAATGAAGTTCAGTGAAGTTATCCACACTGGTTCAGGAGCCTGATGGTTGTGGGGTAATAACTGTTCCTGAACCTGGTGGTGTGGGACCTGAGGCTCATTGTGGTGAGTGAAGTTATCCACCCTGGTTCAGGAGCCTGATGGTTGTGGGGTAATAACTGTTCCTGAACCTGGTGGTGTGGGACCTGAGGCTCATTGTGGTGAGTGAAGTTATCCACACTGGTTCAGGAGCCTGATGGTTGTGGGGTAATAACTGTTCCTGAACCTGGTGGTGTGGGACCTGAGGCTCATTGTGGTGAGTGAAGTTATCCACACTGGTTCAGGAGCCTGATGGTTGTGGGGTAATAACTGTTCCTGAACCTGGTGGTGTGGGACCTGAGGCTCATTGTGGTGAGTGAAGTTATCCACACTGGTTCAGGAGCCTGATGGTTGAGGGGTAATAACTGTTCCTGAACCTGGTGGTGTGGGACCTGAGGCTCATTGTGGTGAGTGAAGTTTTCCACACTGGTTCAGGAGCCTGATGGTTGAGGGGTAATAACTGTTCCTGAACCTGGTGGTGTGGGACCTGAGGCTCATTGTGGTGAGTGAAGTTATCCACACTGGTTCAGGAGCCTGATGGTTGAGGGGTAATAACTGTTCCTGAACCTGGTGGTGTGGGACCTGAGGCTCATTGTGGTGAGTGAAGTTATCCACACTGGTTCAGGAGCCTGATGGTTGTGGGGTAATAACTGTTCCTGAACCTGGTGGTGTGGGACCTGAGGCTCATTGTGGTGAGTGAAGTTTTCCACACTGGTTCAGGAGCCTGATGGTTGTGGGGTAATAACTGTTCCTGAACCTGGTGGTGTGGGACCTGAGGCTCATTGTGGTGAGTGAAGTTATCCACACTGGTTCAGGAGCCTGATGGTTGTGGGGTAATAACTGTTCCTGAACCTGGTGGTGTGGGACCTGAGGCTCATTGTGGTGAGTGAAGTTATCCACACTGGTTCCGGAGTCTGATGGTTGTGGGGTAATAACTGTTCCTGAACCTGGTGGTGTGGGACCTGAGGCTTCTGTACCTCCTGCCCGATGGCAGCAGTGAGAAGTGAACATGGTCTGGGTGGTGGGGGTCCTTCATCACGGATGTTGCTTTCTTGAGTAGATGTGCTGTGATTTTCTGTGCTCCATGTTCTAAATTTCAAGATTTACGTCAGTGATCCTAAACCAGGTTCTGATTCTCAGAGACTTTTTATGTTTTGCACTGGTTGGTGGGTGTCCGTTTTGTCTGACAATGACAGGAGACCAGTGCAGGAGAGTTTTTAAAGTAGAAAAGATGTTGCACTGGGGCATTTCTGCTTTCTTTATCTCAGAAGTCGGGGTCCAGTGGTATGAACAAGCGTCACAGACTGGGGTCTTCCTTGGTTGCAGTGGATGACCGTCTGTGCCTTGTCATGCCCTTCATTCTCCAGCGAGCGTTACAGTATCACCTTCCTGGGTGTTGGATCTCACTGTAGATCTGCTGGAGCTGACTTTGCAAACTAGGACAGGCCTGTCTCTCTCACCAGGGTATGAGGCTGCTGGCTACCCTTGCCTGCTTTAGCCAGCCTGTTGAAGTGGTGTACTGGGGTGTGGCTGCTGCCACATGAGGTCAGTTACTTGGAGCCACAGGTGAGAGCAGAGTGTCCAGTGGGGGCCAAAGGGTGAGTGAGCTACCCTGGGATGGACATGACAAGCCGTTTAACTAGAGGTGCTGCCCCTCCCTGGACACCTCGTACACCCCTTGCACTGAACTGCTGCCGTTAAACAACAAATTTCATGACGTGTCAGTGATAATGAACCTGATTCTGAAGACAAAGTTCATATCAGAGTACATACATGTCAGCATATACAACCTGGAGATTTATTATCAGAGTACATATATGTCAGCATATACAACCTGGAGATTAATTTTCTTTAGGGCATACTCAGCAAATCTATAGAATATTAACTATAAAAGGACCAATGAGAGACCGCACCAATTTGGGTGTTCAATCAGTGTGCAGAAGACAACTGTGCAAATACAAAAATAAACAAATAATAATAATCAATAAATAAACAATAAATATCGAGAACATGAGATGAAGAGTCCTTGAAAGTGAGCCCATAGGATGTGGGAACATTTCAATGATGGGGTGAGTGAAGTTATCCCCTGGGTTCAACAGCCTGATGGTTGAGGGGTAATAACTGTTCCTGAACCTGGTGGTGTGGGACCTGAGGCTCATTGTGGTGAGTGAAGTTATTCACACTGGTTCAGGAGCCTGATGGTCGTGGGGTAATAACTGTTCCTGAACCTGGTGGTGTGGGACCTGAGGCTCATTGTGGTGAGTGAAGTTATCCACACTGGTTCAGGAGCCTGATGGTCGTGGGGTAATAACTGTCCCTGAACCTGCTGGTGTGGGACCTGAGGCTCATTGTGGTGAGTGAAGTTATCCACACTGGTTCAGGAGCCTGATGGTTGTGGGGTAATAACTGTTCCTGAACCTGGTGGTGTGGGACCTGAGGCTCATTGTGGTGAGTGAAGTTATCCACACTGGTTCAGGAGCCTGATGGTTGTGGGGTAATAACTGTTCCTGAACCTGGTGGTGTGGGACCTGAGGCTCATTGTGGTGAGTGAAGTTATCCACACTGGTTCAGGCGCCTGATGGTTGTAGGGTAATAACTGTTCCTGAACCTGGTGGTGTGGGACCTGAGGCCCCTGTACCTTCTACCTAATGGCAGTAGCTAAAAGAGAGCATGTCTTGGGTGGTGGGGGGTTACTGATGATGGATGCTACTTTCCAACAACAGTGTCGATGTAATCAATGGTGGGGAGGGCTTTACCCGTGATGGACTGGGCTGTATCCACTACTTTTTGTAGCTTTTCTATACAAGGGCATTGGTGTCTCCATACACTCAGTCAGTACACTCTCCACTACACATGTACAGAAGTTTGTCAAAGTTTCAGATGTCAGCCAAATCTCTGCAGACTCCAAGGGAAGTAGAGGCACTGCCGTGATTTTTTTGCAGTCACACTTTCCTGCCGGGCCCAGGACATGCCCTCTGAAATATTAACATCCAGGAGTTTACACTCCCAGTAAATGTCACAAATCGTGGGGATGAGAGATACCAGTGAATTTTCACTATCCTTTGTGTGGTCTCTGAACTTTTCATGCCTAGGGCAGGATCTGCCAATGCCTTCTGTTGGTAGGTATCCTTCTAGCGGGCAAACCCAATAGTCAAGGAGAATTGGAAGAGCAAATCTACAGAGAGATAGCAGGCAACTGCAGGAAACATAAAGTTGTGGTGGTAGGGGATTTTAATTTTCCATACATTGATTGGGACTCCCATACTGTTAGGGGTCTAAATGGTTTAGAGTTTGTAAAATGTGTTCAGGAAAGTTTTCTAAATATATATATAGAGGGACCAACTAGAGGGGATGCAATATTGGATCTCCTGTTAGGAAATGAGTTAGGACAAGTGGCAGAAGTCTGTGTAGGGGAGCACTTTGGTTCCAGTGATCATAACACCATTAGTTTCAATTTGATCATGGACAAGGATAGATCTGGTCCTAGGGTTGAGGTTCTGAACTGGAAGAAGGCCAAATTTGAAGAAATGAGAAAGGATCTAAAAAGCGTGGATTGGGACAGGTTGTTCTCTGGCAAAGATGTGATTGGTAGGTGGGAAGCCTTCAAAGGTGAAATTTTAAGAGTGCAGAGTTTGTATGTTCCTGTCTGGATTAAAGGCAAATTGAATAGGAATAAGGAACCTTGGTTCTCAAGCGATATTGCAACTCTGATAAAGAAGAAGAGGGAGTTGTATGAAATGTATAGGAAACAGGGGGTAAATCAGGTCTTTGAGGAGTATAAGAAGTGCAAGAAAATACTTAAGAAAGAAATCAGGAGGGCTAAAAGAAGACATGAGGTTGCCTTGGCAGTCGAAGTGAAGGATAATCCAAAGAGCTTTTACAGGTATATTACGAGCAAAAGGATTGTAAGGGATAAAATTGGTCCTCTTGAAGATCAGAGTGGTCGGCTATGTGCGGAACTAAAGGAAATGGGGGAGATCTTAAATAGGTTTTTTGCGTCTGTATTTACTAAGGAAACTGGCATGAAGTCTATGGAATTGAGGGAATCAAGTAGTGAGATCATGGAAACTGTACAGATTGAAAAGGAGGAGGTGCTTGCTGTCTTGAGGAAAATTAAAGTGGATAAATCCCCGGGACCTGACAGAGTGTTCCCTTGGACCTTGAAGGAGACTAGTGTTGAAATTGCGGGGGCCCTGGCAGAAATATTTAAAATGTCGCTGTCTACGGGTGAAGTGCCGGAGGATTGGAGAGTGGCTCATGTTGTTCCGTTGTTTAAAAAAGGATCGAAAAGTAATCTGGGAAATTATAGGCCGGTAAGTTTAACGTCAGTGGTAGGTAAGTTATTGGAGGGAGTACTAAGAGACAGAATCTACAAGCATTTGGATAGACAGGGACTTATTAGGGAGAGTCAACATGGCTTTGTGCGTGGTAGGTCATGTTTGACCAATCTGTTGGAGTTTTTTGAGGAGGTTACCAGGAAAGTGGATGAAGGGAAGGCAGTGGATATTGTCTACGTGGATTTCAGTAAGGCCTTTGACAAGGTCCCGCATGGGAGGTTAGTTAGGAAAATTCAGTCGCTAGGTATACATGGAGAGGTGGTAAATTGGATTAGACATTGGCTCGATGGAAGAAGCCAGAGAGTGGTGGTAGAGAATTGCTTCTCTGAGTGGAGGCCTGTGACTAGTGGTGTGCCACAGGGATCAGTGCTGGGTCCATTGTTATTTGTCATCTATATCAATGATCTGGATGATAATGTGGTAAATTGGATCAGCAAATTTGCTGATGATACAAAGATTGGAGGTGTAGTAGACAGTGAGGAAGGTTTTCAGAGCCTGCAGAGGGACTTGTACCAGCTGGAAAAATGGGCTGAAAAATGGCAGATGGAGATTAATACAGACAAGTGTGAGGTATTGCACGTTGGAAGGACAAACCAAGGTAGAACATATAGGGTTAATGGTAAGGCACTGAGGAGTGCAGTAGAACAGAGGGATCTGGGAATACAGATACAAAATTCCCTAAAAGTGGTGTCACAAGTAGATGGGGTTGTAAAGAGAGCTTTTGGTACATTGACCTTTATTAATCAAAGTATTGAGTATAAGAGCTGGAATGTTATGATGAGGTTGTATAAGGCATTGGTGAGGCCGAATCTGGAGTATTGTGTTCAGTTTTGGTCACCAAATTACAGGAAGGATATAAATAAGGTTGAAAGAGTGCAGAGAAGGTTTACAAGGATGTTGCCGGGACTTGAGAAACTCAGTTACAGAGAAAGGTTGAATAGGTTAGGACTTTATTCCCTGGAGCGTAGAAGAATGAGGGGAGATTTGATAGAGGTATATAAAATTATGATGGGTATAGATAGAGTGAATGCAAGCAGGCTTTTTCCACTGAGGCAAGGGGAGAAAAAAACCAGAGGACATGGGTTAAGGGTGAGGGGGGAAAAGTTTAAAGGGAACATTAGGGGGGGCTTCTTCACACAGAGAGTGGTGGGAGTATGGAATGAGCTGCCAGGCGAGGTGGTAAATGCGGGTTGTTTTTTAACATTTAAGAATAAACTGGACAGATACATGGATGGGAGGTGTATGGAGGGATATGGTCCGTGTGCAGGTCAGTGGGACTAGGCAGAAAATGGTTCAGCACAGCCAAGAAGGGCCAAGAGGCCTGTTTCTGTGCTGTAGTTTCTATGGTTTCTATGATAGGGGAGGGTGAAAGGGGTCTCCATGGAGCCCCCCCCCCCTGTGCAAACATCAGGTGACTACCTATTGGCATTTCTGTTTTGCAGGGCTGGTTAAGGATGTGGCCAGGCCGGATTACTGGGTGCCCGACGACCAGCTCGCCGGGTGCCACCGCTGCGGGAAGGCCTTCACCGGCACCACCTCCCGTCACCACTGCCGGGCCTGCGGTCGAGGCTTCTGCGGCCCCTGCTCCCCCGGCCTGCGGACCGTCCCCTCCCGGGGCTGGGATCATCCTGTGCGGGTGTGCGTGGACTGCAGCCAGAAGAAAGGGGATCTGTGAACCCGGGGTGGGGGTGTGTAGGAGTGGACGCGAGTGAACCTGTGACCCCTCCCACCTCGCAGGATGAGACTCGGGAGCGATCCCGGGGTCCCTGCAGGTGATACTTTGCTACCCTGGCGTCTGATTGTTGGGAATACCCTGTGCTTCGCTCACTAGCGCAATGCTGGAGGAACACAGTAGGTCAGGCAGCATCCATGGAGGGGAGTGAACAGTCGACGTTTCGGCCCAAGACCCTTCACAGGACTCGCTCGTTAATCTGGAGCATGAGCAGGCGCATTCTTGTATAAACAGGCGGAAAAGGATTGGAGCCAGAGTCTGGATTTTGGTCTGGCATCTGGGCTGTGAGCAGGATTCGGGCTCTGCACCAGGGACTTGGTCTGGATTCCCAGATTGGGATGGTGAACAGGGATCCAGATTCCGCACCAGCGACTTGGTCTGGATTCCCAGATCGGGATGGCGAACAGGGATCCGGACTCCACACCAGCGACTTGGTCCAGATCGTGATCCCAATCTGGATTATGAGGGGGAATCTGGACTCTGAACCAGTTACTAGGCCCGTAGTCCCGGATCTGGATTATAAACAGGAATTTAGACCCTGCGCCAGCAAATTGGTCCAGATTGTGATCTCGGATCTGGATGGTGGGCAGAGATCTGGACTCTGAACTGGATTGTGAGCCAGGGCAGTATGCTTACAAGTTTCTGGTGGATTTGACAAGCTGGAACCCTCTGGGTCTTTTTTCCCCACTCTCTTTAAACACTCTGGGTTCACTGAAAGATGTATTATACTGCTATCATGTTTATTGTGAAATCAAAGTGTGTTGGTGTTTATTAGAAATAACATTCATAAAAATCTGCCAGTCCTGCAGGTGCTGGATTATTGGTGTTATACTGAAATTGGTTCATTATTGTCACGTGCTGAGATACGGTGAAAATCTTTCGTTGGCCACGCGGACAGATCGTTCCCACGTACAAGGCCGTTGAGGGAAACCATGATTCGGAATATAGTGAACACGAGATTTTGCAGATGCTGGAAATCCAGAGCATCACTCACACTCACAGGAACTCAGCACGTCAGGGAAATAAACGGCCAGTCTTTTGAGCGGAGTCCCTTCATCAGGACTGATTTATGAGCAGGAATGCAGAATATATTGTCCTGATGAAAGGTCTCGACCCAAGATGTTGACTGTTCATTTCCTTACAGAAACTGCCTAACTTGCTGAGTTCCTCTGGCATGTTTTTTCGGTGCAATCCTGTGGAAGATTATGATACAGTAATAGAAGGTATAGTACAGGTGGACAAAACACAACGAGATTCATTGGGAGATCAAAAATTCATCTTTATTGTACAAGAGGTATGTTCAAGCATGGGGTAGAGACTGTCTGAGCCTGGTGGGACCTGGTCCCGAGCTTTTGTACCTGAGGGGGTAGACCAGAAAATGAATGGGAGGAAAATGAGGTTACTGCTCTCTGGGTCACCCCATGCAAGAGAGGGCCAGGAGTCGCCTGTAGTCCGATTGGACAGAGATGGAGGGTCTAGAGCGGAGTGGGAAATGGTCAATCCAGCACTCCCTGCTTTTCCTCTGGTGGGTTTTGAAAGGCAGAGCAATACACACACAGCACTGGAGGAACTCAGCAGGTCAGGCAATATCTATGGAAAGAAATAGTCGATGTTTTGAAGTGAGACCCTTCAGGACTGGAAAGGAAGGAGGAAGATGCTTGGATAAGAAGGTGGGGGGAAGTAGGAGGAGAACACGTTGGCAGGTGATAGGTGGGTGGGTTTGGGAGGGGGGATGAAGTAAGAAGCTGGGAGGTGATAGATGGGAATCTGATAGGTGCTGATCTTCTAGTCTACAGCCCAATGGCATGAGTGTGCTTATCCCTCTACCATCTCACCGTCCATCGAATCAGAATAAGATTTGATATCGCTGCCTGTTATTGTCTAATTTGTTTTTGGGTCTGTTGTTGTTTTCTATCTCTTATCAATGATCTGGGTGATAATGTGGTAAACTGGATCAGCAAATTTGTGAATGACACCCAAGATAAGGAGTCTAGGGGTCTAGTGGACAGTGAAGAAGGCTATCAGAGTGGCAGAAGGATCTGGACCAACTGGGAAAAATAGGCTGAGAAATGGCAGAAGGAATTTAATGCAGACGAGCACAAGGAGT
Organism: Mobula hypostoma; assembly: GCF_963921235.1. Lineage (NCBI taxonomy): Eukaryota > Metazoa > Chordata > Chondrichthyes > Myliobatiformes > Myliobatidae > Mobula > Mobula hypostoma. The sequence continues at coordinate 4,356,548 of NC_086108.1, read as the reverse complement.
TGCACTTTGGTAGGACTAGCCAGGGCAGGTCTTACACAGTGAGGGGTAGGGCACTGAGGAATGTGGTAGAGCAGAGAGATCTGGAATTACAGGTCTATAATTAATTGAAAGTGGCAGCACAGGTAGATAGGGTCATAAATAAAGCTTTTGGCACATTGGCCTTCAGAAATCAAAGTATTGAGTACAGGACTTGAGGTGTTATGTTGAAGTTGTATAAGATATTGGTGAGGCCTAATTTGGTGTATTGTGTGCAGGTTTGGTCACCTACCTACAGGAATTAGCCAGCCAGTGGTGTAGTGGCATCCTCACCAGACTTCGAGTTGTGGTTCTAGGTTCGAATCTGGCCGGCTCCTTGCATGCTTTCATCTGTTCACAAAGAGAAAATCTGCAGATGCTGGAAATCCAAGCAACGCACACAAAATGCTGGAGGAACTCGGCAGGCCAGGACAGAAGGGTCTCGGCCCGAAACGTCGACTACTTTTTCCCATAGATGCTGCCTGGCCTGCTGAGTTCCTCCAGCATTTTGTGTGTGTTATACACTCTCATCCGTGCTGGGTTGTGCATTGAGGTAGCAGCTCGGCCTTGTAAAAAAAAATCCACATGCTAAAGGAAACGGTAAGTTTCCACCTGATGTGCCACAAGGTGTGGAAAGGAACAACAACCTGCAGGAAAGATATAAATAAGGTTGACAGACTACAGAGAAAATTTACAAGGTTGTTGCTGGGACTGGAGGACCTGAGTTATAAGGAAAGATTGAATAGGTTAGGGGGAGAAGACGAGAATGGCGTTGAGAGGGATAATAAATTTGCTGTGATGGAATACTGGAGCAAACTCGATGGTCGAAATGGCCTAAGTAGCTCATATCCCTTGTGGTCTTATAAGGGAGAGGTTGGGCAGGCACTCCTTGGAGTGTTGGAGACTGGGTGATCTGAGGGTGTATAAAATCGTGTGACTCTTGGACAGGGTGAATACACATTCTTTTTCTCCAGCAAAATGGAAACAAAACCAGATGGAGTAAACGTCAGCTGCGAGGGGAGAGATTTAGAAGGCATCTGCAGGGCGACTACTTCACCCAGAGGGTGGTCCGCATATGGAACAAGCTGTGAGGCAGTGGTTGAGGTAGGCCTGAACTGCTTTCCAACAGCAATTGAACAGGAAAGATTCAGAGCAGAGGTTCCCAACCTCAGACCCCTTGCTTAATGGTATTGGTCTATGGCATAAAAACAGTTGGGGACGTCTGGTTTAGGAATATACGGACCAAAACACAAGCAAGCACTACTGGCTTGGATGGTTCACCTCGTTGCAAAGTTCAAAGATAATATTGAGAACATAAGTTGCAGATTCCTTAAAACTGAGTCCGTAAGTTGTAGAATCATTTCAGAGTTGAGATGAGTGAAGATGTCCACACTGGTTCAGGAGCCTGATGGTTGTGGGATAATAACTGTTCCTGAACCTGGTGGTGTGGGACCTGAGGCTCATTGTGGTGAGTGAAGTTATCCACACTGGTTCAGGAGCCTGATGGTTGTGGGGTAATAACTGTTCCTGAACCTGGTGGTGTGGGACCTGAGGCTCATTGTGGTGAGTGAAGTTATCCACAGTGGTTCAGGAGTCTGATGGTTGTGGGGTAATAACTGTTCCTGAACCTGGTGGTGTGGGACCTGAGGCTCATTGTGGTGAGTGAAGTTATCCACACTGGTTCAGGAGCCTGATGGTTGTGGGGTAATAACTGTTCCTGAACCTGGTGGTGTGGGACCTGAGGCTCATTGTGGTGAGTGAAGTTATCCACACTGGTTCAGGAGTCTGATGGTTGTGGGGTAATAACTGTTCCTGAACCTGGTGGTGTGGGACCTGAGGCTCATTGTGGTGAGTGAAGTTATCCACACTGGTTCAGGAGCCTGATGGTTGTGGGGTAATAACTGTTCCTGAACCTGGTGGTGTGGGACCTGAGGCTCATTGTGGTGAGTGAAGTTATCCACACTGGTTCAGGAGCCTGATGGTTGTGGGGTAATAACTGTTCCTGAACCTGGTGGTGTGGGACCTGAGGCTCATTGTGGTGAGTGAAGTTATCCACAGTGGTTCAGGAGTCTGATGGTTGTGGGGTAATAACTGTTCCTGAACCTGGTGGTGTGGGACCTGAGGCTCATTGTGGTGAGTGAAGTTATCCACACTGGTTCAGGAGCCTGATGGTTGTGGGGTAATAACTGTTCCTGAACCTGGTGGTGTGGGACCTGAGGCTCATTGTGGTGAGTGAAGTTATCCACACTGGTTCAGGAGCCTGATGGTTGTGGGGTAATAACTGTTCCTGAACCTGGTGGTGTGGGACCTGAGGCTCATTGTGGTGAGTGAAGTTATCCACACTGGTTCAGGAGCCTGATGGTTGTGGGGTAATAACTGTTCCTGAACCTGGTGGTGTGGGACCTGAGGCTCATTGTGGTGAGTGAAGTTATCCACACTGGTTCAGGAGTCTGATGGTTGTGGGGTAATAACTGTTCCTGAACCTGGTGGTGTGGGACCTGAGGCTCATTGTGGTGAGTGAAGTTATCCACACTGGTTCAGGAGCCTGATGGTTGTGGGGTAATAACTGTTCCTGAACCTGGTGGTGTGGGACCTGAGGCTCATTGTGGTGAGTGAAGTTATCCACAGTGGTTCAGGAGTCTGATGGTTGTGGGGTAATAACTGTTCCTGAACCTGGTGGTGTGGGACCTGAGGCTCATTGTGGTGAGTGAAGTTATCCACACTGGTTCAGGAGCCTGATGGTTGTGGGGTAATAACTGTTCCTGAACCTGGTGGTGTGGGACCTGAGGCTCATTGTGGTGAGTGAAGTTATCCACACTGGTTCAGGAGTCTGATGGTTGTGGGGTAATAACTGTTCCTGAACCTGGTGGTGTGGGACCTGAGGCTCATTGTGGTGAGTGAAGTTATCCACACTGGTTCAGGAGCCTGATGGTTGTGGGGTAATAACTGTTCCTGAACCTGGTGGTGTGGGACCTGAGGCTCATTGTGGTGAGTGAAGTTATCCACAGTGGTTCAGGAGTCTGATGGTTGTGGGGTAATAACTGTTCCTGAACCTGGTGGTGTGGGACCTGAGGGTCCTGTACCTCCTGCCTGATGGCAGCAGCAAGAAGAGAGTATGGTCTGGATGGTGAGGTTCTTAGATGATGGATGCTGTTTTCTTGTGACAGCAGTCCTTGTAAATGTGCTCAATGGGGAAGGACTTTTCCAAACAAAGACTGACAAATAACCAATGTGTGAAAGAAGACAAGCTGTGCAAATAAATAAGTAACTAAATAAATAATGCAGAGAACGTGAGGAGGCATCGGCGAGCTGGGCTGAAGGACATGTTTCTGTGCTGTGTGACACTGTGACCTCCAGTCAATGTTCAGGACTCAAAGTCCTCTTTATCCCAGAGGGATATTGTTACTGACTTCCCACAAACAATGGAAGTTGCAGATGCCTTGTACCTGTTCATTCTCCAAACAAACCTAAATATACTTGGAAAGGGTCCAGAAGAAGTTCTTGAGAATGATCCTGGGAATGAAAGTGTTAAAATAAGAGGAGCATTTGATGGATCTGGGCCCTCACTCACTGGTGTTTAGAAAAATGAGGGGGGGTAATTTCATGGAAACCTGCCAAATGTTGAAAAGCCTAGATGGAGTGGATGTTTCCCATGGTGGTGAGTCTAGGACCAGAGAACAGAGCTCCAGAAGAGAGGGGCATCCTTTTAGACTGGGGATGAGGAGGAATTCCTTCCCCCAGAGTCTGGTGAATCTGTGGAATTTGTTGCTGCAGATATCTGTGCAGGGCAGGTCATTGGGTAGGTGTAAGGTGGAGGTTGGTAGGGTCTTGATTACTGAGGGTGTCAAAGGTTACAGGGAGAAGGCAGGAGAATGGGGGTTGAGAGGGATAGTAAATCAGCCATGATGGAATGGTGGAGCAGACTCGATAAGTAGGATGGCCTAATTCCACTCCTATGTAGAACAGGAACAGGCCCTTCGGCCCACAATGCTGTACCAAACCGGCTAAAAAGTAATTTTTTAAAAACACAAACACTAATCCCTCCTACTCGCACAATGTCCACATCCCTCCATCTTCCTCGCATCCATGTGCCTATCCAAATATCTCTTAAAAGCCTCTAATGTATTTGTCTCTACCACCAGACCAGACATCCACCACTCTCTGAGTAAAAAACTTACCCCTCACATCCCCCTTGAACCTACCCCCACCTCCCTCATCTTCAATACATGCCCTCTGGTATTAGACATTTCTACCCTGGGAAACAGATACTCTCTGTCCACTCGATCCATGTCTCTCATAATCTTATAAACCTCGATCAGATCACCCCTCAGCCTCCAGCACTCCAGAGAAAACAACTCAAGTTTATCCAGCCTCTCATGATAGCACATGCCCTGTAAACCAGGCAGCATCCTGGTAAACCTCTCCTGCACCCTCTCCAAAGCCTCAACATCCTTCCTATAGTCGGGCAACCAGAACAGTAAACAATACTGCAGACGTGGTCTAACCAGAGTTTTTATGAAGTTGCGACATAACCTCCTGACTTTTGAACTCGGTGTCTGGACTATTAAAGGCAAGTATTCCATAAGCCTTCTCAACCACACTATCAACCTATATATCTACTATCAAGGAGCTATGAACTTGGTCCCAAGATCACTCTGCTCAGCAATACTGTTAAGGATCTTCCCTTTAACTGTGTATTGTCTCCTTGCATTTGTCCTTCCGAGGTGTAACACCTCACACTTATCATGATTAAACTCCATCTGCCATTCCTCTGCCCAGATCTGTAACTGATCCAGTTTCTGGTTTAAGGTGACCCTACTGAACATGTGTGACGACTTACTGGTAAATCATAAGGCAAGAGACTCGACTAAAGATATTGCTTATAACATCTTTCATGAAACAAATTGTGGTGAACAAATTGAGGAGGCAGGCAGAAGCGAGACTGGTTCAGGAGATGAGCTGTGCTGGAGCATTGCAAAGTGCAACCTGTATAAGCTGCCGGGTTCACAGACAGAGTTCATATTGCTGCCGGAGATGATTGAGTGACTTGGAGAGGAGTCGATGCGGAAGAATCTCGATGCCTGTTCACCTAACCCGGGTGTGAGGTTGGATCGCCCGAGCACTGAGCCAATTTGCTGAGCTAGAGAATGGCTTCAGGCTGGGCAGCCCCAGCATGTTGCTGCACCTGGATTCAGGTCCCAGAGTGTGGCACTACCTGGTACCTGGACAATTTAAATGCCGACACAGACTGGAAACCCAAGTGCCGGGTGCAGGGGTGAGGATGGGGCTGATTCCACTCGCTCTCCCATGGATGTTCATTCGTTTCCCTGTGGCATGAGGCTGTGAACTGATCCAGCCGCTGTGCAGTTCATCCCCGCTGGTGTGATGAACTGGGGATCGTGGCTTTTCTTGGGCCCACCCTGGCTCCTCCGCGAGCAGATGTGGGAATCAATCTGGTTCCGGATGCTGTTGGCTTGCTTCTATTGTTGCACGATGTGCGATTTTCTTCCTCTCTTTCTCTGCACACCAGTTTTTGGTCTTTTTAAAAATTGGGTTATTAGAGTTTTTTGCTTTGTGGCTGACTGTAGGCAGACACATTTCAAGGTGTGTAATTTATACGTAGCTCACTGGGAAAGGTTTTGCTGCTAATGTAATGGTTTTTCTGCAGCAGCAGTGTTTGGGTTATGGCTAGAGATAACGGGGGCATTGGAATGTGCACTGTCCAATGAACGGAGTGTTTTTTTTCTCGTTGTGTGCCTGAGACCAAGGTGAATTGGTCTTTTGTTCGGCAGAAGATGGGGAGAGAAGATGCCAGAAAGGAGAGGTCATAGAAACCAGAAAGCAGTGCACTTGGAGTGGGGCTGGGAGTTGATGAAGCCCGAGGAAATCGATAGAGGACCAGCGGAAGGGAAACCGTGAGCTCCAACTTGTGCACAATAGACTGTTTCATCAAAATGGGCACTTTTCTTTTTGTTTTACTTTACTAACCCTTTAGACAAATTAAGAATTATAAAACTAAATCGTTTAATGGCATATGGTGTACTGTGTGTTATTTCGTGGTACTGATTTGTAACAGGGGAACACAACACACAGCATTCACCCAAACAGGAGGTTTAGCACCTCAATCTCACATGTTTGGTGGGGCCAGAGATTGTCTCCCCTAGACTTACGCCGTCGACAGAACCTGAGGGTTACGTATACATTCGTTGATAAATGTGCTTTGATCTTTGAATCTTTGATCTACATCGTGCTGTATTCCTTGTTAGTCTTCTACACTATCCACAACTCCACCAATTCTTGGTATCATCTGCAAATTTACTAACCCACCCATCTACATTTTTATTCAGGTCAAAAACATACATTAAATGCTGAATAATTTTCAAAAAAAAGCATACATCAATAAACATGTTAAAAATGTAAATACAGAAAATAATATCACAAATAAGCCACTTCAGTTGGAATTTCACAAGTTGCAAGCACAGGAAGCGGATGATTTAACAATGACTACTCCCTACTGGAAGAAAGGGCTGAGGGGAGCCACTCGAGTGACACAAGTGGGTTGGAAAGTGATTGTCTGATTTATATAGACACTACACCTGTAGAAATGTTTGTCACAGCATGAGCGCTGATGAAGGGTCTCGGCCTAAAACGTCAACTGTTATTTCCTCCCCATCGATGCTGCCTGACCTGCTGAGTTCCTACAGCATCTTGTGCACGTTGCTCTGGATTTCCAGCATCTACCGAATCTCTCATGTTCTGTTAGCACAAATTCAGGGAACTGGGGTTGACTAAGTATACAGATAACACAAAAAAAATTGTGTAATGCTAATATCCATTATTCAAACAGCACACATCAAAGTTGCTGGTGAACGCAGCAGGCCAGGCAGCATCTCTAGGAAGAGGTACAGTTGACGTTTCGGGCCGGGACCCTTTGTCGGGATTAACTGAAGGAAGAGCTAGTAAGAGATTTGAAAGGGGGAGGGGGAGATCCGAAATGATAGGAGAAGACAGGAGGGGGAGGGATGGAGCCAAGAGCTGGACAGGTGATAGGCAAAGGGGATATGAGAGGATCATGGGACAGGAGGTCTGGGGAGAAAGACAAGGGGGGGGCGGAACCAGAGGATGGGCAAGGGGTATAGTCAGAGGGACAGAGGGAGAAAAAAGAGAGTGAGAGAAAGAATGGATGTATATAAATAAATAACAGATGGGGTACGAGGGGGAGGTGGGGCATTAGCGGAAGTTAGAGAAGTCGATATTCATGCCATCAGGTTGGAGGCTACCCAGAAGGAATATAAGGTGTTGTTCCTCCAACCTGAGTGTGGCCCCATCTCTACAGCAGAGGAGGCCGTGGACAGACACATCAGAAATGGCCGCACATTTTGGTTCCGTGTCCCATTCCCATTCTGATGTGTTTGTCCACAGCCTCCTCTACTGTAAAGATGAAGCCACACTCAGGTTGGAGGAACAACACCTTGTATTCCGTCTGGGTAGCCTCCAACCTGATGGCATGAACATTAACTTCTCAAACTTCCGCTGGTGCCCCACCTCCCCCTCGTACCCCATCCGTTATTTATTTTTATACACACATTCTTTCTCTCACTCTCCTTTTTCTCCCTCTGTCCCTCTGACTATACCCCTTGCCCATCCTCTGAGTTCCCCCCCCCCGTCTTTCTTCCCGGACCTCCTGTCCCATGATCCTCTCATATCCCTTTTGCCAATCACCTGTCCAGCTCTTGGCTCCATCCTCCCCCTCCTGTCTTCTCCTATCATTTTGGATCTCCCCTCCCCCTCCCACTTTCAAATCTCTTACTAGCTCTTCCTTCAGTTAGTCCTGACGAAGGGTCTCGGCCTGAAACGTCGACTGTACCTCTTCCTAGAGATGCTGCCTGGCCTGCTGCGTTCACCAGCAACTTTGATGTGTGTTGCTTTACAAGGATGTTGCCTGGATTGGGAAGCAAGCCTTATGAGAATGGGTTGGGTGAACTCGGCCTTTTCTCCTTTGAGCGACAGAGGATGAGAGGTGACCTGATAGAGGTATATAAGATGATGAGAGGCATTGATCTTGTGGATAGTCAGGGGCTTTTTCCCAGGGCTGAAATGGCTAACACGAGAGGGCACAGGTTTAAGGTGCTTGGAAGTAGGTACAGAGGAGATGTCAGGGGTAAGTTTTTTATGCAGAGAGTGGTGAATGTATGGAATGGGCTGCCAGCAACGGTGGTGGAGGCAGATATGATAGGGTCTTTTAAGAGATTAGAAAAATAGAGGGCTATGTGTAACCCTACGTAATTTCTAAAGTAAGTACATGTTTGGCACAGCATTGTGGCCCAAAGTGCTTATATTGTACCATAGGTTTTCTATGTTTCTATATAATAACTGTAACAGAATCAATGAAAGATCGCGCCTACTTGGGCACTCAGCCAGAGTGCAGAAGATAACAAGCTGTGCGAATACAAAAAGAAAGAAATTATATTAATAAATAAATAAAAGTTCAATAGTTCAAAGATTCAATTTAATATCAGAGAATGTATAGAACCAGAAATTCACAGACATCCACAAAACAGAAACAAACCTCAAAGAAACAATTCACGAAAAATGTTAGAACCCCCAAACCACCCTGGCCCTCCACACACAAGCATCAACCCTCCCCCACCTACCTCAGCAAAAAAGCATGAAACCTCCCTCCTCACCACCCACCCAACAGTAATGCCCCCAAAGAGACCGTGATGCAAGTCCATACGAAAATAAACAATAAATATCAGGAACATGAGATGAAGAATCCTTGAAAGTGAGTCCATAGGTTGTGGGAACTTTTCAATGATGGGGCAAGTGAAGTTATCCCCTTTGCTTCGAGAATCTGGACAAGCTTTTGGATTACAAGGACAGTTCAGTCCATGCGTGGGAATTTGTCAGTGTTAAACCCTATGGAACACCAAATTATGGTACACTCCCTGGTTAGGCTTGTAGAAATTCCTGTCATGTGGTATGGAGTTGGAACAACTTCCTGTCACATGATATTTATGCAAATAAAATGGTTCAATTTTATCAGAGAAGGTATGCGTCATACATTCTTACTTGTCACAGACTTCTTCGAAACAAGAGACCCAGAATCAGAATCTGGTTTATTATCACCAGCATCTGTCATGAAAATAGAATGAATAATGGATTTAAAAATGCAAACACGAGGAATTCTGCAGATGCTGGAAATTCAAGCAACACACATCAAAGTTGCTGGTGAACGCAGCAGGCCAGGCAGCATCTCTAGGAAGAGGTACAGTCGACATTTGGGGCTGAGACCCTTCAGGTTGGAGGCTACTCAGACGGAATACAAGGTGTTGTTCCTCCTACCTGAGTGTGGCTTCATCTTTACAGTAGAGGAGGCCGTGGATAGACATGTCAGAATGGGAATGGGATGTGGAATTAAAATGTGTGGCCACTGGGAGATCCTGCTTTCTTGTAAACATCCTTGTAAATCTCCTCTGCGCCCTTTCTATGGTTTCCACATCCTTCCTGTAGTGAGGGGACCAGAACTGAGCACAGTACTCCAAGTGGGGTCTGACTAGGGTTCTATATAGCTGTAACATTACCTCTCGACTCTTAAACTCAATCCCACGGTTAACGAAGGCCAATGCACCATATGCCTTCTTAACCTGCGCAGCAGCTTTGAGTGTCCTATGGACTCGGACCCCAAGATCCCTCTGATGCTCCACACTGCCAAGAGTCTTACCATTAATACTATATTCTGCCATCATATTTGACCTACCAAAATGAACCACCTCACACTTATCTGGGTTGAACTCCACCTGCCACTTCCCATCCCAGTTTTGCATCCTCTCAATGTCCCGTTGTGACCTCTGAAAGCCCTCCACACTATCCACAACCTTTGTGTCATCAGCAAATTTACTAACCCATCCCTCCACTTCCTCATCCAGATCATTTATAAAAATCACAATGAGTAAAGGTCCCAGAATAGATCCCTGAGGCACACCACTGGCCACCGGCCTCCATGCAGAATATGACCCGTCTACAACCACTTTTTGCCTTCTGTGGGCAAACCAGTTCTGGATCTGCAAAGCACTGTCCCCTTGGATCCCGTGCCTCTTTACTTTCTCAATAAGCCTTGCATGGAGTACCTTATCAAATGCCTTGCTGAAATCCATATACACTACATCTACGGCTCTACCTTCATCAATGTGTTTAGTCACATCCTCAAAAAATTCAATCAGGCTCGTAAGGCATGACCTGACTTTGACAAAGCCATGCTGACTATTCCTAATCATATTGTGCCTCTCCAAATGTTCATAAATCCTGCCTCTCATCAATTTACCAACCACCGAAGTAAGACACACTGGTCTTTAATATCCTGGGCTATCCCTACTCCTTTTCTTGAATAAGGGAACAACATCCGCAACCCTCCAATCCTCCGGAACCTCTCCCGTCCCCATTGATGATGCAAAGATCATCGACAGAGGCTCAGCAATCTCCTCCCTCGCCTCCCACAGTAGCCTGAGGTACATTCCATCCGGTCCCGGTGACTTCTCCAACTTGATGCTTTCCTAAAGTTCCAGCACATTCTTTTTCTTATCTACGTGGTCAAGCTTTTCAATACGCTGTAAGTCATCCCTACAATCGCCAAGATCCTTTTCCGTAGTGAATACTGAAGCAAAGTATTCATTAAGTACCTCTGCTATCTCCTCTGGTTCCATACACACTTTTCCACTGTCACACTTGATTGATCCTATTCCCTCACGTCTTATCCTCCTGCTCTTCACATACTCGTAGAATACCTTGGGGTTTTCCTTAATCCTGTCTGCCAAGGCCTTTTCATGGTCCCTTCTGGCTCTCCTAATTTCTTTCTTAAGCTCCTTCCTACTAGCCTTATAATTTTCTAGATCTCTATCATTACCTAGATAATCGATAGATTTATTGAGTATGCCTACAATAAAATGAATCTCAGGGTTGTATATGGTGACATATACAGTATGTACTTTGATAATAAATTTACTTTGAAGTGTAACGCCCTGGTTAAGATTTTTACCTCTATGTTGTAGGCATTTCATTTTAGCAGTTCTGTAAGAGCTGTCTGTTCTGCTTTCAGCCTGGTTCGGTTTGGGTTTGAGTCCGAGTCCAAGAGAAGAGGCTTTGTTGTTCAACTTTGGAATGTGGTGTCAACCAATCAGGGTGGTGGAATTGGGAGAAGATTCTGGAGAATGCTGGGTGGAGAGGTGTTGGTGACGAGTTTCAGTCGAGGTCTTTTTGGTGGGAGCTAGGAGGAGAAAGGAGGGAAGATGGCTGAGGAAGCTGTCCCTGTTGCACGAGTTGCTTTGTGCAGATGAATGGCTTCAAGGAGGAAGGGCCTATCCTCCTTTGGGGGAGCCCGTTTGTTTGAGCTGGATTTCGAACGATATTCAGGAGGTGGTGTGTGCTTTCACGCAGACCGAGGGTCCAGTGCGCGAGTTAAAGACAGCTTCAAGATGACCTCCAAATTACATGCACATTTGACTGTTTCTTTTCTTTAATAACTTTCTTTAAAAGACACATATGTAAGGCTCCTTTTCATTGACAACAGCTCTGCCTTTAATACCATCATTCCAAATAAACTGATTCCTAAGCTCCGAAACCTGGGCCTTAGCACTCAGATCTGCAGCTGGATCTTCAACTTCCTCACAGACAGGACCCAGGCTGTAAAAATAGAGGACAAACTCTCCTCTACAATCACTCTGAGCACCGGTGCCCCGCAAGGCTGTGTACTCAGCCCCTGCTGTACTCACTGTACACCCATAGTTATGTAGCCAAGTTTCCATCAAACTCAATATATAAGTTTGCTGATGACACCACAATTGTATCTCGGGTAATGATGAGTTTGAGTACAGAGAGGAAATTAAGAACCTGGTGGCATGGTACAAAGACAATAACCTATCCCTCAACATCAGCAAGACGAAGGAATTGGTTGTTGACTTCAGAAGGAGTAGCGGACCGCACGACCCAATTTACATCAGTGGTGCGCAAGTGGAACAGGTCAAAAGCTTTAAGTTCCTCAGAGTCAATATCACAAATGACCTGACTTGGTCCAACCAAGCAGAGCTCAGCGCCAAGAAGGCCCACCAACGCCTTTACTTCCTGAGAAAGCTAAAGAAATTTGGCCTGTCCCCTAAAACCCTCACTAATTTTTATAGGTGCACCGTAGAAAGCATTCTTCTTGGGTGCTTCACAACCTGGTATGGAAGTTGTCCTGTCCAAGACCGGAAGAAGCTGCAGAAGATCGTGAACACAGCGCAGCACATCACACAAACCAATCTTCCGTCCTTGGACTCACTTTACACCGCACGCTGTCGGAGCAGTGCTGCCAGGATAATCAAGGACACGACCCACCCAGCCAACACACTTTTCGTCCCTCTTCCCTCTGGGAGAAGGCTCAGGAGCTTGAAGACTCGTACGGCCAGATTTGGGAACAACTTCTTTCCAACTGTGATAAGACTGCTGAACGGATCCTGACCCGGATCTGGGCCGTACCCTCCAAATATCCGGACCTGCCTCTCGGTTTTTTTGCACTACCTTACTTTCCCTTTTCTATTTTCTATTTATGATTTATAATTTAAAATTTTAATATTTACTATTGATTTGTACTCCAGGGAGCACGAAGAGCAGAATCATATATCGCTGTGATGATTGTATGCTCTAGTATCAATTGTTTGGCGACAATAAAGTATAAAGTATAACTGTTTGGTTAAGTTTACATTCTTAAATATACTTTCTTTATAATTGTATGCAGTGTATGTTCTGTTATTTCTTGCCGCCAAGAGATTGTACGGGAGCAGTAAGTGACACAGCGTTCACACAAATCGTGGTTCGGGTGGGCAAGACATCTCAACCTCACTGGTTTGCCGGGACCCAGGTGATATCTACCCTAGACATACGGAGTCTGAGAAAGGTGATTTCCCACTCTGAGTCCAGTGGCTGTTAGTGAGAGATCTCTCTAGAGATGCCCAGTAAATCTTTAAAAATCCACTGCCTTTAGCAAGAAGGACTCTAGTGGAGACCAGCAAACATGGCAGATGCAATTTAATGTGGATAAATGTGAAGTTATCCACTTTGGTGGCAAAAATAGGAAAACAGATTATTATCTGAATGGTGGCCGATTAGGAAAAGGGGAGGTGCAACGAGACCTGGGTGTCATTATACACCAGTCATTGAAAGTGGGCATGCAGGTGCAGCAGGCGGTGAAAAAGGCGAATGGTATGCTGGCATTTATAGCGAGAGGATTCGAGTACAGGAGCAGGGAGGTACTACTGCAGTTGTACAAGGCCTTGGTGAGACCACACCTGGAGTATTGTGTGCAGTTTTGGTCCCCTAATCTGGGGAAAGACATCCTTGCCACAGAGGGAGTACAAAGAAGGTTCACCAGATTGATTCCTGGGATGGCAGGACTTTCATATGAAGAAAGACTGGATGAACTGGGCTTGTACTCATTGGAATTTAGCAGATTGAGGGGGGATCTGATTGAAACGTATAAGATCCTAAAGGGATTGGGACTTCCGGTAGCGCTCATGGAGTGAAGTCGCGTTCTTGACTCGCTCCATTACCTCTGAGTTTTTTTTTCTCTATGGTCAGCTATACTTTAATTAACCATTAAGGCATCAATTTTTACAATACTTTGAATTAAACTGAATTCTCTGACAATTGGATGATACTTAGATCTGCTATGTCTAAGAACGGGAAAGACGGCAAGGATGGTAAACCTTCGGCTAAACCGAAAGCTACGGATCTCCCTCCGACTGAATCACCGGTGACTTTGAAAGCGATATCGGAGTTAATTCAGAGGGAAATTTCAACCTCTGTTAGGGAGATGATTCGTACGGAAATTGCAGGCTTTGTTAAAGACCTGATTCATACGGAAATCTCAACTAATTTCCAGAAAATTGCCGATTTAATTGATAAGATGCAAACATGTATTGCGGAACATCAGTCGGCTATATCTGATCTTCAAAAATTCGCGCAACAAAGTGAGCTTAAGATGGGGAAAATCGAAGAAACAATTAATGTAATGAAGAAGAAACTTGACTTTTTGACTTTTAAAAACTCTGACTTGGAATCTAGAATGCGACGGCAGAATTTACGAATGATTGGCGTGAGGGAAGCCGTTGAAGCTAACAACCCCATGAAATATTTCTCCCAACTTTTAAAAGATGCATTCCCTACTGTATTTCCTGACCAACCACCGCTACTGGATCGTGTTCACAGAATCCCATCATACTCGTCTAGGTCAGATAGACCTAGGCATGTTATCTTACGTTTTCATTACTTTCAAGACAAGGAGAGACTGTTTCGATTCGCTCGATCTAAAGGTTTCATTGATTTTTCGGATCTTAAGTTCCGATTCGTGGAAGATTTCAGTAAACCAATCTGGGACCAACGGGTCCGTTACAGATCCGTGATGTCGGAATTCTATAAGAGGGATTTAAGACCAGCGCTGCTGTACCCTGCACGTCTAAGGATTCGCATGTCAGATGGAGCCCTTCGTTTTTTTGATTCTCCATCGGATGCCCAGAGTTATCTGGATCAACTTTCATCTCCAACATCTTAATTGCCTTCTTTTTAATTTTCTCCGTTGATCGGAGGCTGTGAATTGGTTGGTTTTAACTTTTCTGTGCCCTATTTGGGCAGAAAAGTTTACTTTCGATTTCTTAATATGGCTACTAAACTTTCTTTTTAACTGCGTCATTTCTTTCTTTTCCCAGGGGATTCTGGGTGGTTACTTCCCTTTTGTCATCTTACGTATTTCCTGTGCGGCCTTAAATTTTGTAGTTTTTGTTTAAATTTTATTCTGTTTTGCTTTTTATAATCACTTTATGTTAATAATCCTATTTTTTTTTGTTGCTGTGTCTATTCATGAGTTTGAGGTTTATTGTGGTTTTTTTTAATATATATTTTCCGGCTTTTGTTCTGTTCTGTGTGTATTCTAATTGAGCTAACTTTTTTTTACTTATTTTTTTACTGTTTTACAATTAGCTGATCCTTTTCATATTTATACCTTTTTTTTAGGGAGCGTATACCGGAAGTCATGGGGGTAGTTTTAGCGCTTGCTTCTTTCTGGCGGGTCTGCTTTAGATTTTGCCTTGGGGTCTTGGGCTGGGGGGTGGCGGGAGGGGCTTCACGTTTTAGTTTGTTTTTCTTTGGGCTATATACATTATTGAAGTACTGGTTGCATCCTTTTCCCCGGTATCTTTTGTATGTTCTGTTTCCTCTCCGGGTTTGTGGGTCGCGCCTATTGTCAATCCTCCTTGTTGTGGGTTGACTTTAGGATTTATGGAGTCTATTATTAATTTTGTCTCCTGGAATACTAATGGTCTTAATCATCCTATTAAAAGAAAAAAAGTTTTTAAAGTGTTCCGGAGACTTAAAGCACAAATTTTATTTTTACAAGAGACCCATGTACGGAGGGGGGACAGACTACGTTTTTTCAAATTCTGGAAGGAACAACAATTTCATTCGAACTCCAATGCTAAGATTCGAGGCGTCTCTATTTTTATAGATTCCTCAGTTACTTTTATACAACAGGATATTATTTCTGATCCGAATGGTAGATTTTTATTGGTTAGTGGTTTACTATTTAATAAAAAAGTAGTTTTGGTTAATGTTTATGCTCCTAATATGGATTGTCCGGAATTTTATAAATCATTGTTTGATCAGTTTCCGAATTTGAACGAGTTTTCATTGATTTGGGGCGGAGATCTTAATACCTGTTTATCTCCAGCTTTGGACCGTTCGGCTCCTTTACGGACTTTACCTAATAAATCTGCAAATTTGATTAATTTTTTCCTTTCTGATTCTGGGTCGACGGACATTTGGCGTTTTCTGCATCCTCAGGAAAAAGATTTTTCCTTTTTTTCACATGTTCATCATTCCTATTCAAGAATTGATTATTTTTTTATTGATTCTCGTCTCATTCCTTCAGTGATTAAATGTGATTATGATTCTATAACCATTTCGGATCATGCTCCACTTAAGCTTTCTATTAAAATTATGGCCAATATACCAAACAATAGACAATGGCGTTTTAATTCGCTGTTGCTTCAGGACTCGGACTTTGTTAATTTTATGAATGAACAGATTGAGCTTTTTTTTACAATTAACCATACAGAAGATATTTCGGTTAACACTCTTTGGGACACTTTTAAAGCCTATATTCGGGGTCAGATTATTTCGTATTCCGTTGCTTTGAGGAAGAAACAGAAGCAGGAGGAGATGGCAATTGTGGACAAGATTAAAGAAATTGATAAGAAATATGTTATGGCTCCTTCTGAGGAGCTATACAAACAAAGAACTGAACTTCAAATGGAACACAGTTTACTACTCTCGTCCTCGATTGTAAACCAATTAAAGAAAACAAGAAGTGATTTTTATGTTCACAGTGATAAAATTGGCAAGCTGCTGGCTAATCAATTGAAATCTAATTATGTTAAATCTCAAATCAATCAGATTTATAACCAAAATGATCGATTGATATTGGATCATGTGGGGATTAATCAAACCTTTTGTGATTTTTATTCTTCTTTATATCAATCAGAGTCTCCTCGAGATTCTAAATATATGAATGATTTTTTAGATAAGTTAGACTTTCCTCAGATTTCACAGGATATGTCTTCTTTATTAGATACTTCCATTACAATGGATGAGATTAAGAATGTTATTTTTTCTATGAATCTGGGGAAAGCTCCTGGCCCTGATGGGTTTACCGTTGAATTTTATAAATGTTTTGCTTCTTTATTGATTCCTTGGCTTTATAAGGTTTTTGAGGCTTCTTTGAAACTTGGTAAACTTCCGGAATCTTTTAATAGAGCATCAATTTCTTTAATACTAAAGAAGGATAAAGACCCTGCTCAATGTGCATCTTATAGACCAATATCTTTATTAAATGTTGATTCTAAAGTTTTTTCTAAGTTATTAGCAAATAGACTAGAAAAAGTACTTCCTTCTATTATTTCGGAAGACCAAACGGGTTTTATTAAAGGTCGTTACTCTTTTTATAATATTCGTACATTGTTAAATATCGTTTATACTCCCTCACAAAATGTTCCTGAGTGTGTTATTTCTTTAGATGCCGAGAAAGCTTTTGATAGAGTAGAATGGCCTTATTTATTTAAGGTGCTTGAAATGTTTAATTTTAGCTTGAAATTTATATCCTGGATTAAACTGTTATATCACTCCCCTGTAGCCTCGGTTCGTACTAACTCTTTAAACTCACCTTTTTTTCCTCTCTTTCGTGGTACTCGACAAGGCTGTCCTCTTAGTCCCCTATTATTTGATATTGCATTAGAACCTCTTGCAATTGCTATTCGAGAATCTTCAAATATTACTGGGATAACTCGGGGATTAAAGTCCCATAAATTATCACTCTATGCTGATGATTTACTTTTATATATTTCTAATCCTGAGAGATCTATTCCTGCTGTTTTAGAGTTATTAGCACAATTTGGTCTTTTCTCAGGTTATAAATTAAATCTTAGTAAGAGTGAACTTTTTCCGATTAATAAACATCTTCCCTTATATTATAAATTTCCATTTAAATTGATTAATAATTACCTTTCATATCTTGGGATTAAAATTACTTGTAAACATAAAGATTTATTTAAGACTAACTTTTTACCATTAATAGACCATATTACTCAACTTTCATCTAAATGGTTTCCCTTATATTTAACTTTGATTGGTCGTATTAATGCAGTTAAGATGTTTTTTTTGCCAAAATTTTTATATGTGTTTCAGGCATTACCAATTTTCGTTCCTAAATCTTTTTTTGATAAAGTCGACTCTAAAATTTCTTCATTTATTTGGCAGAATAAGAATCCGAGACTGGGTAAAATACATTTACAGAAAGCTAAGAGAGATGGAGGTTTAGCATTACCTAACTTTAGATTTTATTATTGGGCTATTAATATTCGACATATGAAATTTTGGTTACTTGACCGGGATATACTATCTATTCCTAAATGGGTAGCATTGGAATTACAATCTGTTCAGGGTTATACACTTGGTTCTATTTTAGGTTCATCTCTTCCTTTTGATTCGAAACGCCTTAAGCAGGTCTCTAACCCGATCGTTAAATATGCTTTGCGCATTTGGTTTCAATTCAGAAAATTTTTTGATCTTAATCAATTCGGGTTAGCGATTCCTATTTTAGGTAACATATTTTTTCCTCCCTCTTTTACGGATCGCGCTTTTCAAACTTGGAAGACTAAGGGTATTTTACGGTTTTTGGATTTATTTTTAGATGGTTCCCTTATGTCTTTTGAACAATTATCTAATAAATATAACTTATCAAGAATACATTTTTTTAGATATTTACAAGTTAGAAATTTCCTAAGTACTATACTTTCTTCCTTTCCAATGCTTCCTCCTATATATATTTTAGATTCGATAATTAACCTTAATCCATGTCAGAAAGGTGCATCGGCTATGATTTATAATATTATTATGAAACTCAGGAAAGCTCCATTTGATAAGATTAGGGTAGATTGGGAACAGGAATTGGGGCTTACCATTTCTGTGGATGATTGGGGGCAGATTTTACAATTAGTTAATACTTCCTCTATTTGTGCTAAACATTCCCTAATTCAATTTAAAGTGGTGCATAGAGCACATATGTCCAAAGATAAGTTAGCGCGTTTTTACTCGCATATTAATCCTTTCTGTGATAGATGTTCGGGGCAGATAGCCTCTTTAACTCATATGTTTTGGTCTTGCCCTACTTTGGAAACTTTTTGGAGAGATATTTTCAATATTATTTCTAAGGTATTAAATATAGATATCTCTCCTCACCCTATTACTGCTATCTTTGGACTACCTAAAATTTCTAGTAATCTTTCCCCTTCAGCCCGTAGAATGATTGCATTTCTTACTTTAATGGCGAAAAGATGTATTTTACAACATTGGAAAGAGCTTAATGCTCCAACTACCTTTTTTTGGTTTTCTCAGACGATTTTATGTTTGAATCTGGAGAAAATTAGAAGTAACCTTTATGATTCTTCATTTAAATTTGAACAGATTTGGGGACCTTTTATTCGTTATTTTCATTTAATGTAATATTTACCCTTCTTGTTTTTTTTCACTGTTTTAATGGAGGTCGGGATTGAGGACGTGATTTTAAGTTTAACTCTGTTTGGTTTCAAGTTAGCCCATTGCTTTGCTAGTTAGTTGCACGGTGGGTTTTTTTTTGGGGGGTTTTTTTCTTTTTTTCCATTGATATATATAAAATCTAGTATACTATTATGTTATCTTGGTTTCTTATGCTTAAATTACATTGTTTGTAGTATTTTCTTTTTGGTATTGTTATCTTTTGGAATTTTATTATACTTTAACATTGTATTAATGTTTATATGGCTTACCTTTTTTGTATACTTACTCAATAAAAAGATTTAAAAAGAAAAGAAAGATCCTAAAGGGATTGGACAGGCTAGATGCAGGAAGATTGTTCCCGATGTTGGGGAAGTCCAGAACGAGGGGCCACAGTTTGAGGATAGAGGGGAAGCCTTTTAGGACCGAGATGAGGAAAAACTTCTTCACACAGAGAGTGGTGAATCTGTGGAATTCTCTGCCACAGGAAACAGTTGAGGCCAGTTCATTGGCTATATTTAAGAGGGAGTTAGATATGGCCCTTGTGGCCAAGGGGATCAGGGGATATGGAGGGAAGGCTGGGGCGGGGTTCTGAGTTGGATGATCAGCCATGATCATAATAAATGGCGGTGCAGGCTCGAAGGGCCGAATGGCCTACTCCTGCACCTATTTTCTATGTTTCTATGTTTCTAAACTCAGCTTGTCTTGGTCACTACTAGGAGGAAATTACAATATTCTCAGTGAAGTCACCCTCTGAACCTCACTGATCAGAACTGCATCCCCAAAATGACCAGAGCCCAGACACTCTGAGTGGCTAAAGCACCAGAGCTGTTGGGTGTGTACTGTCAGGATTCAAGTTAAATAGTTTAAGAAGTTTTACCATTGTAGTTGGTTTCTTATGTACTGAGATATGGTGAAAAATTTGTCTTGCATACTGTTCGAACAGATGAAATCATTACACAGTGCACTGTGGTAGAACAAGGTAAAGCAACACAATACAGAATAAAGGGGAAACAGTACTGAAAAAGTGCAGTGCAGGTGAACAATAAAGTGCGAGATCATAACATGGTAGATTGTGAGGCCAACTGTCTATTTTATTGGACCATAGATACAGAAGCAGAATTTTGCCATTTGGCCCATGGAGTCTGCTCTGCCATTTCATCATGGCTGATCCAATTTCCCTCTCAGCCCAATTTCCTGCCTTCTCTTCATATCTCTTCATGCCCTGACTAATAAAGAATCTATCAACCTCTGCGTTAAGTATATCAAAGATTCAAAGTACATTTATTATCTAAATCAAAGTAAATTTTACTATCAGAGTACATATAAGTCACCATATACAACCCTGAGATTCATTTTCCTGTGGGCATACTCAACAAATCTATAGAATAGTAACTGTAAACAGGATCATTGAAAGACAACACCAAACCACAGTGTAAATATAAAATAAATAGCAATAAATAATGAGAACATGCAATAAAGAGTCTTTAAAGTGTAATCATTGGTTGTGGAAGTAGTGTAGTTATCCTCTTTTGGTCAAGAGCCTGACGGTTGTGAGGTAGTAACTGTTCTTGAACCTGGTGGTGTGAGTCCTGAGGCTCTTGTACCTTCTGCCTGATGGCAGCGGTGAGAAGGGAGCATGTCCTGGGTGTTGAGGATCTCTGATGGCGGATGCTGCTTTCACATAGATGTGCTCAATGGTTGGGAGGGCTTTACCTGTGATCTACTGGGCTGAATCCACTAGCTTTTCCAGGATTTTCCATTCAAAGGCATTGGTGTTTCCATACCAGGGGATGGTGCAGCCAGTCAATACAGTCTCCACTACACAACTATAGAAGTTTGTCAAGGTTTTAGCAATCACGCTCAATCTCTGCAGACGCTGAAGGAAGTAGAGGCACTGCTGTGTTTTCTTCATAATTGCACTTACGTGCTGTGCCCGGACAGGTCCTCTGAAATAGTAACACCCGGGAATTTAAACTTGCTGACCCTCTCCACCTCTGATCCTTCGAGGAGGACCAAACTATGTATGCAGTACACGACTTTGAGATTCATCTGCCCATAGACAAAGAAAACCATGAAACCTGTTCATAGAAAAACATCGAACTCCCAAATCACAAGAAAAAGAACGAATCATGCAAACGGCAAAACAACAAGCCAAAGATGCAGAATGTAAAGCAACAAAACCATAAAGTTATCAAAGAAGTCCAGGTGTTCAGTCCAGCTCAGTTCATCCTATCCCAGCACTGTGTCTTCGTTATCTTCAGGCCACAGGACTAGTCTGTCCCGATCTAAATCGCACAAACATAGCAACAAAGAAAGAAGCAAACACAAACCAGAAGCACATCATAATGTGAGCTACAGAGTTCAAACCACAAACTATGTCCAAACTTTGTCCAAGACCCAGGAATCTGGCACAATCCTTTGGCAGCATCGAGCGAGAGGGAGAGAGAGACTGGTTCCTTCCTTTGCTTGTTATCTCCTTAAACTTAGTCGGAGACATCAACACACCAGATTGCTCAATTGTCCTGAAAACATACTACCAAAATGTAGATCACAGGCTTGAACTGTAGCAGAGGCACAATTAAAAAAAAAGTAAACGAAGAGAAAGAAGTAGTTTACTTGGCCACCACAGTCACCTGTGGCAACAAATTCACTACCCTCTGGCTAAAGAAATTCCTCCTCATCTCAATCCTAAATGGACATCCCTCTATTCTGAGGCCGTGTCCTCTCGTCATAGACTCCCCCAGCAAAGGAAACATTCTCTCTACATCCACTCTATCAAAACCTTTCAACATTCAATAGGTTTCAATGAGGTCCCCTCTCATTCTTCAGAATTCCAGTGAGAAGAGGTCCAGAGCCATCAGATGCTCCTCATATGACAAGCCTTCAATCCTGAAATCATTTTCATGAACCTGCTCTGAACCCTCACATCATTTCTTAGATATTGGGTCCAAAACTGCTCACAATACTCCAAATGCAGTCTGACCTTTGCCTTATAAAGCCTTAACATTACATCCTGGTTTTTATCTACCAGTCCTCTCAAAATGGATGCTAACATCGTATTCACCAACCTCGCCACCAACTCAGCCTTCAAATTAACCTTTAGGGAATCTTGCATGAGGACTCCCAAGTGCCGTTGTACCTCTGAGTTTTAAATTTTCTCTCCATTTAGGAAATAGTCAACTCTTTTATTCATTCTACCAAAGTGCATGACCAAACACTTCCCGACACTGTATTCCATCTGCTATTTCTTTACCCATTCTCCTAACCTGTTTAAATCCTTCTGTAGTCTCTCTACTGCCTCACAACTTCCTGTCCCTCCTCTTATCTTCGTATCGTTCACAAACTTGGCAACAAAGCCATCTATTCTGTCATCCAAATCATTGACATATAACATCAAAAGACAAACCCTTGAGGAAAAACCACTAGTCACCGGCAGCCAACCAGAAAAGGCTCCCCTCATTCCCACTTTTTGTCTCCTGCCAATCAGCCAATGCTCTATCCAGGCTAGTATCGTTCCTGTAATACCATGGGCTCGTAGCTTGTTAAGCAACCTCGTGTGACACAGTGTCAAAGACCTTCTGAAAATCCAAATACGCAGCATCAACTGATTTTCCTTGGTCTATCCTGCTTGTTATTTCTTCAAAGAATTCCAACAAATTTGTTAGTCAAGATTTTTCCTTAAGGAAATAACATTGACTTCAGCTCATTTTATCATGTGCCTCCAATTACCCTGAAACCACATCATTAACAATCAACTCCAACATCTTCCCAACCACTGAGGTCAGGCTAACTGGCCTATAATTTCCTTCCTTCTGCCTCTATTCCTGGAGAGACATTTGCAATTTTCCATACTTCTGGAACCATGCCAGAATCCATTGATTCTTGAAAGATCATTACTAATGTCTCCGCAATCTCTTCAGCCAGCTCTTTCAGAACACTCGGGGGCGTAGACTATCTGGTCTATGTGACTTATCTACATTCGAGTATTTCAACTTCCCAAGCTCTTTCTCCCTAGTCGTGCAAGTTTACTCACTTCTGCCCCCTGACACCCTCAAACTTCTAGCATACTGTTAGTGTCTTCCACAGTGAAAGACTGATGCAAAATACTTATTCAGTTTGTCCGCCATTTCTTTTGTACTCCATCTTTTCCTTCTTTGTGACTTTTTTTAGTTGCCTTCTGTTGGTTTTCAAAAGCTTCCCAATCCTCTAACTTCCCACTAATATTTGCTCTATTATATGCCCTCTCTTTATCTTTTATGTTGGCTTTGACTTCACTTGTCAGTCATGGTTACATAGAAACATAGAAACATAGAAAATAGGAGCAGGAGTAGGCCATTCGGCCCTTCGAGCCTGCACCGCCATTCCGTATGATCATGGCTGATCATCCAACTCAGAACCCTGCACCAGCCTTCCCTCCATACCCCCTGATCCCTTTAGCCACAAGGGCCAAATCTAACTCCCTCTTAAATATAGCCAATGAACTGGCCTCAACTGTTTCCTGTGGCAGAGAATTCCACAGATTCACCACTCTCTGTGTGAAGAAGATTTTCCTAATCTCGGTCCTAAAAGGCTTCCCCTTTATCCTCAAACTGTGACCCCTCGTTCTGGACTTCCCCAACATCGGGAACAATCTTCCTGCATCTAGCCTGACCAATCCCTTTCAGATTTTATATGTTTCAAATTACGTCATCCTGTCTTTAAAATACTTCTTTTTTGGGACGATTCTTCTTTGCAATCCCTGCTAGTGTTCCCTTCCAATCGATTTTGACCAGCTCCTCTCTTATGCCTCTGTAATTCCCTTTACTTCACTGTGATACTGATACATCTGACCTGAGCTTCTCCTTCTCAAATTGCAGGGTGAATTCTGTTGTATTATGATCACTGACCCCGAAGGATTCTTTTACCTTAAGCTCTCTAATCAATTCTGGTTCATTGCACAACACCCAAAGCAGAATAACTGATCCCCTATTGGGCTCAACCATGAGCTGCTCTGAAAAGCCATCTCGTAGGCATTCTTAAAATTCCTCCTCTTGGAATCCAGCACCAACCTGATTTTCCTAATGTACCTGCATATTGAATCCCCCATTACTATCAAAGCATTGCCCTTTTGACATGTAATGTCTATCTCCCATTGTGAACTGTAGACCACATCTTTGCTATTGTTCAGAGGTCCGAATATAACTCCTATCAAGGTCTTTTAACACTTGCAGTTTCTTAACTCCACCCACAACAATTCTATACCTTCTGATCCTATGTCACCTCTTTACGATTTGGTTACATATTTACCAACAGAGTCACACCACTCCCTTCGCCTACCTGCCTGTCCTTTTCATAAAATGTGTATCCTTGGATGTTAAGCTCTCAGTTACAAACTTTCAGCCACACTTCAGTGATGTCCACAACTTCATACATGCCAATCTGTAACTGCGCTACAAGTTCTCCTACCTTATTCAGTATACAGCACGCCTTCAAATAAAACACCTTCAGTCCTGTATTCATCATCCCTTTTGATTTTGTCCCCCTTTTACATTGCAACTTATCCTGTAGACTGCAATTCTGCCCCGTCACCTTTGTCCTTTCTGACAGTCTCGCTACACTGTTTTTAAACCAATGACCTCATCCTCTGCTCTAGTGCTCTCGTTCCCATCCTCGTGCCAAGTTAGATTAAATCCTCCCAAGCACACCTAGCAAGCCTGCTCGCAAGGCTATTGGACTCCCTCGGGTTCAGGTGTAACACATCCCTTTTACAGAGGTCATACCTTTCACAGAAGGATCTGAAACCCTGCCCTACACCAGTTGCTCAGTCAAGCATTCATCTGTCAGATCACCCTATTCTTACCCTCTCTGGCACATGGCACAGGCAGCAATCCAGAGATTTCCACCCTGGGGTCCTGCTTTTCAGCTACCTACCTAGCTCCCTAAAATCTCTCTTCAGGACCTTCTCACCTTTCCTACCTTTGTCATTGATGCCAATAAGTACCAAGACTTTTGATTGCTCACCCTCCCTCTTTAGAATGCTGTGAACCCAATCTGAATCATCCCTGACCCTGGCACCAGGGAGGCAATATACCATCCAGGTGTCTCTATCGCGCCCACAGAATCTCGTCTCTGTTCCTCTAACTATGGAGTTTCCATCACCACTGCAGTCCTCCTCTCCTCCCTTCTCTTCTGAGCCACAATGCCAGAGGCCCGATGGCTGTAGCTCCCGCCTGTTAGGTCATCCCCCTCAACAGTATCCAAAGTGGTATGCTTATTATCAAGGTGGACGGCCACAGGGGTACTCTGCACTGACTGTGCATTTCCTCTCCTCCTCCTGATAGTCACCCAGTTATCTATGTCCTGCAATCTGGGGGTGACTACCTCCCTGTAGCTCCTGTCTATCACCTCCTCATTCTCTCACATGACTCAAAGGACAAACTCCAAGGTAGAGTACAAAGTAAATGGCAGGATGCTTGGTAGTGTGGAGGAGCAGAGGGATCTGGGGGTACATGTCCACAGATCCCTGAAAGTTGCCTCACAGGTGGATAGGGTAATTAAGAAAGCTTATGGGGTGTTAGCTTTCATAAGTCGAGGATAGAGTTTAAGAGTCACGATGTAATGGTGCAGCTCTATAAAACTCTGGTTAGGCCACACTTGGAGTACTGTGTCCAGTTCTGGTCGCCTCACTATAGGAAGGATGTGGAAGCATTGGAAAGGGTACAGACGAGATTTACCAGGATGCTGCCTGGTTTAGAAAGTATGCATTATGATCAGAGATTAAGGGAGCTAGGACTTTACTCTTTGGAGAGAAGGAGGATGAGAGGAGACATGATATAGGTGTAAAAGATAATAAGAGGAATAGATAGAGTGGATAGCCAGCGCCTCTTCCCCAGGGCACCACTGCTCAATACAAGAGGACATGGCTTTAAGGTAAGGGGTGGGAGGTTCAAGGGGGAGATTAGAGGAAGGTTTTTTACTCAGAGAGTGGTTGGTGCGTGGAATGCACTGCCTGAGTCAGTGGTGGAGGCAGATACACTAGTGAAGTTTAAGAGACTACTGGACAGGTATATGGAGGAATTCAAGGTAGGGGCTTATATGGGAGGCAGGGTTTGAGGGTCTGCACAACATTGTGGGCTGAAGGGCCTGTACTGTGCTGTACTATTCTATGTTCATCGGACAAAGTCAGCATGGATTTGTGAAAGGAAAATCATGTCTGACGAATCTCACAGAATTTTTTGAGGATGTAACTAGTAGAGTGGATAGGGGAGAACCAGTGGATGTGGTATATTTGGATTTTCAAAAGGCTGTTGACAAGGTCCCACACAGGAGATTAGTGTGCAGACTTAAAGCACACGGTATTGGGGGTAAGGTATTGGTGTGGGTGGAGAATTGGTTAGCAGACAGGAAGCAAAGAGTGGGAATAAATGGGACCTTATCAGAATGGCAGGCGGTGACTAGTGGGGTACAGCAAGGCTCAGTGATGGGACCCCAGTTGTTTACAATATATATTAATGACTTGGATGAGGGAATTGAATGCAGGATCTCCAAGTTTGCGGATGACACGAAGCTGGGTGGCAGTGTTAGCTGTGAGGAGGATGCTAAGAGGATGCAGGGTGACTTGGATAGGTTGGGTGAGTGGGCAAATTCATGGCAGATGCAATTTAATGTGGATAAATGTGAAGTTATCCACTTTGTTGGCAAAAATAGGAAAACAGATTATTATCTGAATGGTGGCCGATTAGGAAAAGGGGAGGTGCAACGAGACCTGGGTGTCATTATACACCAGTCATTGAAAGTGGGCATGCAGGTACAGCAGGCGGTGAAAAAGGTGAATGGTATGCTGGCATTTATAGCGAGAGGATTCGAGTACAGGAGCAGAGAGGTACTACTGCAGTTGTACAAGGCCTTGGTGAGACCACACCTGGAGTATTGTGTGCAGTTTTGGTCCCCTAATCTGAGGAAAGACATCCTTGCCATAGAGGGAGTACAAAGAAGGTTCACCAGATTGATTCCTGGGATGGCAGAACTTTCATATGAAGAAAGACTGGATGAACTGGGCTTGTACTCGTTGGAATTTAGAAGATTGAGGGGGGAATCTGATTGAAACGTATAAGATCCTAAAGGGATTGGACAGGCTAGATGCAGGAAGGTTGTTCCCGATGTCGGGGAAGTCCAGAACGAGGGGCCACAGTTTGAGGATGGAGGAGAAGCCTTTTAGGACCGAGATTAGGAAAAACTTCTTCACACAGAGAGTGGTGAATCTGTGGAATTCTCTGCCACAGGAAACAGTTGAGGCCAGTTCATTGGCTATATTTAAGAGGGAGTTAGATATGGCCCTTGTGGCTACAGGGATCAGGGGGTATGGAGGGAAGGCTGGGGTGGGGTTCTGAGTTGAATGATCAGCCATGATCATAATAAATGGCAGTGCAGGCTCGAAGAGCCGAATGGCCTACTCCTGCACCTATTTTCTATGTTTCTATGTTTCTATGTTCTATGTTCTAAAGGTCATCGAGCTGCGCCCAAGTTCTTTAATACGTTCTCCGAGGAGCTGCAGCTCTGTACACCTGGTGCTGATTGGTTACCTGGGAGACTGGAGGTCTCCCAGGATCTCCACATCTCACACACACAACAAAACACTGCCCCTGCAGCCATTCTCACTGCACTGACTATGCCCTAACAGATGAGGAGTGGAGAATAAAGAGGAAGAAACTGACCAGATACTTACTTTGCCCAAACTGATGAGTGAAAACCACTCCAGAAATGGCCCACTCACACAATGGCCGCTCTGCTTGGCCCTGCCTTATTTTTATACACCCTTTCTAATGAATCCTGCACGCTGATTGGGCACAGCCCATCTCCAAAAATTGCTGTGGACCTAAGTTGAAGTAACTGCTTCTCCCATGGTCCCATTCACTGATTGGGTGCAGTCGATTTCCGAAAACTGCCACAAAGCGCTGCTTTTTTTCATCTTCAGCCACAGACCCAAATGAAATCATCACATCTTCTTATGTTCCCACTCTCTGAGATTCCCTTTTGCCTCACTCCTATCTTAAAGTGTGGAGGGAGGCCAAAGAAAGGAAATTATAGGCCAGTTAGCCTGACTTCAGTGTTTGGGAAGATGTTATTGATTATTATAATTTATAATTTATTAGTCCATTTTTAAGGATGAGGTTGCAGGTTACTAGGAGATACATGATAAAATAGGCTGAAGTCAGCATGGCTTCCTTAAGGAGAACCTGACAGATACGTTGGAGTTTTTTGAGGAAATAACAGGCAGGATAGACAAGGGAGAATTGGTGGATGCTGTGTATTTGAATTGTCAGAAGGCCTTTGACAACATGAGGCTGCTTAACAAGCAAAGAGGCAGTGGTATTACAGAAAATATACCAGCATGGATAGAAGATTGGCTGGTGAGCAGGAGGCAACCAGTGGGAATAAAGAAAGGCCTTTATTGATTGGTTGCTAGTTGACCTTTTTACTAAATGGGGAGAAAATTCAGAATTCAGAGGTGAAAAGGGACTTGACAGTCCTTGTGCAGGATTACCTAAAGGTTAACTTGCAGGTTGAGTCGGTGGTGAAGACGAATGCAATCCTAGCATTCATTTTGAGAGGACTAGAATATAAAAGCAAGGATGTGATGCTGAGGCTTTATAAAGCACTGGTGAGACCACACTTGGAGTATTGTGAGCAGATACGGGTCAATCTCTAAGAAGTGCTGCCATTGGAGAGGGTCCAGAGGAGGTTCACAATGATCCTGGGAATGAAAGGGTTAACATATTACGAGCATTTGATAGCCCTGGGTCTGTACTCACTGGAGTTTAGAAGAATGGGGGTGGGGGGAATCTCACTGAAGCCTATTAAATATTGAAAGGCCTAGACAGAGTAGATGTGGAGAAGATATTTCCTATAGTGGGGGTATCTAGAACACTTGCAGAATACTAGGTGGATACACCTTCAGAATACCAGGTGATCCCTTTAGAAGAGCGATGAGGAGGAATTTCTTTAGCCATAAGGTGGTGAATCTGTGGAATTCATTCCCACAGACAGCTGTGGAGGCCCAGTCATTGGGCGTATTTCAAGTGGAATTGATAGGTTCTTGATTAGTGAGGGTGTCAAAGGTTACGGAGAGAAGGCCGGAGACTGAGGTTGAGAGGGTTAATAAAAGACCGATGATGGAATGGTGAAGCAGGCTCAATGGGCTGAATGGCCTAACGTGACTCCTATGTCATATGATCTAGGAGTCCTTTCAAGAGTCTGATAACAATGGGTAGAAGCTGTCCTTGATTTCCTCCTTTTGTAGGCATGATGGAAGGGGGAGAAGAGGGAATGGTTGGGATCTTTGATAATGCGAGCTGTTTTACTGAGGCAATAAGAGGTATTGAAGAAATCCACAGAAGGGAGGCTGGTTCCTTCAATACACTGAGCAGGGTCCACAGCTCTCTGCAGTTTCTTGAGGTCATGTGCAGAACGGATATTGTACCAAGCCATGATGTACCCAGACAGAAAACTTTATATGGTACATCAGTAAAAACTGGTGAGAGTTGACGTGGGTGGCGGGGTGGAGATACGTCTCTAACAAAGGAGGTGTAAGGTTTTCCTTCGCTCTACTAGCCTTTAGGTTACCCTTGGCACCCGCTCAGCCCCTGATCAGGGTCACGTGAAGCCGTGGGAGCAGGTGGTGGATGTTCGTATGAGCAGCTGGTTCATATCACAAGTCCTGGTTATGTGACCACTGACACCAGGCAGACAATCCCTGAAGAGTATTGATAATGGCTGGGGTCACCCGTCTTGTAAAGACACTGCCCAGAGGAAGGTAATGGCAAACCACTTCTGAAAGAAAAGTTTGCCAAGAACAATCATGGTCGCGGATAGACCATGATCACCCACGGCATATGACATGGCACAAAATGATGATGTCATACGACACAGCGCAGATGACCATGCAACAAATCCGAAACACAAACAACAGGAATTCTGCAGGTGCTGGAAATTCAAGCAACACACATCAAAGTTGCTGGTGAATGCAGCAGGCCAGGCAGCATCTGTAGGAAGAGGTGCAGTCGACGTTTCAGGCCGAGACCCTTCGTCAGGGCCCGAAACACGTCCTGTTCCTCCGACCCACCCACATACACAGTGCTCACCACAAGAGAGGACATCTTTGGCCTCCAGCTGACTCGTGGATTCGCTGACACTGGGCCCTGGCTTCCCCAGCGGACTCACAGAAATTCTCCATTGGGCCTCAACTACTGGACTCTCAACTGGCCTTTGAGCTTCGATGCAGACCTCAGATCGGCCAAGCAACAGTAAGGCAATCCCATTTGCTGGTGAAAAGAGCTGCAGAGGGAACATTGGCTCCTGGGTTAAACACTGCATATCATAGAGAGTCCCATCTGTGATTGGAATTCCCAGGGGATTTGTTTCGCTTCTCCTTTAGTGAGTTCTTCAAGTGTTAATCGCAATTTGCAGTCCCCAGACACTAATTGGTATGGAGACTAATGCCTTCAAATGGACCTCCGCAGAGACTTTTATTCCCTCATTACCACTGACCCTTGGAGGCAGACAATCTGTGCCGTGACTGTTGGAGGGATCTGAGTACTCATCAGCTCTGAGGGCTAACCAGCCAATCCTCTCTACTGCGGGGTAGCCCAGCTCTACAGCCTCCAGGAATTAAAAACTAATTGACAGCACAAAGTCTTGTGTGCATTAGAAAAAATCAACCCACATCCTTTCCTGCAGAAACTTAACTGCCAGATAAGAATATTCTGGAGTGACAGCGGGAAAAAGGACTACTGTAAACAGCAACACACATCAAAGTTGCTGGTGAACACAGCAGGCCAGGCAGCATCTCTCGGAAGAGGTGCAGTCGACGTTTCAGGCCGAGACCCTTCGTCAGGACTAACTGAAGGAAGAGTGAGTAAGAGATTTGAAAGCGGGAGGAGGAGGGGGAGATCCAAAATGATAGGAGAAGACAGGAGGGGGAGGGATGGAGCCAAGAGCTGGACAGGTGATTGGCAAAGGGGATATGAGAGGATCATGGGACAGGAGGCCTAGGGGAGAAAGAAAAGGGGGAGGGGGGAAAAACCCAGAGGATGGGCAAGGGGTATAGTCAGAGGGACAGAGGGAGAAAAAGGAGAGAGAGAAAAAGAATGTGTGTGTGTGTGTATGATAAATAAATAACGGATGGGGTATGAGGGGGAGGAGGGGCATTAACAGAAGTTAGAGAAGTTAATGTTCATGCCATCAGGTTGGAGGCTACCCAGACAGAATATAAGGTGTTGTTCCTCCAACCTGAGTGTGGCTTCATCTTGACAGTAGAGGAGGCCGTGGATAGACATATCATGGATGGGCACATGGATGTGAGGAAGGTGGAGGGATGTGGACATGGTGTAGGGAGGAGGGATTAGTGTTTGGGTGTTTTTGATTTACTTTATAGTTGGTTTGGCACAACATTGTGGGCCGAATGGCCTGTTTCTGTGCTGTACTCTTCCATGTTCTATGATAAGTTTCCAATTTTCTGGACAGTTGCAGCCTCCCCCTATTCCCCAGCATTGGTTTCTGCCTATCAACCCCACCCCCCCCCAGATTCTCATTTCATTTCCTCTCCCCCACCCACCTTCCCCCTCCTCCAAACACCTCCCTTCAAGAACCAACCAATATTTTCTTCTCAACCCCACTCTGGTATCTGCCTGTAAGCTTTGATGCCCTGACTAATTGAGAACCTATCAAGCTCCACCCAATGACCCAATGACCCAATGACCCAATGACCCAATGACCTGGCCTCTTCTGCCATCTGTGGCCATGAATTCCACAGACTCACCACTCTCTGGCTAAGGAAATTCCTTTTCATCTCTGTTCTAAAGGGACGTCCCTCTACTCTCAGGCTGTGCCCTCTGGTCCTAGATGCCCCCAGCATAGGAAACACCCACTCCACATCCGCTCTATCAAGGCCTTTCAATATTCGATAGGTTTCAATGAAGTCCCACCTCATTCTTCTGAACTCCAGTGCGTACAGTCCCAGAGCCATCAAACGCTCCTCATACATTAACCCTTTCATTCCTGGGATCATTCTCATAAACCTCTCACTATTGGAAACATCCTCTCCACCCACTCTATCAAGGCATTTCAATATTACAATATTTGGTAATTTTCAGTGAGATTGCACTCTCCCCCATAAACTCCGATGAGTACAGGCCCAGAGCCATCAGATACTCCTCAAATATTAACCCTTTCATTCCCAGAATCATTCTCATAAACTTCCCACTATAGGAAACAGTCACTCTTTCTAGGCCTTTCAATATTCAATAGATTTCAATGAGGTCCTCTAGCATTGACCTAACTGGCTGAACAATCTCCTGTACAGCAATATAACCTCATGAAAACTGAAATTTCACTCTTTAGTGAATCCCACAAGTCCAGCTTACAAAAGTACACAGTCAAACTTCATCAGACACATAGCCGGACAGTATGGAAGGGTGTAAACTGACTTTCCCTACACCTCACTCCATCAAGCATCAATATTTTGTTCCAGAAGGTTCTTCTGGGAGTTGGGAATGAGGCGCAAGTCTTGTGATTACAGCTGTTTTATTGGTTGTTCATAACAAATAAAATAACAATAACCTATTCACTCTATGGTGAGGGAGAGAGCAAGAGAGAGAGGTAGAGTGTGAAGGAGGAGAACAACGAGGAACAACAATCATGTTGTGGTTGTCTTGTATTTAACACCAGCTCAGACTAAAGCAGGGGTTCCCAGCTTGGGGTTCACAGATCTCTTGCTTAACGGTATTGGTCCATGGCATTAAAAAGATCGGGAACCCCTGGACCAGACAGGAAACACACATCCCAGTGATAAGGAATAACCTATGAAATAGATTCCTGGCATGTGAAAGGTTGAGGAGAAGCTTCTAGAAAATAAAAAATCAGCTATATGTAACATGGAAGCAGGTTCACGAGTTTGGAGAGTGAGACAGAAGACACTAATTATGAGTAAGCACAGTGATCATTTATTCACAAACAATAAAAGAGATTCGACCAAACTTTTAAGTCCCTCCAAATTGCACAGACTACAAAACTAAACATTCAACAAACAGATACTTAGCTAAATGTGCGCGCAGAGCAAACTTTCCTGATGGTTCCGTGTAGCATGCCTTAAACAAAGGAGCACATGCTATTCTTTATAGTCAAGGTGTTGGCACAGTAGAAGCGGATTTTGACTCACAAATAAGCCACAACCCCACACAACTACAATTAGGTCCACAGTTCATTGAAAGTGCCAGCACATGTAAATAGGGTCGTAAAGACAGCTTTTGGGCAAATAGGCCTCCGTAAATCAATGCATTGAGTACAGGAGATGAGATGTTATGTTGAAGTTGTACAAGACATTGGTGAGGCCTAATTTGGAGTATTGTATGCAGTTTTGGTCACCTACCTGCCATAATGATGTAAATAGAGTTGAAAGAGTACAGAGAAAATTTACAAGGATGTTGCCGGATCTGGAGAGCCTGAGTTATAAGGAAAGATTGAATAGGTTAGGACTTCATTCCTTGAGATATAGAAGATTGAAAGGAGATTTGATAAAGGTTTTACAAAATTATGACGGGTATAGTTAGGGTAAATGTGAGGGGACTTTTTCCACTGAGGTTGGGTGGGACAGCAACCAGAGGTCATGGGTTAGGGGTGAAAGGTGAACATTTTAAAGAGAACATGAGGGGAAACGTTTTCACTCAGAGGGTGGAGACAGTGTGGAACGAGCGGCCAGGGCAAGTGGTGGATAGGTACATGGATGGTAGGGGTATGGAGGGCTGTGGTCCCAATGCAGGTCAATGGGAGGAGTCAGTTTAAATGGTTTTGGCATGGACTAGATGGGCTGAAGGGCCTGTTTCTGTGCTGTACTTTTCCATGACTCTAATTCAAGGCGTCATCCATCATCAAAATCTCCACCATCTGGGCCAGGCCATCTTCTCACAGCTCCCATCAGGCTCCCATCATCAAAGATAGAACATAGAACATAGAACATAGAACATAGAACATAGAACATAGAATAGTACAGCACAGTAAAGGCCCTTCGGCCCACAATGTTGTGCCGACCCTCAAACCCTGCCTCCCATATAAGCCCCCACCTTAGATTCCTCCATATACCTGTCTAGTAGTCTCTTAAACTTCACTAGTGTATCTGCCTCCACCACTGACTCAGGCAGTGCATTCCACGCACCAACCACTCTCTGAGTAAAAAACCTTCCTCTAATGTCCCCCTTGAACTTCCCACCCCTTACCTTAAAGCCATGTCCTCTTGTATTGAGCAGTGGTGCCCTGGGGAAGAGGCGCTGGCTATCCACTCTATCTATTCCTCTTATTATCTTGTACACCTCTATTATGTCTCCTCTCATCCTCCTTCTCTCCAAAGAGTAAAGCCCTAGCTCCCTTAATCTCTGATCATAATGCATACTTTCTAAACCAGGCAGCATCCTGGTAAATCTCGTCTGTACCCTTTCCAATGCTTCCACATCCTTCCTATAGTGAGGTGACCAGAACTGGACACAGTACCCCAAGTGTGGCCTAACCAGAGTTTCATAGAGCTGCATCATTGCATCGCAACTCTTAAACTCTATCCCTCGACTTATGAAAGCTAACACCCCATAAGCTTTCTTAACTACCCTATCTACCTGTGAGGCAACTTTCAGAGATCTGTGGACATGTACCCCCAGATCCCTCTGCTCCTCCACACTACCAAGTATCCTGCCATTTACTTTGTACTCTGCCTTGGAGTTTGTCCTTCCAAGGTGTACCACCTCACACTTCTCTGGGTTGAACTCCATCTGCCACTTCTCAGCCCACTTCTGCATCCTATCAATGTCTCTCTGCAATCTTTGACAAACTTCTACACTATCTACAACACCACCAACCTTTGTGTCGTCTGCAAACTTGCCAACCCACCCTTCTACCCCCACATCCAGGTCGTTAATAAAAATCGCGAAAAGTAGAGGTCCCAGAACAGATCCTTGTGGGACACCACTAGTCACAATCCTCCAATCTGAATGTACTCCCTCCACCACCACCCTCTGCTTTCTGCAGGCAAGCCAATTCTGAATCCACCTGGCCAAACTTCCCTGGATCCCATGCCTTCTGACTTTCTGAATAAGCCTACCGTGTGGAACCTTGTCAAATGCCTTACTAAAATCCATATAGATCACATCCACTGCACTACCCTCATCTATATGCCTGGTTACCTCCTCAAAGAACTCAATCAGGCTTGTTAGACACCATCTGCCCTTCACAAAGCCATGCTGACTGTCCCTGATCAGACCATGATTCTCTAAATGCCTATAGATCCTATCTCTAAGAATCTTTTCCAACAGCTTTCCCACCACAGACGTAAGGCTCACTGGTCTATAATTACCTGGACTATCCCTACTACCTTTTTTGAACAAGGGAACAACATTCGCCTCCCTCCAATCCTCCGGTACCATTCCCGTGGACAACGAGGACATAAAGATCCTAGCTAGAGGCTCAGCAATCTCTTCTCTCGCCTCGTGGAGCAGCCTGGGGAATATTCCATCAGGCCCCGGGGACTTATCCGTCCTAATGTATTTTAACAACTCCAACACCTCCTCTCCCTTAATATCAGCATGCTCCAGAACACCAACCTCACCCATATTGTCCTCACCGTCATCAAGTTCCCTCTCATTGGTGAATACTGAAGAGAAGTATTCATTGAGGACCTCACTCACTTCCACAGCCTCCAGGCACATCTTCCCAACTTTATCTCTAATCGGTCCTACCTTCACTCCTGTCATCCTTTTTTTCTTCACATAATTGAAGAATGCCTTGGGGTTTTCCTTTACCCTACTCGCCAAGGCCTTCTCATGCCCCCTTCTTGCTCTTCTCAGCCCCTTCTTAAGCTCCTTTCTCGCTTCCCTATATTCCTCAATAGACCCATCTGATCCTTGCTTCCTAAACCTCATGTATGCTCCCTTCTTCCACCTGACTAGATTTTCCACCTCACTTGTCACCCATAGTTCCTTCACCCTACCATTCTTTATCTTCCTCACCGGGACAAATTTATCCCTTACATCCCGCAAGAGATCTCTAAACATCGACCACATGTCCATAGTACATTTCCCTGCAAAAACATCATCCCAATTCACACCCGCAAGTTCTAGCCTTATAGCCTCATAATTTGCCTTTCCCCAATTAAAAATTTTCCTGTCCTCTTTGATTCTATCCTTTTCCATGATAATTATAAAGGCCAGGGAGCGGTGGTAACTGTCCCCCAGATGCTCACCCACTGAGAGATCTGTGACCTGACCCGGTTCATTACCTAGTACTAGATCTAGTATGGCATTCCCCCTGGTCGGCCTGTCCACATACTGTGACAGGAATCCGTCCTGGACACACTTAACAAATTCTGCCCCATCTAAGCCCTTGGAACTAATCAGGTGCCAATCAATATTAGGGAAGTTAAAGTCACCCATGATAACAACCCTGTTATTTTTGCACCTTTCCAAAATCTGCCTCCCAATCTGCTCCTCGGTATCTCTGCTGCTATCAGGGGGCCTATAGAATACCCCCAGTAGAGTAACTGCTCCCTTCCTGTTCCTGACTTCCAGCCATATTGACTCAAAAGAGGATCCTGCTACATTACCCACCCTTTTTGTAGCTGTAATAGTATCCCTGACCAGTAATGCCACCCCTCCTCCCCTCTCTCTATCCCTTTTAAAGCACTGAAATCCAGGAATATTGAGAATCCATTCCTGCCCTGGTGCCAGCCAAGTCTCTGTAATGGCCACTACATCATAATTCCATCAAGATCTCCACCATCTGGGCCAGGCCATCTTCTCACAGCTCCCACTGGGGAAACATAGAAATATAGAAAATAGGTGCAGGAGTAGGCCATTCGGCCCTTCGAGCCTGCACCGCCATTTATTATGATCATGGCTGATCATCCAACTCAGAACCCCGCCCCAGCCTTCCCTCCATACCCCCTAACCCCTGTAGCCACAAGGGCCATATCTAACTCCCTCTTAAACATAGCCAATGAACTGGCCTCAACAGTTTGCTGTTACAGAGAATTCCACAGATTCACCACTCTCTGTGTGAAGAAGTTTTTCCTAATCTCGGTCCTAAAAGGCTTCCCCTCTATCCTCAAACTGTGACCCCTCGTTCTGGACTTCCCCAACATCGGGAACAATCTTCCTGCATCTAGCCTGTCCAATCCCTTTAGGATCTTATACGTTTCAATCAGATCCCCCCTCAATCTTCTAAATTCCAACGAGTACAAGCCCAGTTCATCCAGTCTTTCTTCATATGAAAGTCCTGCCATCCCAGGAATCAATCTGGTGAACCTTCTTTGTACTCCCTCTATGGCAAAGCTGTCTTTCCTCAGATTAGGGGACCAGAACTGCACACAATACTCCAGGTGTGGTCTCACCAAGGCCTTGTACAACTGCAGTAGTACCTCCCTGCTCCTGTACTCGAATCCTCTCGCTATAAATGCCAGCATACCATTCGCCTTTTTCACCGCCTGCTGTACCTGTATGCCCACTTTCAATGACTGGTGTATAATGACACCCAGGTCTCGTTGCACCTCCCCTTTTCCTAATCGGCCACCATTCAGATAATAATCTGTTTTCCTATTTTTGCCACCAAAGTGGATAACTTCACA
The DNA here is from genome assembly GCF_963921235.1 of Mobula hypostoma. NCBI lineage: Eukaryota > Metazoa > Chordata > Chondrichthyes > Myliobatiformes > Myliobatidae > Mobula > Mobula hypostoma. The sequence goes on along the minus strand of NC_086108.1, from coordinate 4,318,783 downwards.
TTTATCCACATTAAATTGCATCTGCCATGAGTTTGCCCACTCACCCAACCTATCCAAGTCACTCTGCATCTTCTTAGCATCCTCCTCACAGCTAACACTGCCACCCAGCTTCGTGTTATCCGCAAACTTGGAGATGCAGAAGAGGTACAGACACCAGGTTCAGGAACAGCTACTTCCCTTCAACCATTCAGTAGCTGAACCAACCTGCTCAATCCTCATCACCACCTCAGGGTAGCACCACAGTGGCCTTTCTAACTCCTTTTTGTTTTAGTTATGTTCTTTCAGAATCAGAATCAGGTTTAATATCTCTGGCATATGTCAGTGAATTCTTTCTAATTTACGGAAGCAGTACAATGCGATAGACAAAAGACTGAATTACAGTAAGTATATATATTTATAAAATAGTTAAATAATTCGTGCAAAATAGAAATTATGAAAGTAGTGAGGTAGTGCTCATGGATTCATTCAGAAACCTGACAGAGGGGAAGAAGCTGTTCCTGAATCATTGAGTGTGTGTCTTCAGGCTCCTGTACCTCACCCCTGATGAGAAGAGGACATGTCCCGGGTGATGGGGGTCCTTAATGATGGATGCCACATTTCTGAGGCATCGCTCCTTAAAGGTGTCCTGGACACCACTGAGACTAGTACCCAAGATGGAGCTGACTGATTTTACTACTCTCTGCAGCTTGCTTCGATCCTGTGCAGTATCTCCCCCCCCCCAACCCCTACCAGCCGGTGATGCAGCCATTTCTTGTACACTTTTTGCATAATACACGTGTAATTCATGGTTAAAATGCCTTTATTCTCATTGTTGTTTTGTACGCTCCGGGCCTGTGATGCCACTGCAAGTAAGTTTCTATTGGACCTCAGAATCGGAATCAGGTTTGTTGTCACATAACGACGCCGTCATGAAATTTGTTGTTTTGCGGCAACAGCTCAGGGCTAGGCATAAAAAATTACCATCACTTACAATAAACAAGTAAATAGTGCAAAAGATGGGAATAGCGACCTCCGCTCCATCTGCCAATAGCGGAACTTCCCAGTGGCCAAACAGTTTAATTCCCCTTCCCATTCCCATTCCGACACGTCGGTCCATGGCCTCCTCTTGTGCCAAGATGAGGCCACCCTCAATGTGGAGGAGCAACACCTTATATTCTGTTTGGGTAGCTTCCAACCTGGTGGCATGAACATTGATTTCGCCTTCCGGTAAAATCCTCTCTTCCCCCTCCCCTCCTCTTCTATTCCCCACTCTGGCCTCTTATCTCTTCTCTCCTGCCTATCACCTCCTCTGGGTCCTCTCCTCCTTCCCTTTCTCCTCTGGTCCACTCTCCTGTCCTATCTGATTCCTTCCTCTCCAGCCCCTGGCCTTTCCCACTCACCTGGCCTCACCCATCACCTTCCAGCTATCCTCCTTCCCCTCCCCCCCCCACCTTTTTATTCTGGCATCTTCCCCCTTCCAGTTCAGTCCTGAAGAAGGGTCTTGACCTGAAACAACAACTGTTTATTCATTTCCACGGATGCTGCCTGACTGACTGAGTTCTTCCAGCATTTTGTGTCAGTACTGCTTCAAATGACTAGCAAGTCAATCTTCATGGGCCATTCGGAAATGTGATGGCGGAGGGGAAGGAGCTGTTTCTAAACTGTAGAGTTTTACTCTTTAGCACCACTTTTAGAATACTCCCCCAACGGTGGGGAGCCCTGTGCCCATGATGGGTCTGGCTGAGTCTACAGCCTCTGCAGCCTCTATTGCTCCGAAACCCACCAGACAGTGATGCACCCAGTCAGAATGCTGTCCATGGACATCTGTAGAAATTTGCTAGAATCTTTTACGCCATACCAATTTTCATTAGCTCCTTGAAAGTGGCTACTCAGGTTGATAAGGTGATTAAGAAGGCTTATGGAATGCTTGTTTTTATTAGTCAAGGCACTGAGTTCAAAAGTCAAGAGATTATGTTGCTACTTTATAAAACTCTGGTTAGGCCACATCTGGAGTATTGCATGCAGTTCTGGTCGTCCCACTGTAGGAAGGATGTTGAGGCTTTGGAGAGGGTGCAGAAGAAACATAGAAACATAGAAAATAGGTGCAGGAGTAGGCCATTCGGCCCTTCGAGCCTGCACCGCCATTTATTATGATCATGGCTGATCATCCAACTCAGAACCCCGCCCCAGCCTTCCCTCCATACCCCCTGATCCCTGTAGCCACAAGGGCCATATCTAACTCCCTCTTAAATATAGCCAATGAACTGGCCTCAACAGTTTGCTGTGGCAGAGAATTCCACAGATTCACCACTCTCTGTGTGAAGAAGTTTTTCCTCATCTCGGTCCTAAAGGGCTTCCCCTTTATCCTCAAACTGTGGCCCCTTGTTCTGGACTTCCCCAACATCGGGAACAATCTTCCTGCATCTAGCCTGTCCAATCCCTTTAGGATTTTATACATTTCAATCAGATCCCCCCCTCAATCTTCTAAATTCCAACGAGTACAAGCCCAGTTCATCCAGTCTTTCTTCATATGAAAGTCCTGCCATCCCAGGAATCAATCTGGTGAACCTTCTTTGTACTCCCTCTATGGCAAGGATGTCTTTCCTCAGATTAGGGGACCAAAACTGCACACAATACTCCAGGTGTGGTCTCACCAAGGCCTTGTACAACTGCAGTAGTACCTCCCTGCTCCTGTACTCGAATCCTCTCGCTATAAATGCCAGCATACCATTCGCCTTTTTCACCGCCTGCTGTACCTGCATGCCCACTTTCAATGACTGATGTATAATGACACCCAGGTCTCGTTGCACCTCCCCTTTTCCTAATCGGCCACCATTCAGATAATAATCTGTTTTCCTATTTTTGCCACCAAAGTAGATAACTTCATATTTATCCACATTAAATTGCATCTGCCATGAATTTGCCCACTCACCCAACCTATCCAAGTCACTCTGCATCTTCTTAGCATCCTCCTCACAGCTAACACTGCCACCCAGCATCTGTGGAATTCTCTGCCACAGCAAACTGTTGAGGCCAGTTCATTAGCTATGTTTAAAAGGAAGTTAGATATGGCCCTTGTGGCTACAGGGGTCAGGGGGTATGGAGGGAAGGCTGGGTTCTGAGTTGGATGATCAGCCATGATCATAATAAATGGCGGTGCAGGCTCGAAGGGCCGAATGGCCTACTCCTGCACCTATTTTCTATGTTTCTAAAACTGCACACAATACTCCAGGTGTGGTCTCACCAAGGCCTTGTTCAACTGCAGTAGTACCTCCCTGCTCCTGTACTCGAATCCTCTCGCTATAAATGCCAGCATACCATTCGCCTTTTTCACTGCCTGCTGTACCTGCATGCCCACTTTCAATGACTGGTGTATAATGACACCCAGGTCTCGTTGCATCTCCCCTTTTCCTAATCGGCCACCATTCAGATAATAATCTGTTTTCCTATTTTTGCCACCAAAGTTGATAACTTCACATTTATCCACATTAAATTGCATCTGCCATGAATTTGCCCACTCACCCAACCTATCCAAGTCACTCTGCATCCTCTTAGCATCCTCCTCACTGCTAACACTGCCACCGAGCTTCGTGTCATCCGCAAACTTGGAGATGCTGCATTTAATTCCCTCATCCAAGTCATTAATATATATTGTAAACAACTGGGGTCCCAGCACTGAGCCTTGCGGTACCCCACTAGTCACCGCCTGCCATTCTGAAAAGGTCCCATTTATTCCCACTCTTTGCTTCCTGTCTGCCAACCAATTTTCTATCCACTTCAATACCTTACCCCCAATACCGTGTGCTTTAAGTTTGCACACTAATCTCCTGTGTGGGACCTTGTCAAAAGCCTTTTGAAAATCCAAATATATCACATCCACTGGTTCTCCCCTATCTACTCTACTAGTTACATCCTCAAAAAGTTCTATGAGATTCGTCAGACATGATTTTCCTTTCACAAATCCATGCTGACTTTGTCCGATGATTTCACCGCTTTCCAAATGTGCTGTTATCACATCTTTGATAACTGACTCCAGCAGTTTCCCCACCACCGATGTTAGGTTAACCGGTCTATAATTCCCTGGTTTCTCTCTCCCTCCTTTTTTAAAAAGTGGGGTTATATTAGCCACCCTCCAATCCTCAGGAACTAGTCCAGAATCTAAAGAGTTTTGAAAAATTATCACTAATGCATCCACTATTTCTTGGGCTACTTCCTTAAGCACTCTGGGATGCAGACCATCTGGCCCTGGGGATTTATCCGCCTTTAATCCCTTCAATTTACCTAACACCACTTCCCTACTAACATGTATTTCCCTCAGTTCCTCCATCTCACTGGACCCTCTGTCCCCTACTATTTCTGGAAGATTATTTATGTCCTCCTTAGTGAAGACAGAACCAAAGTAATTATTCAATTGGTCTGCCATGTCCTTGCTCCCCATAATCAATTCACCTGTTTCTGTCTGTAGGGGACCTACATTTGTCTTAACCAATCTTTTTCTTTTCACATATCTATAAAAGCTTTTACAATCAGTTTTTATGTTCCCTGCCAGTTTTCTCTCATAATCTTTTTTCCCCTTCCTAATTAAGCCCTTTGTCCTCCTCTGCTGAACTCTGAATTTCTCCCAGTCCTCAGGTGAGCCACTTTTTCTGGCTAATTTGTATGCTTCTTCTTTGGAATTGATACTATCCCTAATTTCCCTTGTCAGCCACGGGTGCACTACCTTCCTTGATTTATTCTTTTGCCAAACTGGGATGAACAATTGTAGTTCATCCATGCAACCTTTAAATGCTTGCCATTGCATATCCACCATCAACCCTTTAAGTGTCATTTGCCAGTCTATCTTAGCTAATTCACGTCTCATACCTTCAAAGTTACCCCTCTTTAAGTTCAGAACCTTTGTTTCTGAATTTATTGTCACACTGGGAGGTGGGGTGGAGAAACGCCTCTGCCAAAGGAGGTGTAAGGCACTTCTTCCCTCCACTAGCCTGCAGGTCACCCTTGGGCAAGATGTAGCAACTCCCTAGCCCCCACCTCAGTCAGGGTCACGTGAAGCCATGGGAGCAGGTGGTGGATGGTCGTATGAGCAACTGGCGTGGATCACAAGTCCTGGTTATGTGACCACTGACACCAGGCGGACAATCTCTGATGAGTATTGATAATGGCTGGTGTCACCCGTCTTGTAAAGACACCGCCCAGAAGAAGGCAATGGCAAACCACTTCTGTAGAAAAAGTTCGCCGAGGACAATCATAGTCATGAGATCATGATCACCCACATCATATGACATCCCCTCTCACATAATGATTGTCACGTTAACTAAAGTGAAGAACTCAAATCGATTTAATTATTTTTGGGCCCTCCTGGCCAACGAGCTAGGCCACCAAGCGATCCCCTGTCACAACTAGGGGTCATTTTTGAAAGAAAAAGAAGAGATTTTCTTTTAGTTAGTATGTGGACTGTATTTTCCCAGTGTCACCTCATAATCTTTCATGTCTAACTGTTTGAGTTTGGACAAGCTCTGGTTTTCACTTTGCATTGCAGGTGTCTCATTTGGGATCACGGGGATTGTTAAAGAGGAGATTAACGCAATAGAAAGGAAGGACATAAGCCGGGAAGATGTGGAATCGATATGGGTAGAGCTGCGTAACACTAAGGGGCAGAAAACGCTGGTGGGAGTTGTGTACAGGCCACCTAACAGTAGTAGTGAGGTCGGAGATGGTATTAAACAGGAAATTAGAAATGTGTGCAATAAAGGAACAGCAGTTATAATGGGTGACTTCAATCTACATGTAGATTGGGTGAACCAAATTGGTATAGGTGCTGAGGAAGAGGATTTCTTGGAATGTATGCGGGATGGTTTTTTGAACCAACATGTCGAGGAACCAACTAGAGAGCAGGCTATTCTGGACTGGGTTTTGAGCAATGAGGAAGGGTTAATTAGCGATCTTGTCGTGAAAGGCCCCTTGGGTAAGAGTGACCATAATATGGTGGAATTCTTCACTAAGATGGAGAGTGACATAGTTAATTCAGAAACAAAGGTTCTGAACTTAAAGAGGGGTAACTTTGAATGTATGAGACGTGAATTAGCTAAGATAGACTGGCAAATGACAGTTAAAGGATTGACGGTGGATATGCAATGGCAAGCATTTAAAGGTTGCATGGATGAACTACAACAATTGTTCATCCCAGTTTGGCAAAAGAATAAATCAAGGAAGGTAGTGCACCCGTGGCTGACAAGAGAAATTAGGGATAGTATCAATTCCAAAGAAGAAGCATACAAATTAGCCAGAGAAAGTGGCTCACCTGAGGACTGGGAGAAATTCAGAGTTCAGCAGAGGAGGACAAAGGGCTTAATTAGGAAGGGGAAAAAAGATTATGAGAGAAAACTGGCAGGGAACATAAAAACGGACTGTAAAAGCTTTTATCGATATGTAAAAAGGAAAAGACTGGTAAAGGCAAATGTAGGTCCCCTACAGACAGAAACAGGTGAATTGATTATGGGGAGCAAGGACATGGCAGACCAATTGAATAATTACTTTGGTTCTGTCTTCACTAAGGAGGACATAAATAATCTTCCCGAAATAGTAGGGGACAGAGGGTCCAGTGAGATGGAGGAACTGAGCGAAATTCATGTTAGTAGGGAAGTGGTGTTAGGTAAATTGAAGGGATTGAAGGCAGATAAATCCCCAGGGCCAGATGGTCTGCATCCCAGAGTGCTTAAGGAAGTAGCCCAAGAAATAGTGGATGCAGTAGTGATCATTTTTCAAAACTTGTTAGATTCTGGACTAGTTCCTGAGGATTGGAGGGTGGCTAACGTAACCCCACTTTTTAAAAAAGGAGGGAGAGAGAAACCAGGGAATTATAGACCGGTTAGCCTAACATCGGTGGTGGGGAAACTGCTGGAGTCAGTTATCAAGGATGTGATAACAGCACATTTGGAAAGCGGTGAAATCATCAGACAAAGTCAGCATGGATTTGTGAAAGGAAAATCATGTCTGATGAATCTCATAGAACTTTTTGAGGATGTAACTAGTAGAGTGGATAGGGGAGAACCAGTGGATGTGATATATTTGGATTTTCAAAAGGCTTTTGACAAGGTCCCACACAGGAGATTAGTGTGCAAACTTAAAGCACACGGTATTGGGGGTAAGGTATTGATGTGGATAGAGAATTGGTTAGCAGACAGGAAGCAAAGAGTGGGAATAAACGGGACCTTTTCAGAATGGCAGGCGGTGACTAGTGAGGTACTGCAAGGCTCAGTGCTGGGACCCCAGTTGTTTACAATATATATTAATGACTTAGATGAGGGAATTAAATGCATCATCTCCAAGTTTGCGGATGACACGAAGCTGGGTGGCAGTGTTAGCAGTGAGGAGGATGCTAAGTGGATGCAGAGTGACTTGGATAGGTTGGGTGAGTGGGCAAATTCATGGCAGATGCAATTTAATGTGGATAAATGTGAAGTTATCCACTTTGGTGACAAAAATAGGAAAACAGATTATTATCTGAATGGTGGCCGATTAGGAAAAGGGGAGGTGCAATGAGACCTGGGTGTCATTATACACCAGTCATTGAAAGTGGGCATGCAGGTACAGCAGGCAGTGAAAAAGGCGAATGGTATGCTGGCATTTATAGCAAGAGGATTCGAGTACAGGAGCAGGGAGGTACTACTGCAGTTGTACAAGGCCTTGGTGAGACCACACCTGGAGTATTGTGTGCAGTTTTGGTCCCCTAATCTGAGGAAAGACATCCTTGCCATAGAGGGAGTACAAAGAAGGTTCACCAGATTGATTCCTGGGATGGCAGGACTTTCATATGAAGAAAGACTGGATGAACTGGGCTTGTACTCGTTGGAATTTAGAAGATTGAGGGGGGGATCTGATTGAAATGTATAAAATCCTAAAGGGATTGGACAGGCTAGATGCAGGAAGATTGTTCCCGATGTTGGGGAAGTCCAGAACAAGGGGCCACAGTTTGAGGATAAAGGGGAAGCCTTTTAGGACCGAGATGAGGAAAAACTTCTTCACACAGAGAGTGGTGAATCTGTGGAATTCTCTGCCACAGGAAACAGTTGAGGCCAGTTCATTGGCTATATTTAAGAGGGAGTTAGATATGGCCCTTGTGGCTACAGGGATCAGGGGGTATGGAGGGAAGGCTGGGGCGGGGTTCTGAGTTGGATGATCAGCCATGATCATAATAAATGGCGGTGCAGGCTCAAAGGGCCGAATGGCCTACTCCTGCACCTATTTTCTATGTTTCTATGTTTTATGTTAAACTCTCTTTGCATTTATCACTTTTATTCAATTTGGGATAATTTAGTTAGCGTGGTATTTTCAATGTCTTGTATTGTAATTGTTGGCTTTGGGGATTATTGCTTCGTCTGGCCACCTATGTTGTCTGATTGGCCCTGTATTCCTATGAGCTCCAGGGTGTATCCAGGGAGATGCCAGCCCCTCTTTGCTGGGTCATTGAGGTCCCTTGTGTGGTGAAACTCAGACGGAGCTCTTCTGCGTATCGTCGGTGATTTCAGTTCTTCAAGTTTCTGTACAGTTTGTCTGAGCTCTTGTTAGTTTTGTGGTTTAATTTCTGTTTTAAATCTTCTGTTTTGCTTGAGTTGCTGAAGTCTCTGTGATTCCTGCACTTGAGTTTGCTACATTATCTGGTTGGTTCAAATGCAGATCGATGATGGTCGGACTTCTCCACGATGTGAGCTGCCAGAAACAGGTCTGTAGGATGTGCCCAGGAAGTCAGGGAGCACTGAATGAGACAGGAAAACAGCCAAAATCCCAGATGGATGATTGGCAGATCTAGCTGCTTCTGAGGTCGCGAGTTGCCCGAAAGTTTGAAGAATTCAGTTTTGAGTTTGGAATGGTGAAACCATAAGACCATAGTAGCAGAATCAGGCCTTACGGTCCGTTTCCCTGTAACCAGGTGACGGTTGAATTTTTTTTAATTGTTAAAGAGCACTTACGTGTTCACCCTGGTAAATGCTAAAAATAGCTGCCTGCGCCTTTAAGGGAAAACAGTGACATCATTATGCACATGTGGAGTAGAGAGAAGAGTTACAGTGTTCTAGAACGAATGTCGAGTACCTTTCACAGGCATGGTGAGGAAAGGCAAATAATATTTGATAATATCAATGTAAATTCATTTATACTTATTTGTAAACCTAGAATATTGGTAATTTGACGTGTTTTACATGTGGATGCTTTAGATTTTCGCAAATAAGGTATGGGTACTGGATAGCATGGTTGTGCGAAGTCCCTTATCGGCCTAGTAAGTTAGTCTTTCTCCTGATTTTAACCACAAGGCAATATATTGTAAAAGTTCATTTTTGTCTTACCTTATTGTTTCATGACCAATGTGAATGTAGGGTCTAGCCTATATGTGTTTGGGAGTTAAGCACATTTGTGCCAAAAATTGCCACTATGATATTGGTTTGTATATTTTGTTTTATTTATTTTCATACTGCATACGTAACTAGTTGATACACAAGTGTGTGGAATCTGTATCTTCCAAGCAGTATCTGGGTGGAAGGAAGGCTTGGCAATCTACTTCTGAATCTTGCCATGGAAACCCTATGGTCCATGAGGTCACGAAGAGTTGGGCTCGACTTAACGACTGAACAACAACAACACCGTCTGGTCCTAGACTCCCCTACCAAAGGAACATCCTCTTCCCATCCACTCTATCTAGGCCTTTCATCATTCATTAGGCTTCAATGACATTCCCCTCATTTTCTAAATTCCAGTGAACACAGGCCCAGCACCTTCAATCACTGCTCATACAATAACACTTTCATTTCTGGAATGATTCTCGTGAACCTCCTCTGAAGCCTCTCCCAATGCCAGTACATCCTTTCTTAAATAAGAGTCCCAAAACTGTTTACAATACTCCAAGTGAGGCCTCACCAGTGCCTTATAAAGTCTCAACGTTACATCCTTGCTTTTATATCCTAGTCTTCTTGAGATGAATGATAAAATCACATTTGTCTTCTTCACCACTGACTCAACATACAAATTAACCTTTAGGGAATCCTGCACAAGGACTCCCAAATCTCAAAATGGATTTTTGAATTTACTCCCTAGTTAGAAAATAGTCTTCAACAACATCCTTGAATGCCTTCCATGTGATGTTCTCTGGTCCCAGAGAATTGCCTGTCATTGTTGACCTGTTTGATTTGTGGACCAACAAAAAATGCCTTCCTTAATCTTAGCGTCAGTTATTCTGACTTAAAATATGAATTGAAATAACGAATATAGGCGATTTCAAATGGTGCATCATAGTAAGGCGTTTGACGAAGTCCTTCATGGGAGTCTAATCCAGAAGATTAAGATGCACGGAGTCCATGGTAAATTGGCTGTTTGATTCAGAACTAGCTTGCACGTAGAAGACAGAGGATAATGGTTGAAGTGATTGAAGGGACCTCTTCAAGCTGGAGGTCTGTAATTAGTACAGTTCCGCAGGGATTTGCACTGGGACCTCTACTGTGTGTAATGTATCTAAGTGACCTGGATGAAATGTAAATGGGTGCATTGGTAAATTTGCAGCTGATACCAAGAGTTGTGGATAGTGTAGAAGGTTGGCAAAGAATACAGCACAATGTATATCAGTAAGAGGTGTGGGCTGAGGAATAGCAGGTGGAGTTTAACCCCGATAGATGTGGGGTGCTGCACCTTGGACCTTGCCCTTAACAGCGTTCTTTCTCCGTGCTCAGGAGGGCAAATGCAAGGAGACGGTACACTGTTGTGAGCAAGATCCGTAACAGTGTTGCTGAGCAGAGAGACCATCACTCCTTGAAAGTGGCTACACAGCTCGACAAGCTGGTTAAGAAGGCTTGTGGAATGCTTGCTTTTATTAATCGAGGCTTGGAGTTTGAAAGTCAAGAGGTTATGTTGCAATTCTATAAAGTTCTAGTTAGGCCACATCTGAGATAATGTGTTCTTTATGGTCACCCCACTACTGAAGGATGTTGAGGCTTTGGAGAGGGTGCAGAAGAGGTTTACCAGGATGCTGTCTGGTTTAGAGGGCATGTGCTATCACGAGAGGCTGGATAAACTTGGGTTGTTTTCTCTGGAGTGCTGGAGGCTGAGGGGAGATCTGATAGAGGTTTAGAAATTATGAGAGGCATAGATAGAGTGGACAGAGAGTATCTGTTTCCCAGGGTAGAAATGTCTAATACCAGAGGGCATGCATTGAGGGTGAGAGGGGGTTGGTACAAAGGAAATGTAGGGGGTAAGTTTTTTACTCAGAGTGGTGGATGCCTGGAATGTGCTGCCTGGTCTGGTGGTAGAGGCAAATACATTAGAGGTTTTTAAGAGACATTTAGATAGACACAGGGATATAGAAACATAGAAACATAGAAAATAGGTGCAGGAGTAGGCCATTCGGCCCTTCGAGCCTGCACCACCACTTATTATGATCATGGCTGATCATCCAACTCAGAACCCCGCCCCAGCCTTCCCTCCATACCCCCTGACCCCCGTAGCCACAAGGGCCATATCTAACTCCCTCTTAAATATAGCCAATGAACTGGCCTCAACTGTTTCCTGTGGCAGAGAATTCCACAGATTCACCACTCTCTGTGTGAAGAAGTTTTTCCTAATCTCGGTCCTAAAAGGCTTCCCCCTTATCCTCAAACGGTGGCCCCTCGTTCTGGACTTCCCCAACATCGGGAACAATCTTCCTGCATCTAGCCTGTCCAATCCCTTTAGGATTTTATACGTTTCAATCAGATCCCCCCTCAATCTTCTAAATTCCAGAAAGTATAAGCCTAGTCGATCCAGTCATTTATGAAAGTCCTGCCATCCCAGGAATCAATCTGGTGAACCATCTTTGTACTCCCTCTATGGCAAGGATGTCTTTCCTCAGATTAGGGGACCAAAACTGCACACAATACTCCAGGTGTGGTCTCACCAAGGCCTTGTACAACTGCAGTAGTACCTCCCTGCTCCTGTACTCGAATCCTCTCACTATAAATGCCAGCATACCATTTGCCTTTTTCACCGCCTGCTGTACCTATGAGGATATGAGGAAGATGGAGGGATGTGGACTTAGTGTAGATAGATATTTGTGTTTTTGATTCACTTTTTAGCTGGTTCGGCACAACATTGTGGGCCAAAGTAACCTGTTACTGTGCCATACTCTTCTATGTTCTATGTTGTTCATGATGATTTTCATGATCAGCAGACCAAAATCCACAAGATACATCCAAAAATATTCAGGAAGCAAAATCTTTGCTGTCTAGTGTTATGTGCAAAAGAAGACAAGCTCTGCGAATGAAGAAGATAATACTGAGAAGATGAGATGTGGGGTCCATTGGTTGTGGGATCAGTTCAGTGTTGAGGTGAGTGAAGTTAAACACTCACACCGATTCAGGAGCCCAACGGTTGTGGGGTCCAATGTTGAATAATGTTGGACTATGCTGTGTACAAATTGGCAAATGCATTTCCTATGTTATAGGATTGACAGGATGCAGAGCTGGGCTGAGAAGAGGCAGGTGCAGTTTAATCTGGAGAGGTGATTCACTTTGAAAGGTCAAACTTAAAGGCAGAGTACAGGTTAATGGCAGGAATCTTAGCAGTGTGGAGGAATAGAGGGATCTGGGGGTCCACATCCACAGACCCCTCAAAGCTGCCGTACAAGTTGAAAGGGTGGTTAAGGAACTTATGGTGTATTGGCCTTCATTAGTCTGGGGACTGAGTTCGAGAGCCGTGATAATGTTACAGCTCTATTAAACAGATTAGCCCACACTTGGAGTAATGTGTTCAGTTCTGGTCGCCTCATTGTAAGAAGGATGTGGAAGCTGTCGAGAGGATGCAGAGGAGATTTACCAGGCTCCATCTTGTGAATCCAAAACTGAAGGAAAGGGGGTTGAGGAATTTATTTATTGGATTATTTCATTTTATTATTATTAAGTTAATAAATGTTGGTTGATTATTGAATTGGAAAGTGGTGTGACCGTGCCTAGTCCCTCGGTAGGGTTGTTAAGAAGGCCATTTGCTGTGTTGGCCTTCATTAGTCTGAGAATTGAGTTCAAGAGCTGTGAGATAATGTTACAGCTCTATTAAGCAGATTAGCCCACACTTGGAGTATTGTGTTCAGTTCCGGTCGCCTCATTATAGGAAGGATATGGAAGCTTTCGAGAGGGTGCAGAGGAGATTTACCAGGATATGGTCTGGATTAGAGAGCATGTCGTTTGAAAACAGGATGAGTGAGCTAGGGCTTTTTTCTTTGGAGCAAAGGAGGATGAGAGGTGACTTGATAGAGACGTACAAGATGATAAGAGGCATAGATCAAGTGGACAGCCAGAGACTTTTTCCCAGGGTGGAAAGGGCTAATACAAGGGGGCATAATTTTAAGGTGATTGGAAGAAAGTATGGGGAGGGGGTATCAGAGGTGGATTTTTTTTTACACAGAAAGTGGTGAATCTGTGGGGTTCACTGACGGGGTGGTGGTAGAGGCAAATACATTAGGGACACTTCAGAGATTCTTAGGCACATGGATGAAAGAAAAATGGAGGGCCATGTGGGAGGGAAGGTTAGACTGATCTTAGAGTGGTTCTGGCTTCCGGACCAAGATGGAGTTGCTGAGCATTGCTATCAAAGGCAACTTCTTCAAGACTGTTCACGAAGCAACTGCTTTCATTTCTTTTACGTGTTTATCTCAGGTGTGCTTCTGCCACTGCTGGAGCCTGTATGCCTACATTCCGATGGTGACACTTTGAGCCAATTGGGCGATCTGGCACCTTGCACTCTCCGAGAGGGCAGCTCGACGCTGTGGGCAAAGTGTGTGTCATGGAGCCAGGAACCCAGGACATGGAGCTTCAGTCCAGGATCGACTTGACCTCTCGCTGAATAAAGAGCCAAGGAAGATTAAAATCGTCAAGGTGGGTGTGGAGGGCAAGCGAGTGTTCAGTGCCATTTACCAGCTTCACGCTCTCTGCTGCCAGGGGAAGGGGTCTGCCCGTGACGGTCTCTCTCTCCCACGATGCTGCCAGGGGAAGGTGCTGGAGGAAGGTTTAATCGACACGGAATGTGGATTGGACTCTTAATTCAAGTTATTACGTGTTTCTAGATTTTCTGGTCACTCCTTTATTTTCGTTTGTAATTTGGGCAATTTTGAATCAGGGCAGCCTACAGGTAACGAACACTGAGCTGAACTGAATATGTCTTTTGATTTTGTGGTTTATATCCTGTGTTTTCACCGTTTTTTTCTGTTGCCTTTTGAGTGTGGAGGGAGCTTGATGTTTTTCTTTGAATGGGTTGGTTCCATGGTGTTTGTTTCATGGCTGTCTGTGGGAAGACGAATGTCAGGGTTGTGTACTGCATACATACTTTGATAATAAATGTACTTTGCAACGTTGAATCTTAAAAGATCAGCACAATATTGTGGGCCGAAAGGCCAGTACTACACAGGACTGTTGTATGAAAGTGCACATACTCTGATCAATTCCTTGCCATTGCAAGGTGCTTTGAAGGATATAAAATAACACTTTCGGATTTCTCTATTCAAATCTTCTTCTATTCAAACATAGCGTTGGAGCAGTTTCTGAGTGTTTGTGCTGGCAGTGTGTACGGTGGATATTGGGGTTAAGATGTCAACCTGTCTGCCTACTACACTGCTGGCATTTTGGGCTGCAATGGACGTTCTCCATCTCTGGCAGTGTTCCGGGCTTCCTGCACGTCAGTAGCTTCCTTTTGGCTTTCTCTACTGTCTTCTTGCAAGTGCAGGGTGGAGTCTCAGGACCACTCTTATCCTGCCCTCTACCCTTTGACCTGTTTGGCATGAGTGACCCTGCCAAGAGCCAAGGCGTAAAGACCTGACGCCAGCCAGCATAGAGCTCTCTCTCGACGCCAGACACAGAGGTCATGGTTCTTGCTCAGCCTGGTGGTGTGAGTCCTAAGGCTTCTCTATATACTTCCTAATGGTCCACCGGCCATCCAGGTTCGGGGGTTCAGCTCAGGGCTAACAACCATGACTGGTAAAACAAAATTGTTATGGAAACAGCAATGAAGAATCCTTCTGCATCTGAGTGTGATGGTATTCCTGAGCCTCCACCGGGACTTGTACGACTGACAGTAGTGAAAACCGAGAGGAAGCTACTGACACGATGAAGGAAGCCCTGAACACCACCAGAGATGGAGGACCTTCACTGCTGCCCTAAATGCCAGTGGTAAGTGAGAGCCCATGTAGGTGGCATGGTGTTGTAGCAGTTAGTGCATTGCTGTACAGCACCAGCGATCACTGTACAATGTCTATAAGGCGTTTGTACCTTGCCTCTGTGACCATGTGGGTTTCCTCCCATACTCTAAAGAACTAAGCTGAACCATAAGTTAGTGTTAGTAAGTTGTGGGCATGCTAGTGTTAGGGCGTATTCTCCTGGAGTTAGGGTATACAACAAATATTACTTCACCAGCCGACCAATCTTCAGACCTGAACGTGGATTGCAAATTAAATTTAAAATGCAGCTCTGAACAATAGCTTTCCTGGAGCTGCAGACTGGAGTTAATTGCAAACCAGACAATGCTGATTGACATTCATTCTGGGTGTCTGGAGTGAGGGGGTGCAGAAGGAGGTGTGTGAAGACTATATCTAATTCAAAGGAAGCATTGTAGATACATAGAATTGTCCGGCTGTTACCTTTGATCCGTAGCATATAAAAATGTTGTGTAATTTTGGGCCAGGAGGCCGCTTCCTCCAAGTGTCTCATTTTTTTGAAGAAAACATTTCTGTATCCACTAGCTTCAGTGTCTCTGTTTATGTTACAACACTATGTCAGCACTAGAAGCAAGGTGAAACTGTGGGCTTTCCCCAGCACATCTCCGGACTGTGCTGGGGACTGATGCAGCACTGTACGCTTTGATATACATGTGACATATAAAGCTCATCTAATCTAAATGCATTTGCCATTGAAAACAAGTCGGTAAATCCAGGACTTGCATGGCTGATAGTAGTGAAACAGCTCCCTTCTGGAAAGCACCTAAAGTCAGTTAAAACAAAAAAAAACTTCACATCATCTTCTAAATTTCTTCCCCTAGGCAGTTAATCTGATCAACCATTCTTGTTATCTCTCCATACCTCTCTACCTACTACCCCAGACATTGCACTGTAAACATCTTAAACCACTCTTTATAAAGCTGTTTACACTGTAAATACATGTTGGTATTTGGGCACAATTTATTCCACATCCATACTTTAAACTAATTTATGTTTTATATAATTCTTTATAATAGTTGAATGTCATTTTGTGTTGCATGCTGCACCCTCACCAACACGCCACAGTAATTTCCTAATACATGTAAATGTATGTGGCAAGTAAAGTTGATCCTTGAGTGTTGGTGTGCAGGAGTGTAAGAACGTGCAGTTGTGCCTGTGTGAGCACTTGTGTGTGTGCCAAGTGTACAAATGCATGTTAGCACGTGCATTCAAGAACAGTTCTTGTTGAGTGTGCAAGCTTTGTGTAGACCATTTGTGCTTGCTATCCTGTGTGTGCTTTGTGCTGTGTGTGACTGTTGGTACTGTGTTTTGCACCTTGACCCCGGGGTAACGCTGTCTCATTTGGCTGTGGTTGAATGACAATTAAACTTGAACTGAATGAAACACTACCATTCACGAACACTTGTACACGCATGCAGTTCTTGTGTGTGCGAGATCCGTGTTGACTAGAAGAATACCACGTGTATCAACTTGACCTCAGGAAACCCGTAAACAGATTCCAATAGGAATTCTGCAAATTGGAAAATCCAGGAAATAGCTTGGGTTGGAGACAAATGACAAGGAAAACATTCCAAGATGGAGCAGAATGGAACATGTTGGATAGAAACATCTTCTGAACAGAGGGGGTGGGTGCAAAGAACATCTGGGGCAGTGCAAATTTCACAGAATATGGTAGATGAGGGGTAGATCAGGGCAGGGAGTTTCCTGAATATCAAACATAACAGCATAGTACTGGCCCTTTGGACTCAATATAGGAAGGGTGTGGAAGATTTAGAGAGGGTGCAGAGGAGATTTACCACATCCTGTCTGGATTAGAGAGCGTGACTTACAAAGATAGGTTGACTAAGCGAGGGCTTTGCTCTTCGGAGTGAAGGAAGATGAGAAGTAAGTTGATAGAGATGTACAAGGTGATGAAAGGCATAGATCGAGTGGAGACTATTTCCCAAGGTGGAAATGGTTAAAACAAGGGGGCATAATTTTAAGATGATTGGAGGAAAGCATATGAGCGATGTCAGAGGTAAGTTGACTACACAGTGAGTGGTGGGTGTGTGGAACACCCTGCCAGGGGTGGTGGTAGAGGCGGTTACATTATGTACATTTAAGAAACTCTTAGACAGACAGATGGATGACAGAAAAAATGGAGGGCAATATAGGAGGGAAGGGTTAAATTGATCTTAAAACAGGTTTTAGGGC
Source organism: Mobula hypostoma (assembly GCF_963921235.1). NCBI lineage: Eukaryota > Metazoa > Chordata > Chondrichthyes > Myliobatiformes > Myliobatidae > Mobula > Mobula hypostoma. Next base: position 4,301,394 of record NC_086108.1, on the reverse strand, counting down.
CAGCACAGTGTGATGGGCCAAAGGGCCTATACAATGCTATAATGTTCTATGGTCTAACAAAACATTTTTTTTACTCTCCCCAGTCTTGCCTGAAATTGAAAGATTGAAAGTGTACAAAGAACCCTTTACAAGGATATTGCCAGGACTTGAGTTATTGGGAAAGGTTGAATAGGGTGGCACTACAACAACAGGTCATGGGTTAAGGGTGAAAGGTGAAAAGTTTAACGGGAGCACGAGGGGAAACTTCTCTCAGAGGGTGGTGGGAGTGTGGAACAAGCTACCAGTTCAAGTGGTGCCTGCAAGCTCAATTTGGATAGATACATGGATGGGAGGGCAGGTATGGAGGGTTCTGTTCCTAATACAGGAGTTTAAATGGTTTGGCACGGACTAGATGGGCTGAAGGGCCTGATTCTGTGTTGTACTTTTCTATGGCTATGATATGACTTGATTCCCTAGAGCGCAGAAGAATGAGAGGAGATTTAATAGAGGTATTCAAATTTATGAGGGGTATAGATAGGGTAAATGCAAGCAGGGTTTTCCCACTGCAGCTGGGTGAGACTGGAGCTAGAGGTCATGGGTTAAAGGTGAAACTTGTAATATTTATGAGGAACTTCCCTTGAGGGAAGTTAGTGTGGAAATAGCAGGGGCTCTGACAGAAGTATTTCAAACGTCATTAGAAACGGGGATGGTGCCGGAGGATTGGCGTATTGCTCATGTTGTTCCATTGTTTAAAGAGGGTTCTAAGAGTAAACCTAGCAATTATCGGCCTGTGAGTTTGACGTCAGTGGTGGATAAATTGATGGAAAGTATTCTTAGAGATGGTATATATAATTATCTGGATAGACAGGGTCTGATTAGGAACGGTCAACATGGATTTGTGCGTGGAAGGTCATGTTTGACAAATCTTATTGAATTTTTTGAAGAGGTTACTAGGAAAGTTGACGATGAATGTTGTCTATATGGACTTCAGTAAGGCCTTTGACAAGGTTCCACATGGAAGGTTAGTTAGGAAGGTCCAATCGTTAGAAATTAATATTGAAGTAGTAAAATGGATTCAGCAGTGGCTGGATGGGAGATGCCAGAGAGTAGTGGTGGATAACTGTTTGTCTGGAGGACGGTGACTAGTGGTGTGCCTCAGGGATCTGTACTGGGTCCAATGTTGTTTGTCATATACATTAATGATCTGGATGATGGGGTTGTAAATTGGATGAGTAAGTATGCTACTTACTACTAAGATAGGTGGAGTTGTGAATAATGAAGTAGGTTTTCAAAGCTTGCAGTGAGATTTAGGCCAGTTAGAAGAGTGGGCTGGAAGATGGCAGATGGAGTTTCATGTTGATAAATGTGAGGTGCTACATTTTGGTAGGACTAATCAAAATAGGGCATACATGGTAAATGGTAGGGCATTGAAGAATGCAGTAGAACAGAGGGATCTAGGAATAATGGTGCATAGTTCTCTGAAGGTGGAATCTCATGTGGATAGGGTGGTGAAGAAAGCTTTTGGTATGCTGGCCTTTATAAATCGGTGCATTGAGTATAGGAGTTGGGATGTAATGTTGAAATTGTGCGAGGCATTGGTAAGGCCAAATTTGGAGTATTGTGTACAGCTTTGGTCACCAAATTATAGGAAAGATCTCAACAAAATAGAGAGAATACAGAGAAGATTTACTAGAATGTTGCCTGGGTTTCATCACCTAATGTTACAGAGAAAGGTTGATCAAGTTGGGTCTTTATTCTTTGGAATGTAGAAGGTTGAGGGGGAACTTGATAGAGGTATTTAAAATTATGAGGGGGATAGATAGAGTTGACGTGGATAGGCTTTTTCCATTGAGAGTGGGGGAGATTCAAACAAGAGGACATGAGTTGAGAGTTAAAAGGCAAAAGTTTAGGGGTAACATGAGGGGGAACTTCTTCACTCAGAGAGTGGTAGCTGTGTGGAACGAGCTTCCAGCAGAAGTGGTTGAGGCAGGTTTGATGTTGTCATTTAAAGTTAAATTGGATAGCTCTGTGGACAGGAAAGGAATGGAGGGTTATGGGCTGAGTGCAGGTCGGTGGGACTAGGTGAGAGTAAGAGTTCGGCACGGACTAGAAGGGCCGAGATGGCCTGTTTCCGTGCTGTAATTGTTATATGATTATAGGAACCTCATCTGAGAGTGTGAAAGCAGAAGTGGTGGATGGGAGTTAAATTTCAGCATTTAAGAGCTGGGTACATGAATGGGAGAGATAGGGAGGGCTATGGACCTGGTGCAAGTCGATGGGAGCAGGCAGATACAAAATTCAGTATAGGCCAAAGGGCCTGTCTCTCACAGTAGTGCTCTATGATTCTATAACTAGTGCACAGGTGAGTGGTAGAATCGAGATTGAGGGAAAAGAAAGCAGTTAAAGGTAAGTGTGTAGAAATGAGGACTCAATAGTTGATGTGGGATCAATTCCATGCCGCATCTCTCTCTCTCTCTGATTCCAGGGTGCAAGAGCTAACGATGAAGCCAGCACAGACACGGAGTTAGTGTTGTATGGTAAATCAGTTTATTGGAACATATCCACAGGTTAAACACAAAGCCCGGTACAGATGCCCATAATATGACATGGGCCATGTCCACCACTGAAGATTAACAGCAAGTGGATTTGCAGGCCCTTAAATACAGTACTTGGTCATTTTTAACAAAAAAAAAGGTATGGTCAAGTAAAGCTAATACTAAGAGGTTAAAGGATTTTAAATATCTTCATGAATTCACCGATAGTACATTTTGAAAAATTGTCTGGCGATACTCTTGGCTTAGTCGTGTTTTAGTTCTAGTAAGTCGTCCCAATCGAAGTGGTGTGGCATTTGACAGTGAGAGGGCTCGGTGAGCAATTTCTCTCTCTCTCTCCCTCTCTCGATGGGGAGTGAGAGTTTGGTGCCAATTCTCAAGTCAGGGAACCTGAAATAAAGACGAGGCTTCAGACTGTGACTGTAACATCAATACAGCGACTGTTTGCCCCTCCTCTCGCTGTGGAAGGAGTGACATCCGTCCCTCCCTTCTCAGTGAGAGAGGGAGCCTGAGGAAGGCCGGAATGAACAGTTAGCTTCTGATGGACTGTAGACCATCGTCTCTCTTTGGGGCTTTGCTGTTGCTTGCATAGGCACATGGATGATAGAAAAAGGGACACTGTGTGGGAGGGAAGGGTCAGATTGACCTTAGAGCAGGTTAAAGGTTGGCACAACATCAACGGCAGAAAGCCTTGTACTGTTGCACATTCCAGTGTGTGGGTGAGTGAATATATCTTGTGGGGTGGGGGGAATTAGTAGCTGAATGTGATTGCTCTGAGAGTGGGCATGGACTTGATGGGATGAATGGAAAGGAATGTGAATTTGGGGAATGGGGGAGTGAAAATTCATCCCCTCTCCACCCACAGTCCTGTAACAACTCTGAGGGACATCTCCAGCACTCTGCAGTGCACAGCAACGGCACAGAGGACTGCGAATTTCCAAATGTCAATTACCTAGGAGGTTGTAGGGCGGAAGGGGCATTGGGGAGGGCGCAGAATAAAGTGCCTGACGAGTCCCGGGGCCACGGACTGTGAGTGCGACTGGGTGGGAGGGTGAAGCAGGCTTGTTTCGCCTGGGGTTGGAGGTCTGCCGAACACTGTGGGCAAGCTGCGTCAATGCTGGAACGTGCGGTGACACTTCTGGGCTACCCCCGGCCCAGCTTTGGCTGTTGATGCAAATGAAGCCTTTCACTGTAGGGTTTGATGTACAAGTGCTGAATAAATGTGAATCTGAATGAGAGATGTGCTGTGAATGAGGGAGAAGACGGATTTGAGCCACATACCCATCTGCATATTGAATGTATTTTCTGCGTCCATCATTTGAGTGGAGAACTCTATTTGGAATTTTATTCCTGCATGGTACCAGGGAGGCTGCAGTGTGAGGGGGTGGGAGGAGATGTGGACAAAGCTGCCTTCCAACTGGAACCAGACAGGATTTGGATCTGCAAGGATGGAGAGGTTTTTATTTAATTGCGGAGATTCCACAGGGCCATTGGAAGTCGTTGCAGATCAACTTGCCATTATGGGTGGGACTGCAACTAGAGACCATGGGTTCAGGGGGAAAGGTTAAAGAGCAGCAGGAGGGGAAACTTCTTCACTCAGAGGGCGTTGACAGAATGGAATGAGCTGCCAGCACAAGTAGCGAATGCGAGCTCGATTTCAACATTTAAGCATAGTTTGAATAGGTACATGGACGGTAGGGGTGTGGAGGGGTATGGTCCCGGTGCAAGTTACTGAGCGTAGACCATTTAAATGGTTTTGGCATGGATTAGATGGGCTGAAGGCCTATTTCTGTGCTGTACTTTTCTATGACTCTATTCTCTGCCACAGCAAACTGTTGAGGCCAGTTCATTAGCTATGTTTAAAAGGAAGTTAGATATGGCCCTTGTGGCTACAGGGGTCACGGGGTATGGAGGGAAGGCTGGGTTCTGAGTTGGATGATCAGCCATGATCATAATAAATGGCGGTGCAGGCTCGAAGGGCCGAATGGCCTACTCCTGCACCTATTTTCTATGTTTCTATGTTTCTATTAACTCAATGAGAAACAGCCCAGCCCAGGGACACTGACACAAATGCCACCCAATTGCTTGGAGAAGGACAGGAGACAAGTCAAAACAAGGTAAATGATTTGGGGATGGAGCGAGGAGTTTTGGTCCCACCATCCTGTCTGTAAGAGGGTGAAGCACTGGCAGGCAGACACGATGGGTGATTGGTCCCGGCCCTAATTGTAAACCCTGGTAGTGTATAGAGGTCAGAGCATTTCTTGGTGAACCAGACAATTTCCCAAAAGATGAGACTATCTTCAAAGATTGAACTCCTGCCATGAACTCACCTCCTGGTTCTGATGATGATTGCTATTACTTTGAGCTTAATAAACAATAACTATTTCAAATATATATTAATACATATAAAATAAGAATTTGGCATTAATTTAAAACCCCACAATGCAATATTTCCCCATGCATGGAAACGTAACACAGGTGGGTCTGAGATCCTGGCTTACCAAAAGCTCCCTTATCTCCGCCAGGTAATATTAAGACATAAGGCATGGGAAACCGGGGTATCCCTTGACTGGACCTCTAGAGAATCCTCTCCTCTGGACGGACTCTCAACGCCGCCAATGGCCGGAATCGAACTAGGAATAGTTTTGTGTTTTTTTTTGAAAACAGGGTGGTGTCACATTGAACTGGCCTCCTCTGTTCTCTCTCCTCCGCTGCCTCCTCCCCCCCAACATACATGTCCTCTTCTCCAGGGCTGGAATATCGGATGGCAAATGGGTTCTGCGCTTCCACGTCAGTCCCACGGGTAAGATGCTCCCCACGCCGCGCCTGGTATGCCCTGTCCTGCTGTGTCCCACTTCGCCAGTGGGAACTACGCGTTCTGCCAGGACAGGAGTAACGCCACCCCTCACAGCACTGAGGACGGATCGGGGCACTTCCTAGATGGGTCAGCGCTACCTAGGCGGGATGGGAGGGAGGATCTGGCTCACATTGTCCCTCCCGGTGCTGAGGGGGGACGGTCACGGTTGATTGGGAGGGTAGAGAGGGACATGGTTGGCCGGAAGGGCGGCGAGGAGGGGGGGAGAGGGGTGGTAGGATGATACAGAAGGACAAAACAGCTGTGCAGAACATCCATGCGAGCAGCAGCACTTTGTGAACTGCCTGCTGACGGGGACACAGAGGGCAGAGGGAAAAGCCCCCCGAGGCTAAGACAGAATGGCAGACTCGACAGGCTGAGAGGCCTAACTCTGCTCCTGTACCTTAATGGCCTTTCTCTGGGCAGGTCACCTGGCCACCCCTAGGTAACCTGCATCTCAACCTCTGGAATCCTCTCCCCAGCGCCTGAACTTTTACAACCCTCTCCCCCTCAGTCCAGCTGCCCCCACCCCCCCCAATGTACGCCTCTGTGCCAAACCCCGGAACAATGCAGGCCGCTGGCTGCCTTCACTTTAGAACTACACCCAGATGCCACCTTTCAGTGGCTGATCATGTGTGACTTTAGTAAAGGTAGGTCTTTTAAAAAAAAATTAATTTAAAGCAATATATTACTTGTACTTTAAAAAAAACAGTAATATGGATTTATAAACTATAAGTGGTTATAATTATTTAAGAAGTTTGTGTGGCATCAGCAACAGGTAGGGGGCGCTATCAGGGGAGGTATGAAATTATTGGAAGCAGCCAGAGTTCTACTAGAGCTTGGTTATGAAGTGAAGGTGCATTGAATTAGTCTGGGGTGGAAATGTGTCTCTACCAATGGAAGTTTAAGACGCTCCTTCCCTCTGCTAGCCTGCAGGTCACCCTGGGCAAGGTGCAACACCTGCTTAGCCGCCCGATCGTGAAGCCATGGAAGCAGGTGGTGGATGGTCGTATGAGCAGCTGGTGCACATCACAAGTCCTGGTTATGCGACCACTGACACCAGGCAGACAATCTCTGAAGAGTATTGATAATGGCTGGGGTCATCCGTCTTGTAAGGACACTGCCCAGAAGAAGGCAATAGGAAACAGTCGTGAAGAGATTGAATGAGGCTGGGCTCGTCTTTCCCAGAGCCCAGGAAGCTGAGGGGTGATCTGACACAAGATGTCAGGCAGTGTAGTGGTTAGCAGAACACTTTACAGTGCCAGCCTCCCAAGTTCAATTCCCGCCGCTACCTCAAAGGAGCCCACATGACTGTGTAGGTTTCCTCCGGGTGGTCTGGTTTCCTCCCACGTTTGCCCAGGTTGGGATAAATTATGGGCATACTATGTTAGAAGCATGGCCACATGTGGGCCGTCTCCTAGCACATCCTCGGACTGTGTTGGCTGTTGATGGAAACGGTTCACTTCACTGTACCAAATACAGCTAATCTTAATCTTTAGATTAGATGGATAGTCAGAGACGTTTCCCTATGCTAGGGGTACTGAAATAAAAGGATTTGGATTTCCGGTGAGATGAAGGAACTCTGAAGGGGAATTGAGGGGTAAGTTTTTCTTTGTCCCAGCGAGTGACTGCTATCTGGAACTGACGGCCAGGCCAACGGACATTCCTTCCACAGACGCTGCTCGACCGGCTGAGTCCTTCCAGCCGATTGGTGTGTGCTGTTCTAGGAGTAGGGGAGGCCACTTGGCCCTTCTGGCCTTTCAAGGTACGTGTGACAGATCTGCCCCAGGCCTCCTCGAAATCCACATCCCTTAATCCCCACCCACTGATCTTTCAAATTCTTATCTGCCTCCTCCTCATTTTCTCCCAGTCTGCTCATAAATAAAGGCAGTGTATTGGGAGCAGGCATCAAGGCCGGTTAGCAGGGGCTGGGAAATGAACCAGGAGCAACTGACTGGCTGCCACAAACATTAACAGGCAATTCTTCCACTGAACAAAAGCCAACAAGCTGCCCCTGTAAACATTACAGCAAGGAATTGGCCTACGCAGACAGTAGACTGTAACCATGGCAACCGGTCTTATTAACTTCCTCATCAATATTCATCAGGCAAAAGAAATTGCTTCTAATAGAGGGCTTGTAAATTATTAAACGGAAGGAAAATGCGAATGTTCAATTGTGCAATATAATCAGGAAGGAGGAAGTGTCATGGGAAGGGGAGAATGTCCCAAGGCTTTGCTCCTGCCTGGGCCTTCACAACATCACCTACAGCCTGGACACCAAACCTCAGCTTAAAATGAACCCAGACTGAACTCCAAGAAGCAGAGCTGCCCGTTGATTTTCCTAAACTGGCGAGTGGGACTGAGAAGGGGGGAAAGAAAAGGATCAGCCATGATTAAATGGTGGAACAGACTTGATGGGCCAAATTGCCTAACTCTACTCCTATGTCTTATGGTCTAAACCATTTAAAATTCTCATTCTTGCTTTTAAATTCTTCTACCTCTTGTTCTCATCATCCCCAGTCGTCTGAAATCTGTTCACCTCCGATGACTTGACAGAGGAAGAAATCAAGTGGACAGACAGAGACTCCCCCAGCTGAAATGGCTAATATGAGTGGGAAAAATTTCAATGTGATTGGAGGAAAGTACAGTATACGGAAATTGTTCTTTACAAGGAACGCATTGCTAGGGGTGGTGATGGAGGCATTAGGGACATTTAAGAGACTCTTAGATAGACTCGTGGGTGGTAGAAAAATGGAATGCTGTGTGGGAGGGAAGGGTGAGGCTGATCATGAGCAGGGCTGGTACAGCATTGTGGACCGAGGGGCCTGTAATGTGCAGTATTACTCCACAATTAGAAAATTCACTCTCTAAACCTCTCCTCCCATGAGATGCCCCTTAAGAATCATCTCCTTGCCTGGGCTGTTACACCATCTCAGACCACAGGGCTGCTACTCTAACGGGTGGTTAATCGGATTCACATCTGGATTTCCTTTGGGGTGAGCTGAACCTCTCTTGATGTAATGACAACAGGCATTATAATTATTCTATTCGTTGCATATTGATTTATTATCTTTCTCTTTCATTTCATATTTGCACTGTTTTTGGTCTTTTGTATATTGGTTGATGTCTGTCCTGTTTGGATAAGGACTTCTGTTGATTCTATTGTGTTTCTGAGTGGAGTTTGCATCACATAATTCCACATTGTTCCCTCAATTACAAGGGTCCTTGTTTTGGCAGTGTTGGAAACCACTGTTGTTTTAAAATAATGCTTTTTATAAGAATTGTACTTTTTAACAAACTCGTGTATTTTTCACACTCACTGGCAGAAAACGGTATAGCAGCTAAATTAACGGTTTATCACCTTTCTCATTTTTTTTTATTGGTTAAAAATTACCCACATGATGTAATTAGTCGTGTAGCCTATTAACTAGTTTATTCCTATCTAAGGAATTTCCCTTATCTATTAAAGTGATGGATTTTTCTGAGGTGCCATCCTTATTCCTTTGTCTCACACCCTTTAGCGTCGTTTATTGGCTCTTATTTGAATATTTGTACTCTAAAATACACTGAAATTTTGGAATTCTGCTCATCATTCCTGACTCTCAGAGGAAGCCCAAGGATTAGTAGATAAAGAGAGATCCATCAGCAGGGAGTAACTGTGCTGGCTCGAAGGGCTGAATGGCCTACTCCTGCACCTATTGTCTATTGTCTAACTCGAAGTCTGGCCAAGTGTTCCTTATCACCCCTGGCTGGGGAATTTGATCTCGATGATTAAACTAACAGTGGATTAAGTAAGGCCATTTGCTGTCACAACACTATGGTCCATTCGGGGGTAACGAGAGACGGTGGAGGAACAAGTGAACTATTTTAACTCTGTGAGGTAGAGGAAAGCCTTGGTGAAGCATTGGCTGAGGAGGGAACAGCAAATGGGCACGTTCCTCAAAACTAGAGGGGAGAAAAACCACAGGCCTTCTCTCTACCATCTCCACTCAACCAACCACCCACCTTACAGTAACAACCAGGCTTCCTGTTGGCTGCTTTTGGACATCCTGAGAGCAGGAAGGATGCTAGAAGGAAGGTAGGGCCTTTCTGGTCCCTGGACTGGACTGAGGCTTTCCATGCTGGTCTCCCATGTCTAGTGTTCAGTTGCATAGCTTTTCAGAAATTGGAGAGTCCATACTTATGTTGTGGTCAAGTTTTCTCTGAGAGTCATTTTTTAAAAAAAAAGTCAAAAACCTTAGTAAATATATATATTTTTACCAAAATACCTTAGAATATAGAATATCTCTACACTATCTTAATTTTAAAGGAAAAGTGTCATATACTTTCCTGCCTCAGAGGTCAAAATCTGTGATCACCATAGCTACCTGCATGTTTGGACTTCAGTGGGCATCACCAGGCCGGACCAAATCAGGCTGAGATAACTTGGGCCAAATCTCAAAGATGCAAATTGAAAATCAAAAAGCAAATCTGCAGATGTTGAGATTCTGAAATAAAATGCCAGAAATACTTAGCAGATCAGGCAGCATCTGTGTAGGACAGAAGCAGAGTTTTCGGCTCAGGACAATGGTCTTTCATCTTTCCCACTGTTACCGAGCCTTTCCAATGTTCTGTTTTCATCCCAAAGAAACAGCCACAAGGAAATTGGTTGCCCGTTTCTGTTTTGGCCCTGTCTCCTGGGAGAACTATCATGGGAGACCCCCAGCCTGCCAGCAGATAACCCTAGCTCCAAAGCCAGTGGATGTACAACCACAAGCCAACAGGCCAGAAGCCTCTACTTCCCTCCTAACTTCAACCCTTTCACACTTAGGATACACTGCAATGAAATCACCTGGCTCTGCTCAGCTCAGATCGGGCCTTTGGTAGGCAGTTAACTTGGCAGCATGTGATCTGGATTTTAAAATTCTTTGAAAGGATTAAAAGAGCCACCAGGAGGGCTTAAAGAGGAAAATAAGCTCTCTCTTTGTGCGAAATTTCAAAGCTGACAGAATTGTCTAGATTTCTGCAGTAAGGTGCAAGAATGTGGGGGCAGGGCTTGGAGGGAAGGAAAGACTTAGGCTTCTGTCTAAGTGCATGAATCCCAGCCCACCGGTTCCCAGAATGGCGGAGCTAATGGGGGGTGGGCGTGGAGAAGCGGGAAGCTGCAGTTGCTGCTGCCCAGCCGGGATCAAGCTTCCCACGCAGATTCCAAGGGTGTGCCCAACGTTCTCACTACAGTGAGGCCACTATTTAGAAGGGATACTTGAGGGTGGGAGGAGGGATGGGGGGGGAGGAGGGAGAGGAGAAGCGGAGGGAGGGGTGGGTGGGGTGGGTCTCCTCCCACAGCTCAAGGTTTGTACTGGACCTTCCACAGAGGGGGTGGGGGCGCAGACAGTGGGGCTGGCCTTCTCTCGATGGGCGCCTGGCGCAGAGAGGTGGGAGGAAATTCCAAGTGTTCCTTCTCAGTGGTTCTGCAGCTCGGACGGCAGGGCCGGGGCCTCTCTCAGAGCTGGATCTCGAAGGTCTTCTGCAGGTCGGCGGTGAAGGGGTTGGTGGGCAGGGCGGTGGCCCGCGGCTGGCTCTTGGACTCCAGGGCGGCCCACTGGGCTTCAAAGCGGTCGGCCTCCTGGGCCGGGTTCTCGGGCAGCCAGGGTCCCTGGCCTAGCGAAGCAGCAGCGGCTGGCTGGCAGGAGATGGCAGCCCCCGTGCCGTTGGGTTGCCGGGCAGCAGTGGGTTGGAGGATGGCAGTAGGAGTGGAGGAGGAGGAGGTGAGCCCAAAGGCCGGCGGGAAGGAGGGGACCTTGACGCTGGAAGCCTGCGAGCCGTGCGAAACCTGGGCGCTGCCAAAAGCATTGGCCACCATTTGCGAGGGGGTGATGCCCACCACGGGCACGCTAGCGGCGGGGAACGTCAGGCCATTGGCCAGCCCCCCAACTGGTGGCGGGAAGGTTGCCATGGGCACAAAGGCCGGCTGCAGGGGCGGTGGACCGAAGAGGCCGGTGGGCGCGTCCAGGGCCACAGGCACGACAGGAGGCCCCACTGGCACAGAAACCGGCTGCTGCTGGGCCCGGGCTGCCTTTGCCACCTCTTGCAGCCATCGCTCGGCCTCAGAGGGCGTCCGACGGTGGCTTGGCTGGAAGGAGGAGCAGCCCAGCACAGTGGGCCCGCCCACGGTGGTGACAGCAGCAACGTCCACCCATCCTCCGGCCCCTGCAAGACAAAAGGAAGAGGGTCAGAGGAGAGGGGGTACGATTCCTTGTCCCACCCACCCATACACACAGTACAGAGAGGATCCCCCTCCCCGTTCCCCTTGCAACTGGCCTTTCATCAGACCGGTTCATTGTTAGACGTGATCAAATCCCTCGCTCACTTGAGCAGTCAGTCGTCTTGTACCCAGACACAGTGAAAAGCTTGTCCTGCATACGGTTTATGTCAATCAAATCACCATTAGATTAAGGGAAACCAGTAGTATCATTATCTCATGTTCTCATTATTTATTTCTATTTGCATCTGCATAGTTTGTTGTCTTCTGCACTCTGGTTGATCTTTCATTGATCATGTTAGAGATAATATTCTATAGATTTGTTGAGTAAGCCCACAAGAAAATGAATCTCAGGGCTGTATATGGTGACATATACAAGCATTCGTCTAGTGATTTGAAGGTCGCTAGTTCAAGCCTTGGCTGAGGCAGCGTGTTGTGTCCTTGAGCAAGGCACTTAACCACACATTGCTCTGCGACGACACTGGTGCCAAGCTGTATGGGTCCTAATGCCCTTCCCTTGGACAACATCGGTGGCGTGGAGAGAGGAGACTTGCAGCGTGGGCAACTGCTGGTCTTCAATACAACCTTGCCCAGGCCTGCACCCTGGAAACTTTCCAAGGTGCAAATCCATGGTCTCGTGAGATTAACGGATGCCTATATGGTGACATATATGTATTTGGATAATGAAATTTACTCTGAAATGCACTTTTCAAAATAATCCTGCAGCCAAAGTTGCCTGTTAAACTTTGACCTCTAGCCCTGTACTCGCTGGAATTTCGAAGAATGAGAAGGGAATCTCACTGAAACCTGTCGAATGTTGAAGGGCCCAAATACACTGGATGTGGAGAGGACGTTTCTTTCGGTGGGGGAGTCTAGGACCAGAGGGCACAGCTTCAAAACAGAGGGATGTCCCTTTAGAACGGAGGTGAGGTGTTTCTTTAGCCAGAGGGTGGTGAGTCTGTGGAATTCGTTGCCACAGGCAGCTGTGGAGGCCGAGTCATTGGGTATATTTAAGTCAGAGGTTGATAGGTTCCTGATTAGTCAGGGCATGAAGTGATATGGAGAGAAGGCAGGAAATTGGGGCTGAGAGGGAAGTGATGAGGAAATGGTGGAGCAGACTCGATGGGGCAAATTCTGCTCCGATATCTTATGGTTTTATAAAGTGTAAAAGCTACTGAAGTGCAGGTAAACGATAAGTGCAAGATAATAATGAGGTAGATTGTGAGTCAAGCTCCATCTTCTTGTACTAGAGGTCCGTTGAAGAGTGGGAGAGAAGCAATCCGTGAGCCTGGTGGCACGTGCTTTTGTATCTTCTGTCCGAGGGGAGAGGGGGAGCCTTTGTTGCTGGGTGCCTGACTGAGGCAGTTAGGAGTCTGTCACTGTACTGCAGGATAGATACCGTTGTCAAGCCTGGTGGGATTCTGTACTTTCTGTCCGAGGGGAGCGGGGGAAGAGAGAATGTCCAGGGTGGATGGGGGTCTTTAATAATGCTGGCAGCAAGAAGTGTAGACCGAATCCGTGGAGGGGAGGCTGGCCCAACTATAGATGCACCAAAAAAATAAGAATGGCGCAAGTCTGAAACAGTGCAAAAATAAATAAATTCTCAATGCTTAATAGCGAATTCTTTTCCTGACTCATCCTAAAACTCTCCCCACCATCAACGTAGAACTGGTCTATAGTTAATGGATTCTCTTGGCCTCACAATCGAACTCATCGTGACCTTGCACCTTATTGTCTGCACCCCCGCTGTTACACTTTATTCTGCATGCTAGGGGGGCAATTTGTTTTTTTTTGGCGTGGGGAGGGAAGGGGGTTTGATGTTGATTCTTTGAATGGGTTCCTTGGTGTTTTGTGACTGTCTGTGAGAAGATGAGTCTCAGGGTTGTGTAGTGGATACATACTTTGATAATAAATGCACTTTGGATCATTTCACCTGGTTCTCCCCCAGTGCACAGATGTGGTTAAATGATCTGTATGGAGGGTTTCAAACACAAGTTTCTCGATATGTATGACAACAATAAGCCAATTTACCAAACGGGTTCATTTCTTTGTTATAAATCAAAGTGATCATGTTTGCAATTTTATTCGGGTTCGATGCCGTTCTCTGGTGCTGGCTGTGTGGAGGTTGCACCTTCTCCCCGTGACCACGTGGCTGCCCCAGAGTCCTCCTCATCCCCCAAAAATGACATGCAGCTTGGCAGTTTTAAACAAAAGTCTGTCTGCCTGGCTAATCTGTCTATCTGGCTATCTAGATAACGTATCGAGATACAACACAGAATAGGCCTGACGAAGGGTCCTGGTCCGAAACGTCGACTGCACCTCTTCCTATAGGTGCTGCCTGGCCTGCTGCGTTCACCAGCATTTTGTGTGTGTTGACAGAACAGGCCTTTCTGGCTCTTCAAATCGCCTCCCCAGCAGTCGCCCGATTTAACCCCAGCCTAATCACACAGGACAATTTACAATGACCAATTAACCTACCAACTGGTACATCTTTGGACTGTGGGAGGAAACCAGAGCACTCGGAGGAAACCCACACAGTCACAGGGAGAACGTACAAACTTCTTACAGGCAGCACTGGGAATTGAACCCAGGACGCTGGTACTGTAAAGCATTTCCACTACGCCACTGTGCCTCTGTAAAAGTGAGTGTTAAAATCTGGAACGAATGTGGGGAGAGTAAACTGGATGCTGAAGGGTCAGAATGGAGTCTATGGGCCAAAGAGCCTCTTTCAGAGCTGCAGCTTTTCCCATTCAACTCTGTCATCAGACACAGAGACAGGCTCGACTGTCAGAATCCAGGGAGAGGGTGGGCACACTTGGGTTGTCTTCCCTGGGGTGCTGGAGGCCGTGGGAAGTCCTGATAGGAGTTAGTAAGATTATGAAAGTCGTAGATAGGGTCGGTAGTTAAAACCTTTATCGCAGGGTAGAAATGTTAAATACTAGAGGTCACACTGTACTGTGCAAAAGTCTTAGGTGTTGTGTGTATGTATCAGGAGGGGTGCAGGGACGCTGGGGTGAGGGGAGGGGTGGTGAGGGTGCAGACACACCCAGCCCTGAAACACCAGGCAAGGTCATTTGATTCCACATAATTGGTTTATTGATCATTACAGAATGTCTCTCTGGTGCTTCCCGCTCCCTCCCCTCTCCCTTCCCCTTTTCCCAACCATGATTCCCCTCTCCCTGCCCCCTTCCCACTCTCAGTCCTCAATAGAGACCCAGATCAGAATCAGGTTTATCACCACTCACATACGTCATGAAAATTGTACTTTTAGTGGCAGCAGTACGATGCAATACATAAAATTACTATGGTTTCTATGCAAAAGTCTCAGGCTCCTGAGCTTATATATCTGTGCCCAAGACTTCTGTACAGCACAGTACGGTATGTAATAGTAGAGCAAAAGAGAGCAACAAAAAAAGAGAGAGAAAACAGAAGCAGTGAGGTAGTGTCCCTGGGTTCAATGTCCACTCAGAAATCAGATGGCAGAGGGGAAGAAACTGTTCCTAAAATGTTGAGTGTGTGTGTTGAGGCTCCTGTACCTCCTCCCTGATGGTAGCAATGCTTAAGACAAGACTTCACAAGCTTTTTGATGCCAGGGACCAATACTATTAAGCCAGGGGTCTGTGGAGCCCGGGTTGGGAACCCCTGTCTTATAAGAGTGTCACAGTAGTACAGAGGTTAGTGTAATACTTTACAGCAGCACAAACTGGCTTCAATTCCCACCGCTGTACAGAAGGAGCTCATGCTTTGTCCCCATGACCACGTGGCCTTCCTCCCACGTTCCAAAGGCGCTCGGGTTAGGGTCAGGGAGTCATGGGCTTGCGACGTGGGTGTCTGAAGCATAGCAATACTAGCAGGCTGCCCCCAGCACCATCTCCGACCGTGTTGTTTGTTGACGCAAGATGACACATTTCACTGTATGCTTCGATGTACGTGTGACAAATGCAATAATATTCATCTTTGAAATGTGTGGCATAAGCTTTAGGATCAGAATCGGGCATTTGAAATAAATTTCAAAGCGTTGATCCAGGTCCTCCTCTTGTGCCAAGAAGAGGCCAGCCTCAGGATGGAGCAGCAAACACCTTGTATTCCATCTGAGTAACTCCAACCCGATAGCATACCTATCGATTTCTCCTTCCGGTAAACAAACTTCCACCCCACAGTCTTTCCTTTATTTGCACTGACCTTCCACTTCTTCTCACCTGCCTATCACCTCCCCCTGGGTCCACCCTCCTTCCCTTTCTCCTCTGGTCCACTCTCCTCTCCTATCAGATTCCTTCCTTGCCAGCCCTTTACCTTTCCCACCATCTGGCTTCACCTGTCACCTTCCAGCCTGAAAAGTCAACGATCGATTCATTTCGATAGATGCCACCTGACCTTCTGAGTAGATGTTTTGGGCCGAGACCCTTCATCAGACTGGAAAGGAAGGGGAAGACACCAGAATAAAAAGAAAGGGGGAAGGGAAGGAGGATAGTGAGAAGGTGATGGGTGAAGCCAGGTGGGTGGGAAAGGTAAAGGGCTGGAGAGGAAGGAATCTGATAGGAGAGGAGAGTGGACCAGAGGAGAAAGGGAAGGAGGGTGGACCCAGGGGGAGGTGATAGGCAGGAGAGAAGAGGTAAGAGGCCAGAGTGGGGAATAGAAGTAGAGAGGAGGGGGAGGGAAATTTTCTTTACCAGAAGAAGAAATCGATATTCATGCCATCAGATTGCAGGCTGCCCAGAAGGAAAATAAGGTGTTGCTCTTGTATTGTAAATAGCGAGGTAGTGTTTTTACACAGAGAGCGGTGGATGCTCAGAACTGGTTGCCAGGGATTGTGGTAGAAGCAGTTACAATACTGGCAGTTATATACAGGTGAATATGTAGCGAATGGGGGGATATGCAGGCAGAAACTATTTGGCATGGACGCTGTGGGCTATACTGTGTTCTCTGTTCCCGATGAGCCTCCCACCTGCCTTCTATTCTCTGCCTGCAGCTGGCACTCTCTGATCTACAAGCTCGATACCTGGAGGGCGTGGAGCACTACTGTCAGCAGAATCTCAGATGGTGACGAGAGGGCACACAGGAGCGAGACAGATCAGCTGGTTGAGTGGGGTTGCAACAACAACCCTGCACTCAGTGTCAGTAAGACCAAGGAACTGATTGTAAACTTCAGGAAGGGGAAGTGGAGGGAGCACACATCAGTCCTCATCGAGGGATCGGTAGTGGAAAGGGTGAGCAGGGTGTCAACATCTCTGAAGATCTATCCTTGGCCCAACAGCAGCTACAAAGCAGCACGCCAGCGGCTATATTTCACTAGGAGTTTGAGGGCATTTGGTTTGTCACCGAAGACACTTGCAAATTCCTTTCGATCAACAGTTCCCTACCCAGGATCTACGGACCCCTCGGTTAATGGCATAGATAAGGATGGGAATCCCTGCTCTACATACTGGGGAGAGCATTCTGACTGGCTGGTCGCCATCTGCTAAGAGGCGGGGGGCGGTCATTGCACAGGATCAGAAAAGCCTGCAGTGTTGTAAGCTCAGATAACCCAGTCATCTTCACTAGCTTCCCCACCACCAAGAACATCTTCAAAAGATGATGCCTGATAAAATCCATCATTAAGGACCCCCACCACCCAGAACATGCCCTCTTCTTGTTACTCCCATCAGGGAGGAGGTACAGGAACCTGAAGACACACACTCAATGTTTCAGGAACAGTCTCTTCCCCTCTGCCGTCAGATTGCTGAAAGGTTCACGAAACCGTGAGCACTACTTCACTGTTTTTGCTTTCTTCTTGCACCACTAATTTCATTTTTTAATATAATATTGCAACTTATAGTATATTTTATGTATTATGTTGTACAGCTGGCATGAAACAACGAATTTAACGACATCTGTCAGTGGTAATAAACCAACCCTGTTTCCATCACTTCTGCAAGAAGTTCCACGAAGACGCAGCACACCGTACAGAAACGGGCCCAGGTACGCTCCAGGAGTGCTCCCAGCTCCACCCCTGCCTCCCCCTCAACCCCCACCAGGCACTTACCCTGCGGTGCGTGTGGGGGTGGCGTGGCAACACCCGTAGTGACCAGGCAGCTGGCCGGCGTGCTGGAGAACGGATCGGCGAGGGGCTTGTGGACGGCTGCGTTACCCTGGAGGCAGAGGGGCTCCACGTTGCCCGCTTCGTTGCTGGGGGACGAGTCAAACTCCGGCACTGGGGTGAGAGGGCAAACCAGAAACGGTCAAAGGTCAGTACCGCTGCACACCCCAATCCAGTCCCACCGGAATCGTCCTGAGCATCACCTGCCCTAAACTCCTCTCCTACTCGGACAGAGCAAATAACTTCCCATCGGCGCTGGACGACCCTCACCGATTCTTACAGAACACACCAGCCATCCTGCCGGGGAGGACCACACCTTGGTACAGCAACTACTCTGCTCAGGAGAAGAAATCGTAGAGCTGCAGACACAGCCCCATCTGTCACGTAAACTTAGCCTGCTGTCCCCACTTACTGTGTCTACTCTTTAATCCAATAATTTCAAAGTTCAAAGAATGTTTATTATCAAACTATGTATGCAATATATAACCCTGAGATTCGTCTCCCCATAGACAGCCACCATGGAACCAAGCCGTTCAATGAGAAAGATCAGAGATCAATCTCCCCTCCTCTAGGTGAAAAAAACCACGCGAACAACAACAGAAAATAACCGAGCAAAAACACAGAGTATGAAACTCAAAAGGCATATTTCTGTAAAGTACCCACTGCCTTAGGAGAGCAGTCAATGTAATCAGCGCCACCCTGTTACACCTGGGGCTGATGGAGTTCGCAGTTCAATTCAGCTGCCCTCTGTGAGGAGTCTGTACGTCCTCCCCGGGGAACGCACGGGTTTCCCCGGGGCGCGCGTGTTTCCCCGGGGTGCTCTGGCTTCCTCCCACAGTCCAAAGATGTATTGGATAGGTTAATTGGTCATTTTTAAATGATTAGCCAGGTTTAAATTAGGGTTATTTATTTATTGTGATACAATGCAGAACAGGCCCTTCCAGTCCTTTGCATCGCCCCGCCCAGCAATCCCCTAATTTAACCCGAGCCCAGTCACGGGACAACTTACATTGACCAATTAACCTACCAACCAGTACATCTTTCAACTGTGGAGGAACCCGGAGCACCCGCAGGAAACCCACACGGTCACGGGGAGAAACATACAAACTCCTTACAGGCAGCAGTGGGACCGAACCCGGATCACTGGTACTATAGAGTGTTGTGCTAACCAATACACCACTGTGTTGTAATAGAGTCACAGAAAAGTACAGGACAGAAACAGGCCCTTCGGCCCATTGCCCAACCATTTAAACTGCCTACTCTCATCGACCTGCACCAGGACCATGGCCCTCCATGCCCTAACATCCATGTACCCGTGCAAACTTCTCCTAAACGTTGACATCGAGCTCGCACGCACCACTTGTGCTGACAGGCAGCTCATTCCACAACCTGAGTGAAGTTTCCTCAAACACGAGGAGATCTGCAGGTGCTGGAAATTCAAGCAACACACGTCAAAGTTGCTGGTGAACGCAGCAGGCCAGGCAGCACCTCTAGGAAGAATTCCTCACGGTATTGTTGGGATTTGCGGGACAGTGTGGATCGAAGGGCTAGAAGAGACTACTCAAGGTTGTATCTCTAAATAGAATAAAAATAATCAGTATATTTTACGCAGAGAGTGGTGGGTGCATGGAAAGCCCTTCCAGGGGTGGTGATGGAGGCAGATACATCAGGGGTGTTTAAGAGACTCTCAGATGGGCACATGAATGATAGGAAAATGGAGGGCTTTGTAGGAGGGAAGGGCTCCTATCTTGGAATAGATTAAAAATTTGCATAACATCGTGGATTAAAGGGCCTGTACTGACTGTAGAGTTCTATGTTCTACCTTCCATGACCCCCTCCCACCTTGGCCATTCTCTTTCTCCCCCTGCCACCAGGTAGAAGATCAGGCAGAATAACTGGACATTGGAAGGGGTGGGGAGAGGGGAAGGTGACTTTTTTCCTTGCAGTGGAAGATATGGGTTTGGGTACCTCAGTAGGGTAGTGGTTAATGCGACCCTATTACAGCTCAGGTTCAGTTCTGGCCTCCTTCGTCAAGCAAATTTGTACATTTTGTACTTTCTGTGCATGGGAGCTCCAGTTTCCCCCATGGTCCAGAGGTGTACCGGTTTGTAGGCTAACTGGTCATGGTAAATTGTGCTGTGATCAGACTAGGGTTAAATCAGTGAGGTGCTGGGTGGCAGGGCGCAATTTACTGTATGCTTTCTGGTAATCAACAATTCTATCCTGGGGAAGGACAGATTTTACTGTGCACTCCATCTAGGCGTCTCTAACCTCTATCAGCTCGCCCCTTGGTCTTCGGTGCGTCAGAGAGAACGACGCTGGTCTGTGCAACCTCTTCAAATCCAGGCAGTATCCTGGCAAATCCCTTTCCAAGGTCTCCATATCCATCCTGTATTAGGGCAATCGGAATTGCACACGATACTCCAAGTGGGGCCTTACCAAAGTTTTATACAGCTGCAGAACGACGTCCTAAAACCATAGGATGGGAGCAGGAACAGGCCTTTCAGCCCAATTGTAGCTGACTTTTTGTCTTTTGACCCTATTCTCCCATCTTCTGCCCATAACAGTTATCAAAAACTACCAATCTCTGCTCTAAATACACCCAATGACTTGGCTCCACAGCCACCTGTGGTAATGAATTCCACAGATTCACCACTTTCCAGCTCAAGAAATTCCTCCTCATCTCCATTCCAAACGGATTTCCCTCTATTCTGGAAATCCTAGTCTCTCCCTGCCCATGGTACCTGGACCTTCCAATATTCGGTAGGTTCCAATGAGGCCCCTACCCCTTCCTTATCTTTTTGAACTCCAGCAAGAACAGGCTCAAAGATATCAAACACTCCTTGTACGTTAAGGCTTTCACTCTTATTAACGTCCTCTGGACCCTCTCCTGGGCCAGTAGATCTTTCCTCTGACATGGGGTCCAAGGTCACTCGTAGAACCAATGCCTCAGACAACTGAAGGAATGCCTTCTTTGCCAACTATATGCTCCTCAGCACCCTTTCTAAAGCCTTCCTGAGATACTTTTGATGAGGCCCCCACCTGCCCCTTTAGGACTATCCAGATGGGCTTCTCACCTGGGCTCTTGACTTCGAACTCGGCCGTCTTCCTCTGCAGGGTGGAGGGAAGCTCGTTGAGGCGGAGGGAGAGCTGCCGCTTGAAGGGTGAGTTCTTCTGGCTGAGGGCGGGGAACCCGCGGAAGGAGCCCTGCCTCACCAGCTGCTCCAGCGGCGCGTGCCTTCGGGGGATGGCGTGCTGGGGGTTCGACTCGCTCTTGTCCACGGGCGAGGCTGCCCCCTGAGGGGGCGAGGCGCTGCCGGGCGCGGGGGCTGCCGATCCTGCGGCAGGACTGCCCACTACCGTCTCACCTGTGGGGCAAACACAACACGGGTCAGGTGTCCACCCTCCGACCATATTAACCCCTCTCCCCTGCCCACCTTCATCCATTCACGGAACGCAGAGCAGCGCAACGGCGCAGCGGGTAGAACACCGGTCTCACGGCTCCAGAGGACCTGGGTTCGATCGCAAACTCTAGAGCTACAGTGCAGACCGTACACTCTCCTTGTGACTTGGTGGGTTTCCTGGGTGCTCCAGTTTCCCCCCACATGCTGAAGGTTGCTAGGGTAACTGCCCACTATAAGTAGACCCCAGGGTACTGGTGAAGGCTTGAAGATGGCTGAAGAAATTTCTCCTCATAGAACATAGAAGAGTACAGCCCAGGAACAGGCCATTCGGCCCACAATGTTGTGCCAAAACAGGTAAAATATAAAACACCCAAACACCAATCCCTCCTCCCTACACCATGTCCCTATCCCTCCATCTTCCTCACATTCACGTTCCTATCGAAATGTCTCTTAAAAGCCTCTAATGTATTTGCCTCTACCACCAGACCAGGCAGCACATTCCAGGCATCCACCACTCACTGAGTAAAAAACTTACTCCTCACATCCTCCTTCAACCTATCCCCTCTCACCCTCAATGCATGCCCTCTGGTATTAGATATGTCAACCTTGGGAGAGAGATACTCTCTGTCCACTCGATCTGCCTCTCGTAATCGTATAAACCTCTATCAGATCTCCCCACAGCCTCTGCTGCTCCAGAGAAAACAACCCAAGTTTATCCAGCCTCTCGTGATAGCACATGCCCTCCAAACCAGGCAGCCTCCTGGTAAACCTCTTCTGGACCCTCAGCAAAGCCTCAACATCCTTCCTATAGCGGGGCGACCAGTGAGAAAAGGCCATTCTTTTCTTCTGAGGCTGTGAACAGACGAAACAGGTGCAGGATTCAGCCATCTTGTCCTTCTCCTGCCATTCAATAAGGTCATAGCTGATCTGTCCATGGACCCAGCCCCACCTTCCTCAAAACCCTCAATTCCCCTTGTATGCAAAAAAAAAACAAATCTGACTAACTTTTGAATATATTTAATGAGGTAACCTCCACTGCTTTTGTTCTGCCCCTAGAGGCAGCTGTTTGTTTTGTACCAACATCATTTTCTGTTCGAAAGCTGTTTTTTTTACATCATTTCCTGCGCAGGTTAATTCAGATTTCGACTTGAAGCAGACACAGTAGAAAGACATCCATCTCTATTCACTCATTTGCCCTTTAATAACTGCCTGCTACACTGTTGGTGTTCAGGGCAGAAACGACTGCCCTCCATCTCTGTCCGGCCTTGGCCATCTTTATTGTGACCCATGTAGTTTAGGGCTGGTGTTCAGGCCTTCTTTCATCACGCCAGTAGCTTCCTCTCGGTTTTCTCTATTGTCAGTCATGCATATCCTGGGAAGAGATTCAGGAATACTGTCACATGCAGATACAGGATTCTTCGTTGCTGTTTCTGCAACAATTGTTTTTGTTTGACCAGTCAGGGTTGTTGGCCCTGAGCTGAACCCTCGAACTTGGAGGACAGGTGAGCACTCTGAGTCTGGCCTCTACCCTTTGACCTGTTTGGCATGGGTGACCCTACCAAGAGCCAAAGCACAAGGCCCCGACTCCAGCCAACATAGTGCTCTGGGTCATTGAGGCACACAAGACTCCAAACCCAAAGACAAGGTAATGGTTCTTTTGGAGGCATTTGCTCTTGAAAAAGTATCTTTTCACAAAGTTTTCTCATTTAAAAACTCTGAAGGAAGCTTCTGACTCTCTGATTTTTGAGAAGGTGTTTCTAACTGCCTACCTAGCTTTGTACACAACCCACTGCGAGGACTGTCCAGCTTCCCTGGATGGAGAGTTCCATGGACTGATTACTCTGGGAAAAGCAGTTCCTCCTTATCTCCATCCTAAACCTACTCCCCCCAATCTCAACACCATGTCGCTCAGTTCCAGTCTCACCTGCCAGTGGATTGTGCCCTCAGATCCTAGACTCTCCTCCCAATGGAAATCTTTTCTCCATGCCTACTCTGTCCAGGTCTTTCAGTAGGTTTCAATAAAACCTTGGGGTGGCGCGGTAACGTAGTGGTTAGCACAACGCTTCACAGTACAGGAGACCCTGGATTCAAAATCCCGCCACTGCCTGTCAGGAGTTTGTACATGCTCCACGTGACCGTGTGGGTTTCCTCCGGGTGCTCTGGTTTCCTCCCACAGTCTAAAGACGTACTGGTTTGTAGGTTAATTGGTCATTGTCCCGTGATTAGCGGGTTAAATCAGGGGATTGCTGGCTGGCGTGGGGTGAAGGGCTGGAAGGGCCCACTCTGCACTGAATTTCAACAGATCACTGGGTCTTAAAGGCCTAACTAGTCCAGACTGACTAACAGTCCCACCTTGGCTAGTCCTGTTTACCCATGTATGGCCCATAACTTTCTAAACTTCTCCTGTCCATATACCTGGACAAGTGCCTGTTAAATGTTGTTAATGTACCTCCCTCAACCACTTCCTCTGGTATCTTGGTCCATATACGCACCAAGACCAAGATCAAGTACAAGTTTAATTGTCACCCAACTATACATGAGTACCCAGGAATACAGCCAAACGAAACAGCGTTATTCTGGGACCAAAGTACACAATACAGTACCAACAGCTACACACAGCACAAAGCACACAGAGCACACATAGGATAAAAGCATATACCAGGGGTGATTGATACATTCATGGCCTAAGGTAGAAGGAGTCAATTTTAGAAAGCCTCGCACATTTATTTTTCAACATAGTCCCCTCCTACATTGACACACTTAGTCCAGCAGTCATGGAGCATACGGATCCCTTCTTTGTAGAAGTCGGCGTCTTGGACCTCCAGAAAGTGTCCACAGCAGGGGTGATTGATAAGTTTGTGGCCTAAGGTAGGAGGAGACGAGTTAAGCAACACACATCAAAGTTGCTGGTAAACGCAGCAGGCCAGGCAGCATCTGTAGGAAGAGGTACAGTCGACGTTTCAGGCTGAGACCCTTCGTCAGGACTAACTGAAGGAAGAGTTAGTAAGAGATTTGAAAGGAGACAAGTTATACAGCTGTCGTTACATGCACATGCAGTTCAACTCTTTGAGTGATTATGCAGAAAGTTTGAAGCTAATAACAAATCTCTGGTGAAACCACACTTGAGTATTGTGTTCAGTTCTGCTCACCTCATTATAGGAAGGATGTGGAAGCTATGGAGAGGGTGCAGAGGAGATTTACCAGGATGTTGCTGGGATTGGAAAACAAGTCTTATGAGGCAAGGTTAGCAGAGCTGGGACTTTTCTCTTTGCAGCATAGAAGGATGAGAGGGGACTTGATAGAGGTTGACAAGATTATGAGAGGCATAGATAGGGTGGATAGCCAGTACTTGTTTCCCAGGGCATGAATAGCAAACACCAGAGGGCATATGTACAAAGTTAAGGGAGGGAAGTTTAGGGGAGACATCAGGGGTAAGTTTTTTACACAGAGGGTTGTGGGTGCCTGGAATGACTTGCGAGGGATGGTGGTGGAGGCTAAAACATTAGGGGTATTTAAGAACCTCTTGGACAGGCACATGGATGAAAGAAAAATAGAGGGTTACGGGGTAGTGTGGGTTTAGTACTTTTTTTTAAGGAATATATGGGTCAGCACAACATCGAGGGCTGAAGGGCCTGTAACGTGCTGTAGTATTCTAGTATCTAGTGTCTTGGGCTCTTCTGAGAACTTCTTCATTTGATGTGTGTGTGGTCCATGATATTTTTAACATTCTCCAGTAGAACTATAATTCAGCTGCTTCTAGTCTCTTTTCCATTGCTGGGGAAATGGTCCAGCATTCACTTCCATAAGTCAGGATAGAATAAATGTAGCACTGCAGTGTTCTGTTTTTAGTGTGCATACTCATCTTTCTGTCTGTTAATATGGTCTTCATTTTTTGGAAGGCTTCTTTCGCCATTGCTATTCTGTATTTGATATCCCTGTCGCACCTGCCATTACTTGTTATTAGGCTGCCAAGATATCTGAATTTGGTGACTTGTTTGATGTTTGTATTTCCGATCTTGTTCACATTGTGGGATGTTTGTCTTTCTGGAGATGACCATGCTTTCTGTCTTCTTGGTGTTGATTGAGAGGCCTCTGTGATTACTTTCTGCTGCCACTATAGTGAGTAGTTCTTGAAGTTTTGTTTCTGAGTCAGCTATTAGTATGATGTCATCAGCATACCTGATGTTATTTATATTATGGCCTCCAATTGTGAATCCTTTGATGTCTTTGATACTTCTCAAGATATTTTCACTATACAGGTTGAAAAAGTCTGGCGAAAAGACACAACCTTGCCTGACTCCTCTCATGATATTCACATACTCACTCACTTCTTCTATTCTGATGGATGCTGTCTGGTCCCAGTATAAGTTTCTTAAGAAACGTATATCTTTCCCATCTATGTCAAAATTTTGAAACATTTCCAGAAGATCTTGTCATCTGACAGTGTCAAAAGCTTTTTTATAGTCGATGAAACATAGGTAGATGTCATTTTGTACCTGGATGGCTCGTTCACAGATCATCCATACCATGAAAATCGCATTTCTGGTTCCAGTGTTTTCCACAAAGCCGGATTGTTCTTTACTGATTTCTGGTTTTATACAGCGTCTTGCTTTCATTATGATTACTCTGAGAATAATTTTTGTCACGTGGCTCATCAGGCTTATTGTACGATGTAACTCGCATTCTGTTGCTCTCTCTTTCTTTGGAAGTGTGATGAACACTGATTTACTTAAATCAGCTGGTATCTCCCCATGATCATAGATTTCATTTGCTATTTCTGTTATTTTCTCTATTCCAAAATCTTCTAAGGCCAGTATCATTTCAACAGCGATGTTGTCTGGACCAGTTGCTCTGTTATGTTTTGTTTTATTTATGGCTGCTCGAGTTTCTGATTTTAGAATGCTAGGTCCTTCAGGATTCTTCTTGATGTTCGGTTTTTCTCCTCTTTGGTCTTCAAAAAGTTCTTTTATATATTCCGTCCATCTGTTTAGGATTTCCTCTTTGCTCATAATTAAGCTGCCGTCTTGATGCATCCACTTGCTGAGCAAGGTAATTTCCCCGTTAGTTCTTTGATCTTACTGTGCATCAACTTTGTTCCAGGGTTATGGGTTTGTAGCATTTCTATCTCTGAGCGTTTCTCATTTAGCCATCTGTCTTTAGCTTCTCTGCATTTTCTTTTTATTGTCTTATCAAGTTGTTTGTATTCTTCGCTGTCTCTTGGTTTGATGTTCTGTTTTTGTTGTATCAATTGTATTATATCTTCAGTTATCCATTTCTTCTTACTTTTCCATTCTTTTCATGGGATGGTTTCTTTTGCAGCTACAACCATGGATTTCTTCAGTATGTCCCAGGAAGATTTATCTCCTTCATCCTGCAGCAATTGAAAACAGTTTTTCACCTCGGTTGTGTATTCTGTTTCAGATGAGGGTTGTTTTGTAGTTGTTGATAATCCAGTGGTTCTGATCTTTTTGGTTTCTTTAATTTTCTCATCCTTATTTTCATTTTGCAAATGACTGGTATGTGGTCTGCTCCAAGGTAGCTTTTAGATTGAGTTATCAAGTTTTTGAATCTGTTATTGATTGTGATGTAGTCAATTTGATTTTTGTTGTTCCCATCTGGGCTTCTCCATGTCCAGTTCCTTCCTGGATGTTGTCTAAACCAAGTGTTGGTGATTATCTGACTGTTTGTTTTACACCATGATATAAGCTTTTCTCCTCTTCCATTTCTTTCTCCCAATCCCTGGTCTCCAACAATATGGTCTTCTCTTCCCTCATCAACTTTTGCATTGAAGTCGCCCATGACTATGATGGCTTCTTGTGATTTGCATTCTTCTAGTGCTTTGTCTCGGGAGTGGTAGAAGGCATCAATTTCTTCCTCTGAGCTTCCCATTGTGGGTGCATATACTTGGATGATAGAGATGTTGTTTTGTTGTCCTCTTAGTTTGATTAGCATCATTCTGTCTGAGATATGCCAGTATCCTAGCAGGCTCTTGGATGTTTCTTTGTCTAAGATGATTGCAACACCCTTTTCATGTTTATCTCCAGCAGAGTATATCATCCTGTAGTCGTCTGGCTAGAATACTCCAGTGCCTCTCCATCTTATTTCACTGGGATGCTGACTTCTAGCCTCTTCATTTCTAATTTTACGTTTTCTAGCTTACCAGCTTGGTGCAGGGTTCAAACATTCCAAGTGGAAATTCGCAGTCTCTTGTTCTTGCAGACAGTAGTGGTATGACGATCCGGGCTCACCTGTCTGTTTACATGATACCCCGTACCGAGCGAGGTGTCTGCACTATTCGGAAGTGGGCTGCCATTTACGCTGTTGTCTTTTACATTTGTGTCTGTATTAACCATGGTTGTACTAGGGATAAAATACAAGAAGCAGCTTCCCCTTGCTTGCTTCCGATGCAGTGTCTTTATAAGACGAGTGACCCAGAACATTGTCCTATTAAAAGGATCTACTGCTCAGCGTCTGAGAAGCAGGAACCATCGATTGTGTTACTCACAACGTGCCTTCTGCTTCATCCACCACCTGCATTCCGTGGCTTCACTGTAACCCAAGTAGGGAGGCTGACAGGTGCTACACCTTGCCTAAGGGTGACCCGGAGGTAGCTGTGGTTAATGGTAACCTCATTACCCAAAGCAAAGGCTCCACAGCCGGATGTAGTTTATCCTCACACCCAGAAGTGAGGAGGGGACTATGATAAAAAACGAATGTGCTAGGTTTTCTAAAATTGACTCCTCTACCATCAGCCACGAACTTATCAATCACCCCTCGTAGTGTCACTCAAAACATAGTCTAAGACCTGAGCCCATGAATATTTCAGAAGTCTGCAGTCAGACTCCAGTAAACGCACCAACTCTGCCTCTCTCCTGGGCGGCGGCGAACAGGCAACGCCGAGACTGGAGGCCTGGTTATCGCTACGACCAAGACCACGCAGCTCCCCCTCTGTCTGCTGGGTGAAAAGGTTCCCCGCTAAGGTTACCGTTAAATTGCTCCCCTCTTACCTTAAACCCGTGCCCTCTAGTTCTTGATTCCTGAACCCTGGGGGGCGGGGGGGGGGGAGACTGTGCACATTCACAATATCTATAAGACCATAAGGTGTAGGAGCAGAATTAGGCCATTCTGCCCATCGAGTCTATTCCACCATTTCATCATAGCTGATCCGTTTTCCTCTCAACCCCATTATCTTGCCTTCTCCCCATAACCTTTCACACCGTGACTAATCAAGAACTTATCGACCTCCGTCGTAAATACATCCAATGGCTTGGCCTCCACAGCCATCTGTGGCAACGAAGTCCACAGATTCACCACCCCCTGGCTAAAGATATTCTTACTTATCTCTGGCTAATAGACTTCCCACTATTTTGAGGCTGTGCCCTCTGGTCCTAAACTCCCCCACTAAAGGAAACATCCTCCACATCGACTGTATCTAGACTGTTCAACATTTGATAGGTTTCAATGAGATTCCCCCCCCCCATCATTCTTCTAAATTCCAGTTGCTGCTCATACGATAACCCTTTTAATCCCTGAATCATCCTCACGAACCTCCTCTGAACCCTCGCCAATGTCAGCACATCTATAAAGTCACCCCTCAGTCTCCAATGCTGCAACAGCAGGTTCAGTTGAGTTCTGGGGGAGTGGGAATATCATTGAATATTGTGATCGAATCCTGGGTGCCAACATCTCTGGGGCCCAACAGATTGATGCAATTATAAAGAACGTATCAGCGTAGTTCATGAGCAGTTTGAGAAGACTTGGTATGTCACCAAAGACTAGCCACTTTCTCCAGGTCTATCATGGAAACCTTGGTAGACCTTGGTTTCTTAAGGTTGTTATTGCCAGGGGTGGTAATGGCGACAAGCTCCCACTGCCTATTAAATACTCCCAGTGGCATGCGACTCAAATAACCTCTGACAATCAAGTCAAGCTCCTGGCCTTCACGTGTGCTTTAACTACTAAGCCCAGCAGACCTGACAGGAGAAGGGGCAAAGGCAGGTTACTGGCACCTTAAAACCAGTCATTTCAGGCAGATGGGGCTTGTCAGCCGTGGTTGGTACTCCTTTAGGAGAAAGACAGCTCTGATCTCAAACCTCTGCCTTGCCGATATACCCACTCACGCGGAAGGCTTCGGGAGTAATCCCGGAGGGAAAAATCTGGAGCTGGATTCCCGAAGGCAGTCTGACATTGAGTTCAATGCTGACTGGCAACTCCCGTGATGCTGCTGGTACCAAACTGTATCGGTCTCTCCCGTTCCTTTGGGTTCACCAGATGCGTGGAGAGGGGGAGCTTGCTACATGGACAACAGCTTGCTTTCCATATCATGTTGCCCTTGCTTGTGTATCTAGACTGCTAGGACGCAACGTCCATGGTCGAGTCTGACCGACGGAGGGCCCAGTCAGACCATGGAAAGCATCGTAACTCCACCTAGACTGTGGGCACAATGTACAGGGTCAGAAAAAGCTGCAGAAAGTTGCAAATTCAGCCAGCTCCATCATGGGCACCAGCCTCCAGATCATCAAGGATGCTTCAAAAGCTTCCCCACCATCGAGCTTCCATCATGGGCACTAGCTTCCCACTATCAAGGACACCTTCAAAAGGCAATGCCTCAAGAAGGCAGCATCCATCATTAAGGAATCTCACCAGCCAGGACACACCCTCTTCTCATTGCTACCATCAGGGAGGAGGTCACCATCAGCAGGTGCCATGCCCAGTCTGAGCTTTGACTGCCATGGCCCACACACTATCCTGTTTCGGGTCAAGTGGATCAATTCTTTGGTATTCATTTCCAGTTCTTTGGCTGCTGTCTCCATCATCATTTGTCTTTGTCTTCCTCTTGCTTTCTTCCCTTCAATCTTTCCCATAATTACCGTGCATTCTAACTCCTCTTTCCTAATCACATGTCCAATGAAGTTACATTGCCTTTTCATGATCTCATACATTATCTCTCTTTTTGTGTTTGCTCTGTTCATGACATCCTTGTTAGATATTCTATTACTATTTATTATTTATGGAGCAACTGTAACGAAAACCAATTTCCCCCGGGATTAATAAAGTATGACTACTATACTATTCGTTTCGTCCATGATATTCTTTGCATCCTCCTCAAAAACCACATCTCTGCTGCTTCAATTCGTTTCCTCATGTTACTAGATATTGTCCAACATTCTGAGCCATATAACATAACTGGATAAACGTAACATTTCAGTACTCTGAGGTGGGTTGTCATGCCTAGTTTAGTGTTGGTCAGTATACTCTTCATTCTGTAAAGGTGTCTTTTGCCATCCCCATTCTTCTTTTGATGTCCAAGTCACATCTGCCATCTGATGTCACCCAGCTTCCTAAGTAGCAAAAGTTCTGTACTTGTTTTATGCCTTCTCCGTTTATCCTCAGCCTGCAGATAGGATTTGGCTTCTTTTTGGATATCACCATACATTCTGTCTTTTTTGCAATTAATAGTGCAAAAATGGGTCTATCTATCTTCAACAACTATATCAATTAAGTTTTGTAGTTCTTCCTCCGTACTTGCAATTAACACAGTGTCATCCGCATATCTGAAATTATTGATGTTTTCACCGCCAACTTTGATTCCCAAGATGTCTCTTATTTTTTGTAATATTGTTTCACTGTACACATTAAACAAATCAGGAAAAAAACAGACCCTTGTTTAACGCCTCTCTTGATTTTGGTAAACTGACTCACTTCTCCATCTATTTTTACAGCGGCAGTTTGTTCCCAGTACAGATTTCTGATTAGGCGGAGGTCTTTCGAATCTAGATCTAGAGTTTCCTGTAATATTCAAATAACTTATTGTGCTTCACTTTTATCAAATGCTTTTGTGTAGGGAGGAGGTACAGGAACCTGAAGGCACACACCCAATGATTCAGGAACAGCTTCTTCCCTTCTGTCATCCCATTTCTGAATGGACATTGAACCCATGAACACCACCTCACATTTTGCTCTATTTTTGCCTTGTGTATTGCTTTTTTTAATCTTACTTAGAGTTTTTTTTAATATACTTGGCACTGTACTGCTGCCACAAGATTAAAAATTCCACAACATACATCAATGATAATGAATCTGATTCTGAGATCTGGTTGGAAATATTCATGATCTTGGCCCGAAAGAACACAGGGGCCCTAGTCTTGATGGGAGGTTCGGGGTGTGGGGTGAGGAGGATGGGAGGTAGGGGGTGTGGGGTGGGGATGGGAGGTTGGAGGTGGGGAGTGGGGATGGGAGGTAGGGGGTGAGGGTGAGGGGGATGGGAGGTTCGGGGTGTGGGGTGGGGATGGGAGGTGGGGGGTGGAGATGGAGGTCGGAGTGGGGGTGGGGGAATGGGAGGTTCGGGGTGTGGGGTGGGATGGGAGGTGGGGGGTGGAGATGGAGGTAGGAGGTGGGGTGGGGGAATGGGAGGTTTAGGGGGTGGGGGTGGGAGGTTCGGGTGTAGGGTGGGGATGGGAGGGTGGGGTGTGGGGTGAGGATGGGAGGTTTGGGGGTGTGGGGTGGGGATGGGAGGTTTGGGGGTGGGGGTGGAGATGGGAGGTTGGGGTGGTGGGTGAGGGGGATTGGAGGTTTAGGGGTGGGGGTGGGAGGTTCGGGTGTAGGGTGGGGATGGGAGGGTGTAGGGTGGGGATGGGAGGTTTGGGGTGGGGGTGGAGATGGGAGGTTGGGGGTGGTGGGTGAGGGGGATGGGAGGTTAGGGGTGGGGATGGGAGGGTCGGGGTGAGGGGGATGGGAGGTTGGGGGTGGTGGGTGAGGGGGATGGGAGGTTGGGGGTGGGGGGTGAGGGGGATGGGAGGTTGGGGGTGGGGTGGAGATGGGAGGTTGGGGGTGGTGGGTGAGGGGGATGGGAGGTTGGGGGTGGGGGTGGAGATGGGAGGTTGGGGGTGGTGGGTGAGGGGATGGGAGGTTAGGGG
Organism: Mobula hypostoma; assembly: GCF_963921235.1. Lineage (NCBI taxonomy): Eukaryota > Metazoa > Chordata > Chondrichthyes > Myliobatiformes > Myliobatidae > Mobula > Mobula hypostoma. The sequence goes on along the minus strand of NC_086108.1, from coordinate 4,269,372 downwards.
TGGGGATGGGAGGGTCGGGGTGAGGGGGATGGGAGGTTGGGGGTGGGGGGTGAGGGGGATGGGAGGTTTAGGGGGTGGGGCTGGGAGGTTCGGAGGTGAGGGGGATGGGAGGTTGGGGATGGAGGGTGACGGGGATGGGAGGTTGGGGGTGGGGGTGGAGATGGGAGGTTGGGGGTGGTGGGTGAGGGGGATGGGAGGTTTAGGGGGTGGGGCTGGGAGGTTCGGGGGTGAGGTGGATGGGAGGTTGGGGATGGAGGGTGACGGGGATGGGAGGTTGGGGGTGGGGGTGGAGATGGGAGAGCTTGCCACTCAGCCCTTCACCTTTCTTCTTGTCCTGCAGCTGCTTCATGTTGTCTTCCCTCTCGGCCTGCTGGGAGGCGGTCGTCACCCTGAAGGAGCCTTCCCTGGTGAAGCTTGTCCGGCTTGCATCAAAAGAGGCTGTCACCCCGCATTCCTTCTCCCGTTTCTGTTTCCGCTCCAGGCAGGCGGCGAAGGCACAGCCCACGGCGTGGCTCAATCGCTCCCCCTGGAATCCAGCACAGCACAATTAATCAGTGCTTGAGCAAGGGTTAATTGGGGACACGGGCAAAAAGAATTGGGTCTTCCAGGACGGATAGGTACATGACATTATACTGTTCCACCCTTACACTCATGTGATTGGTTGCACAACATGTCCATCATTCCAGGTTTCTCCCATAATTGGATACCAGACCAACCTAACCCACTCCCCTGATTGGGTGCCCATCATGTCCATCTTTTGCAAACCCAACCCGTTTTGACACTGTGATTGGATGTCTGGAGTACGCCACGCGGCTGCACTCCTGTGATTGGTCAACAAACGTTTAATGAGAGGAGATTTACCGGGATGCTGCCTGGTTGAGACAGCGTGTCCCAGGCAGACAGGGTGAGTGGGCTGGCAAGTTTCTGTATGGAGAGGAGGATGAGAGGTGCCTCGAAAGAGGTGTACAAGATGATAAGAGGCACAGATCATATGGATAGACAGCGCCTTTCTCCCAAGGCAGAAAGGCTAACATGAGGGGGCATAATTTTAAGGTGATTGGAAGAAAGTACCAAGGAGATGTCAGAGGCAGGTTTTTTTTTACACAGAGAGTGGTGGGTGCATGGAACGCGTTGCCGGGGTGGTGGTAGAGGTGGGTACATTAGGGACATTTAAGAGACTCTTAGGTGGAGGCACATGGATGGCAGAAAAATGGAGGCCTATATGGGAAGGACGGGTGAGATTGATCTGGGAATAGATTAAAAATGCAGCACAATATCATGGGCCAAAGGGCCTGTACTGTGCGGTAACGTTATATAGAAGCTAAAAAGCAAATAAAGGACACCCAAGCACTAATCCATCCTTCCGACACCATGTCCATATCCCTCCATCTTCCTCACATCCATGTGCCTCTCCAAATGTCTCTTAAAAGCCTCTAATGTATTTACCTCTTCCACCAGACCAGGCAGCACATTCCAGGCATCCATCACTCTCTGAGTAAAACACTTACCCCTCACATCCCCTTTGATAAGAACAACTACTGAAAGTGGAGAGAGAGGCAGCTGGCCCTGCTGGTCATAGGAATGAATGTGTGCATGTATGTCGGATTTCTCAGTTGAATAATATTACAGTAGCTCACTCATATGATGGGGTGTCCAGGTGCTTGTATCCCAGGGACAGCCTGTATAACTTCACAAGAGTGTTATCACACAAGAACTGTTTAAAGCCATGGCAGTGTTCTTTGAAGTTGGGTCTCGCTTTAGACTTGTAGCTTTGAAGGAAAGGTCAATTTTCTGTTGAATTTCTTGGGTGGCACAATGGTGTAGGCCAGCGACCTGGGTTCAAATCCCACCACTGTCTGTAAGCAGTTTGCACGTTCCCCCCGTGACTGTGGGGATTTCCTCCCGCTTCCAAGACGTAAGGGTTAATCGGTCACATGGGTAGCGCAGTCAATTGGTCACATTGGCGATGTAAGGGTTAATTGGTCACATGGACAGCGCGGGCTTGTTTGGCCAGAAAGATCTGTCACTGTGCTGTATCACCAAATAAATAAATACACAGAAGACATGATGGTCTACTGCCACGATAGTGGACGATCGAGATGTTGAACAATAGACAAAGATTGCAAAGAGGGGGACATCCTCCTTTGTAGGATCTCCGAGATTCCTCCTTAAACCTTATACAGATTCAATGAGCTTGGGATCTGGGGAGCTGAAGGCACTGCCTCGCAAGGTGGAGTGACCAAGTGGAGTTGGGGGAGTACAGGGATCTCGTGGGCAGTCGCGGGGGAGGAGGGGGAGGGAGCCAGACCACAAGGGGATCGGAACACAAGGGTGGGAATGCTGAAGGTGTCCCTCACCGAGTCCTTTAGTGCCATGAAACAGTGGCAGATCCATCGCCTGGTGGTGCCATCCCGGCAGATGTATGAAAAGGCTTTGTCGTAGTTCCGATCAGGAGCACAGAAGGAAACCTTCTCGATCGTCTGATCCACTATGAGGTCCTGAGGAGAGACAGAGGAACGGATCAGTCGGTGAGCCAACAGAAAGAGGCAGGAGCCACGGGTCCTGGAATTGATGTGTCCTGTAACAACACACACACACAATGCTGGAAGAACTCAGCAGCTCAGACAGAATCGATGGAGGGGAATAAACAGTCAACACATTGGGCCAAAACCCTTCATCAGGGATGGAAAGGAAGGGGGAGAAAGCTAAAATAAGGTGGGGGGAGGGGAGGGGAAGGAGGACAGGCTGGCAGGTGAGAAGTGAGGCTAAGTGGGAGGGGGGAATGAAGTAAGAAGCTGGGAGGTGATAGGTGGAAGAGATACAGAGCTGAAGAAGGTGGAACCTGATAAGAGAGAAGAGTGGACCATGGGAGAGAGGGAACCAGAACAGAGAAAACAGGGGAGTGGTTACTCTTCACCTGCTCATCACCTCTTGTTGCCCCTCCTCCTTTCCTTTTTACCATGGTCCACTCTCCCCTACTTCCAGACTCCTGCTTGTCCAGCCCTTTACCTTTTCTACCTAGCCCCTCCCGGCTTCTCACTTCATCCCACTCACCCACCTTTCCCCTCACCTGGTCTCACCTATCACCTGCCAGCTTGTACTCCTTCCCCTCTCCCCCCACCTTCTCATTCCGGCCTCTTCCCCCTTCCAATCCAATCCTGATGAAAGGAGCTGGAGGAGGTAAAGGTCTGACGGAACACGATGGCACAGCAGTTAGCATTATGTCCAGCGACCCCGGTTCAATTCCCACCGCTGATTGTAAAGAGTGTGTACGTTCCCCCGTGACCGTGAGGCTTTCCTCTGGGTGCTCCAGTTCCTCCTGCCCACCCAAGGGACGTACCAGGAATTGGCCACGTGGGTGCTGGGGCCCATTGGGTTGGAATGACAGTGCTACATCTCTCAATAAGTGAACCACAGCAGACTCTGCAAACCTGGAGGAACACAGAAAGCAGCCAGAGGAACCCGGGCAGGCTGTGGAGGGGCATTTGAGTCCAGACCCTTCAACAGGACTGGAAAGAAAAGGAGGAGATGGCCTGTAAAAAGAGGTGAGGGGAAGGGGTGGGAATGGAGCTGGCAGCTGATAGGTGGATCCAGGTGATTGGCAGCGAGGGAGGTGGGATGGGAACGGAGCTGGCAGTTGATAGGTAGATCCAGGTGATTGGCAATGAGGGAGGTGGGGTGGGAATACAGCTGATAGGTGGATCCAGGTGATTGGCAGTGAGGGAGGTGGGATGGGAATGGAGCTGGCAGTTGATAGGTGGATCCAGGTGATTGGCAGTGAGGGAGGTGGGGTGGGAATACAGCTGATAGGTGGATCCATCTGATTGGCAGCGAGGGAGGTGGGATGGGAATGGAGCTGGCAGTTGATAGATGGATCCAGGTAACTGGCAGTGAGGGAGGTGGGGTGGGAATGATTCCCTCTGAAACTAAATCAAGGTTTATTACCACTGACTTGTCAGATAAAAGACCATAAGATATGGGAGCAGAGTAAGGCCATGAAAGTTGTATTGTACCAAGTGTAGAGTACAAGACCTATATATAAAAGTAATAATTAAAGTTGCAAAAATAAGTAAATTGTGCAAAAGAGGGTTAGTGAGATAATATGAAGGGGATTGTGGACTTTTCAGTCAGAATCTGGTTTAGTATCACCGGAATACTGTATGTCATGCAATTTGATATTTTGCAGCAGCAGTACAATGGAATACATATTAAAAACTGAATTACAGTAACTACATAAATAGTTAAATTAAATAAGTAGTGCAAAAATAGAAATAAAAAAGTGAGGTCTGTTCATGGGTTCAATGTTCATTCAGAAATCGGATGGTGGAGGGGCACCAACAAGGTGGTAATCTCTAGATTACTACCTGAGCAATATTCAAATTGTCACAGGGTTAAGGAGATTAGAGATTTAAATGTGTGGCTCAAGGATTGACGTGGGAGAAGTGGGTTTAAATTCATGGCAAACTCGCACCAGTATTGAGGAAGGAGGGAGCTGTACCAATGGGACAAGCTCCACCTGAACCGTGAGGCGACCTGAATCCTGGCGAATCGCATAACTCGGGCAACACACACAAAATGCTGGAGGAACTCAGCAGGCCAGGTAGCATCTATGGAAAAGACTACAGTAGAAATTTCAAGCCGAAACCCTTTGGCAGGACTGGGGGGAAAAAGCTGAGGAGTAGATTTGAAAGGTCGGGGGGAGGGGAGAGAAAAACACCAGGCGATAGGTGAAACTTGGAGCTGGAGGGATGAAGCAAAGAGCTAGAAAGTTGATTAGTGAAAGAGACAGAAGGCCATGGAAGAAAGATGAAAGGGAGAGGGGAGCACCAGAGGGAGGCGATGGGCAGGTAAGGAGAGAGGGACAAGGAGATGGGAAATGGTGAAGGTGGGGGGGCGGGGGAGGCATCACTGGAAGTTTGAGAAATCGATGTTCACGCCATCAGGTTGGAGGCTACCCAAACAAAATATAAGGTGTTGTTCCTCCAACCTAGGAGTGACCTTATCCTGGCCGTGGAGGAGGCCATGGATGGACATACTGGAATGGGAATGGGAAGCACGACTGCGCAAGTGCATGGACGTCAGCCAGTTAGAACAGTGAGAAGTGTTTAAAAGGAGATCGGGCTCAGAGTAGAGGGAGACAGAGTAGGAGGGCTTTGGTTCAACGGGGACCCAGCGATAACGGGTCAAGGCAAGGTAGTTTACTTGTGTAGAATAGAAACAGGAAGAATGTGTGTGAGGCCGGCGTCCTGTACTGGGTGTCAGATGTGGAACGTCCCGCAGACTCCCAGCCTCCCGGAAGGCCACATCTGCACCAGGTACATCGAGTTGCAGCTCCTTAGGGACCGGGTTAGGGAACTAGAGATGCAGCTCGATGACCTTCGTCTGGTCAGGGAGAGTGAGGAGGTGATAGAGAGGAGCTATAGGCAAGTAGTGACTCCGGGGCCTGAGGAGACAAGATAACTGGGTAACAGTCAGGAGAGGGAAGGGCAAGAGTCAGACACTAGAGAGTACCCCTGTGCTGTCCCCTTAACAATAAGTACTCCTGTTTGAGTACTGTTGGGGGAGCTGGCCTAGCTGGGGGAAGCAACAGTGGTCACGCCTCTGGCACAGAGTCTGGGCCTGTGGCTCAGAAGGGTAGGGAAAGGAAGAGAATGGCAGCAGTGATAGGGGACTCTATAGTTGTGGGATGGGGGGTGTAGACAGGCGATTTTTTGGATGCCGGAAAGAAACACGGAACGTAGCTTGCATGAATGTACGGAACGGAATGAATGGAATGTAGGTGCCAGGGTCCGGGATGTTTCTGATCGCGCCTGGAGTGGGAAGGAGAACAGCCAGAGGTCGTGGTACATATTGGTACCAACGACATAGGGAGGAAAAGGGAGGAGGTCCTGAAAGCAGACTACAGGGAGTTAGGAAGGAGGAAGTTGAGAAGCAGGACCTCCAAAGGTAGTCATCTCCGGATTACTGCCTGTGCCATGCGAAAGTGAGAATAGGAATAGAATGAGGTGGAGGATAAATGGGTGGCTGAGGGATTGGAGCAGGGGGCAGGGATTCAGATTTCTGGATCATTGGGACCTCTTTTGGGGCAGGAGTGTCCTGTATGTAAGGGGTTTCTTCTTTTATGTTACTGCTAAGGCTAATAAAATTGGCTTCTTTGTTACGTTAACTGCTGAGAAAGTGCTTCTCTATAGCGGCTTGTTTGGGTTATAATTACTGATCGAGTATTCATTTGCTAACCAATTGGGATAGATGTTATTCTTTCTTGTGTGTCTGTAAGCTATTGTTTTCGTGGGCTTTGGGGCAGAAGGCACGATGGGGACAGAGGGAGGAGACGCGATGCTGTAAACTGGGCGACGGGACGGACCCCGAGCGGGAGTCCGAGGCCCAGGGTTTTGGGAGGAGAACCGAAGAGGAAGGACGTGCTGGACGCGCTCTGGTCGACCACCGTGGTTGGTCCCAGGCGGCGGGTCGAGGGGGTCGGAGGGGATCGAATGGTGGAAACAGGACCCCGTTAATTGAGCTCCAATGGTTGTGCATGAAGTGGTTGAACTCTGATAAGTTTGGTGCCTTTTACTTCTCCTTTTGTATTGTATCTCTATTAATTACATAGTTCCAGTAAGATCCATAAATGGTATTCTGTAAATCGCATATGGTGAACTGTCTATTATTTGGCGGGGTGGGGTACATCACACAGCATCCACACAAACTTGATTACCCAGTTTGGCGGGGCCAAAGGCTGCTCCCCTTAGACGAAGGCGAGCTGAGCGAGTCTGAGGCTTACCAGGGGGCTACATGTACAAAAGGGATGGGTTGCACTTGAATCTGAGGGGGACCAATATCATGGCTGGGAGGTTTGCTAAGGCTATTGGGGAGAGTTTAAACTAGAATTGGTGGGGGGTGGGAACCGAACTGAAGAGTCGGAGGAAGGGGTGGTTGGCTCACAAATCGAGAAAGCTTACAGACAGTGCGAGAGGGAGGATAGGCAGGTGATAGAGAAGGGATGCGCTCAGACCCATGGTGGTTTGAGATGTGTCTATTTTAATGCCTATCTTCCCTCTCAGAAATGTGGCAAATGTGGCAAATGTTCAGGGGTTATTTGCGTGGCGTTCTGCATAGGTACGTTCCAATGAGACAGGGAAAGGATGGTGGGGTACAGGAACCATGGTGTACAAAGGCTGTTGAAAATCTAGTCAAGAAGAACAGCTTACGAAAGGTTCAAAAAACTAGATAATGAGAGAGATCTAAAAGATTATAAAGTTAGCAGGAAGCAGCTTAAGAATGAAATTAGGAGAGCCAGAAGGGGCCATGAGAAGGCCTTGGCAAGCAGGATTAAAGAAAACTCCAAGGCATTCTCTAAGTATGTGAAGGCGAGGGAAGAGATTGCTGAGCCTCTGGCGATGATATTTGCATCATCAATGAGGACGGGAGAGGTTCTGGAGGATTGGAGGGTTGCAGATGTTGTTTCCTTATTCAAGAAAGGGAGTAGGGATAGCCCAGGAAATTATAGACCAGTGAGTCTTACTTCAGAGGCTGGTAAGTTGATGGAAAAGATCCTGAGAGGCAGGATTTATGAACATTTGGAGAGGCATAATATGATTAAGAATAGTCAGCATAGCTTTGTGAATGGCAGGTCGTGCCTTACGAGCCTGATTGAATTTTTTGAGGATGTGACTAAACACATTGATGAAGGTAGAGCAGTAGATGTAGTGTATATGGATTCCAGCAAGGCATTTGATAAGGTACCTCATGCAAGGCTTATTGAGAAAGTAAGGAGGCATGGGATCCAAGGGGACATTGCTTTGTGGATCCAGAACTAGCTTGCCCAGACTAGGAAAAGAGTGGTTGTAGACAGGTCATAATTCTGTGTGCAGGCCGGTGACCAGTGGTGTGCCTCAGGGATTTGTTCTGAGACCCCTTCTCTTTGTGATTTTTATAAATGACTTGGATGAGGAAGTGGAGGGATGGGTTAGTAAATCTGCTGATGAAACAAAGGTTGGGGGTGTTGTGGATAGTATGGAGGGCTGTCAGAGGTTACAGCGGGACATCGATTGGATACAAAACTGGGCTGAGAAGTGGCAGATGGAGTTCAACTCAGATAAGTATGAGGTGGTTCAGTTTGGTAGATCAAATATAATGGCAGAATATAGCATTAATGGTAAAACTCTTGGCAGTGTGAAGGATCAGAGGGATCTTGGGGTCCAAGTCCATAGGACACTCAAAACTGCTACGCAGGTTGACCTGTGGTTAATAAGGCATATGGCGCATTGGACTTCATCAACCATGGGATTGAGTTTGGGAGCCGAGATGTAATGTTGCAGCTACATAGGACCCTGGTCAGACCCCTTGGAGTACTGTGCTCAGTTCTGGTCACCTCACTATAGGAAGGATGTGGAAACCATAGAAAGGGTGCAGAGATTTACAAAAATTTTTCCTGGATTGGGGAGCATGCCTTATGAGAATAGGTTGAGCGAACTCGGCCTTTTCTCCTTGGAGTGACGGAGGATGAGAGGTGACCTGATAGAGGCGTATAAGATGATGAGAGGCATTGATCGTGTGGATAGTCAGAGGTTTTTTCCCGGGGCTGAAATGGCTAACACGAGAGGGCACAGTTTTAAGGTGCTTGGAAGTAGGTACAGAGGAGATGTCAGGGGTAAGTTTTTTATGCAGAGAGTGGTGAGTGTGTGGAATGGGCTGCTGGTGATGGTGGTGGAGGCGGATACAATAGGGTCTTTTAAGAGACTCCTGGATGGGTACATGGAGCTTAGAAAAATAGAGGGCTATGGGTAATCCTAGGTAATTTCTAAAATAAGGACATGTTCAGCACAGCATTGTGGGCCAATGGGCCAGTATTGTGCTGTAGGTTTTTTATGTTACTATGTTAAAACGGGTGGCCACTGGGAGATCCCACTTGTTCTGGCAGACAGATTGTAGGTGCTTGGCAAAGGGGTCTCCCAATTTATGTCGGGTCTCACCGATATGAAAGAGGCCACACTGGGAGCACCAGCACTGAACACGATATATGACCCCAACAGACTCACAGGTGAAGTGAAAGAAGGGGATGGTGTTTTTACAAGTACCAGGGTCTCCGGAGATAGCTTATCCACTGATAGCTATTATAAACCAACGGACTCTCACAGCTACCAGGACTATAACCTCGACCCACCATGCTATTTGTAAAAACGCCATCCCCTTCTCTCAATTCCTCCATCTCTACCACATCTGCTCTCAGGATGAGGCTCTTCATTTTAGAACGAAGGAGATGTCCTCCTTTTTCAAAGAAAGGAGCTTCCCTTCTCCCACCATCAATTCTGCCCTCAACCACACCTCTTCCATTTCACGCAAGGCTGCCTTCACCCCATCCTCCCACCACCCTACCAGGGATAGGGTTCCTCTTGTCCTCACCTATCACCCTACCAGCCTCCTTGTCCAGCACAAAATTCTCCAAAACTTCCGCCATCTCCAATGGGATCCCACCACCAAACACATCTTTCCCTCCCCCCCACCTCACTTTCTGCTTTCTGGAGGGATCACTCCCAACGTGACTCCCTTGTCCATTTGTCCCTCCCCACTAATCCCCCTCCTGGCACTTATTCTTGCAGGCGGAACAAGTGCTACACCTGTCCCTACACCTCCTCCCTCACTACCATTCAGGGCCACAAACAGTCCTTCCAGGTGAGGCGACACTTCACCTGTGAGTCTGCTGGGGTCATATACTGTGTCCAGTGCTCCCAGTGTGGCCTCCAGTATATCGGTGAGACCCGACATAGATTGGGAGATCACATCACCGAGCATCTACGCTCTGTCTGCCAGAACAAGTGGGATCTCCCAGTGGCCACCCATTTTAATTCCACTTCCCATTCCCATTCCAATATGTCCATCCATGGCCTCCTCCGCTGTTGCGATGAGGCCATATTTAGGTTGGAGGAACAACACCTTATATTCTGTTTGGGTAGCCTCCAACCTGATGGCATGAACATCGATTTCTCAAACTTCCGGTAATACCTCCACACCTCCTTCACCATTTCCCATCCCCTTGACCCATCTCATGCTATCTCTTTGCCCGCTCATCGCCTCCCTCTGGTGCTCCTCTCCCCCTCCCCTCTTTTTTCTTTCCTCCATGGCCTTCTGTCTCTTTCACCAATCAACTTCCTAGCTCTTTGCTTCATCTCTCCCCCCCTCCAAGGTTCACCCTTCGCCTGGCATTTCTCTCTTCCCATCCCCACCTTTCAAATCTACTCCTCAGCTTTTTTCTCTCCAGTCTTGCTGAAGGGTTTCGGCCCAAAACATTGACTGTGCCTTTCTCCATAGATGCTGCCTGACCTGCTGAGCTCCCCCAGCATTTTGTGTATGACGCAGTGGAGGCTACTTCAGTAAATATATTTAAGGTAGATTTTGAAAATAGATAGATCTATTAAGATAGATTTTTGCATAGTAAGGGAATTAAGGGTTATGGGAAAAGGCAGGTAGGTGGAGATGAGTCCATGGCCAGATCAGCCATGATCTTACTGAAAGGCAGAGCAGGCTTGATGGGCCAGATGGTCTGCTCCTGCTCCTATTAATAATGAGGCAGCCTACAGGGAAGAAGTCATCACCCTGACACAGTGGTGTCAAGAAAACAACCTTTCCCTCAATGTCGCAAAAACAAAGGAGCTGGTTGTGGACTACAGGAGGAATGGAGACAGGCTAACCCCTATAGACATCAATGGATCTAGGGCTGAGAGGGTGAACAGCTTTAAGTTCCTCGGCATACACATCACTGAGGACCTCACGTGGTCTGTACATACCAGCTGTGTGGTGAAAAAGGCACAACAGTGTCACTTTAACTTCAGACGGTTGAAGAAGTTTGGAATGTGCCCCCATATGCAGAGAACTTTCTACAGGGACACAATCGAGAGCATCCTGACTGGCTGCATCACTGCCTGGTGTGGGAACTGTACTTCCCTCAATCACAGGACTCTGCAGAGAGTGGTGCAGACAGCCCAGCGCATCTGTAGACGTGTACTTCCCGTGATTCAGGATATTTACAGAGACAGGTGTGTAAAAAGGGCCCGAAGGATCATTGGGGACCCAAATCACCCCAACCAGCTGCTACCATCCAGGAAATGGCACCGCAGCACCAGGACCAACAGGCTCCGGGACAGCTTCTTCCACCGGGCCATCAGACTGATTAATTCATGCAGATACAATTGTATTTCTATGTTATATTGACTATCCTGTTGTACATACTATTTATTATAAATTACTTTAAATTTCACATTTAGACAGAGATGTAACGTAAAGATTTTCACTCATGTATATGAAGGATGTACGAAACAAGTCAATTTAATTTAATTCAATATCGTATGTCCGTATGTAAGAAGTTGTTCCTGAATTATTGAGTGTGTATCTTCAGGCTCCTGTACCTCCTCCCTCTCTTACCTACCTACTGTTCCTCCTCACCTGATGATCCACCCATCCTCGGCTAATTCTTTCTCCACCCTTCCCCTCACCAACTTTATATACAGTAAAAAAATTCTGTAAAGCAAATATGCTTTTAAAATATAAAATATCTAAATAAATATAAAAAATACTATAAAGAGCAGCAAACAGTAAAAAAAGCAAATCAAATAATCAAATCAATGTTTGGCGTGACCACCTTTTGCCTTTAAAACTTCAACAGTTTTCTTAGATTGATCCCACAGGAAATTACAGTACCACAGCAGCATTACAAGTGCACAGAGATACAATTATTATAATAGAAGTAAGGAAGAATAAAAAATAAGTTACCACAAACAGTGTAACAGGAGGGGTCACCTCCTCCCCGCTGTAGGTTGACTCATTATAGAGCCTAGTGGTTGAGGGTAAGAATGATCTCGTTTAGTGCTCTTTGGAGCAGCACAGTTGCCGTAGTCTATTACGGAAAATGCTCCTCTGTTCAGCCAAGGTGGCCTGCGGAGGGTGAGAGACACCGTCCAGAATTGCCAGGATTTTCCGTAGGGTCCTTTGTTCTACCACAGCCTCCAGTGTGTCCAGCCTTCCTAATCAGTTTACTGAGCCTGCTGGCATCACCCCGTGTTGATGCCATTGCCCCAGCACACCACATCATAGAAGATTGTAGTGGTGACAACAGACTGGTAGAACATGTGAAGGAGGGGCCTGCATATTCCAAAGGATCTCAGTCTCCTCAGGAAGTAGAGATGACTCTGGCCCTTCTTGTACACAGACTCTGTGTTGGTGCTCCAATCAAAGTCTGTCATCCAGGTGCACCCCCAGGTACCTGTAGGTCCTCACACATCCACATCCTCACCATCGGTAGTAACAGGGAGCAACAGAGGCTTCCCCTTCTTAAAGGCCATCACCATCGCCTTTGTCTTACTGATGGTGCGCTGCAGATGATTCAGAGTGCACCATTTGACAAAGTCCTCCACCAGGGCCCTGTATTCATCCGCCTGTCCTCCCTTTGTACATCCAACTATTGCTGAGTCATCAGAGAATTTCTGCCATTGACATGACTCAGTGCTGTATCTAAAGTCTGAGGTATACAGGGTAAACAGGAAGGGAGCCAGTACAGTCCCCTGTGGGGTCCCAGTGCTGCTTAGAGCTATGTCTGGCACATAGCTCTGAAGCCGCACAAACTATGGTCTGCCAGTCAGGAAGTCTGTTATCCAGAATACAATAGAAATGTCAATCTGCATTGAACAGAGCGTTTCTCCCAGCAATGAGGGCTGTAAGGTAATAAAGACACTTGAGAAATCAAAAACCATGACCCTCACAGTGCTGCCCTGCTTATCCAAATGGAAGTAGGCTCTGTTCAGCAGGTAGATGGCAGCATCGTTGACTCCAATGTGCTCATGGTGGGCAAACGGCCAGGGATTGAAGGCTGATCAGAGGTGACCCAGGACCAGCCTCTCTAGGGTCTTCATGATGTGTAAGGTCAAGGCCACTGGACGGTAGTCATTCAAGACTTTCTGTTGACCCTTATTGGACTTAGATTGATAATGTACTGGAGAACTCCACACAGCTGCTCAGCACACTCCTCCAGCACTCTGGGCTTCACACCATGTGGTCTCAATGCGTTGCTGTGTCTGAGTTTCCCCACAGCCCTTCTCACCTGCTCAGCAGTGAAGGTTGACTGGGCGTTTGGTAGAAGGTGGGGCTGAGGGAGGTAAAGATTGGGACGAGAGCAGTTGGTATGTGGAGGTGTAGATAGTAGGTGCAGGGCAAGGAGGGGGTGTAGACAGTGGTAGCCTGTGTTCTTCACCCACGTGTTGAACTGGAGGGGGAGGAGGGAGGAATGGAGGCGTTGGTGCTGAGGGATCATTGGGTGCCTTGGCACCTAAGCTGGTGTGCTGAAGGGGGTGTGACCAGGAGAGCAATTATCAAACCTATTGAAGAATTGGTTTAACTCATTAGCCCACTCACGGCTGCTTTCGAGGTTCTACAGCGAGGCTGATTGAAGCCAGGGATGTTCTTTGTGCCTCTCCACTCCTCCCGTGGGCTACTCTGCCCAGGCTTGTCCTCCAGCTCTCTCCTGTATTCCTCTTCAGCCACCTTGATCTTCACCTTCAGCTCCCTCTGCACACGTTTCAGTTCCTCCCTGTCTCCTGCACTAAAGGCTCTCTTTGTGGTTGAGAAGAGCCTTTAGGTCACTGGTGACCCATGGTTTGTTGTTAGGGAAGCAGTGAACAGTCCTTGATGATATTACAGTGTCCACACAGAAGTAGACGTAGCCAATGATGGAATCAGTAAGTCCGTTAATGTCCTCCCATATGGTTCACAAAGCACATTCCAGTCAGTAACCTCAAAGCAGCCTTTCAAGGCCTCGATGGCCTCTGGAGACCATTTGTTTACTGTCTTGGTGATAAATAGCCGTTGTACTTTGGGCTGATACAAGGGCGTGAGGTGAACTAGGTTGTGATCTGATCTTCCAAGTGGGGGAGAGCTGTGGAGCTGTATGCATCTTTAATATTTGCATAGGAGAGATCCAGCGTTTTATTTTCTCTTGTATGACACTTGACAAACTGATCGAAGGTGGGAGGGGTTGTCGAGTGAGAAACATGGTTGAAGTCTCCCCATACTGCACTGAAGGCATTGGGATGTTGAGCCTGGAGTCTCACGATGGTACGTGTATGACCTAACACGCAGCATTGGGAAGGTGGAATATAGACAACGGGCAATGCAGCGTGGCTGAACTCACGCGGTAGATAACACAGACGCAACTCACAGCAAGCATACTGCAGATTCGCTCTCACGGAAATGTGACTGGGATTACACTATCTGCTGTTCACAAGCACAGCAAGCCCACCTCCCTTCCTCTTATCACACCGTAGATTAACTGTCTGCTCATATCATTGAAAACCTATTCACACCAGCAATGAAATCCGGGATTTGTTCGTGTAACCACGTCTCGGTGAAACACATAACGCTGCATTCCTAATATTCATTCTGTGTTCTCGTGAGTACGGCTAGTTCCCCCATTTTATTTGCCAGCGATCTTACGTTCCCCATAATGATAGACGGGAGATATGGTTTATATCCCCGTCTCTTGTTGCCCACTTTTTACCCAATCTGCAGCCTCGGTATCTCCGTCTCTGCTCGCCCAGATATCGAGCTTCTGCTGGGCAAACAAAGGTTGCTCTCCAGCTGCTAGTAGCTGCTCCCTTGTCTATACAATATTGCCTCCACTACTGCAGTCAAAGCACTCAATGGAATAAAGAAACCCTGAGAGCCAGAAAGATGGTGAAAATGTTCTTAAAGAGATGACTGCCCATTGTTATCTCACAGTATTGCCAGCCAGTACAGAAATGAAAGAAACATGCTAAGTAACGTTAAAAGAAACGGACAGAGCTACTGTGACATGCTGCCACCTCGCATGGCGCACACCTTTCCCCTTAGTGAAACTGCCGTGCAGTTTTATACGAAATTTGGCTGGTAGGCTGTTCCAAGCATCTTGGAGAACTTGCCACAATTCTTCTGCAGACTCTGACTGTCTACCTACAAAGTAATCAAGTTTTTAGTTGAAATGTGGTCTGGTATTTAATATGTTACTTCCTTTAACGAAGCGCAAAAAATTCTCTAACATTTAATATTCTGGAAAAGAAAATGTTTGGCCTGCTCTTTTCTACGGATACACACTAATGCAGAAGACAAAAGATAAACATCAAAAACAACATTTATATAAAAAGTCTAGGGTGCTGAAGACTTTGGCACAGTACCACACTCTCCTGACTCCCTTCAACGCTGAACGTTCTTACTGTGAATAGTAACAAGGAAGCTGGTTTGAGTTTGAAGCTCGTTTTTCTGAAATACCCAAGGAACCGTCCTTCAGCTGACATTCTGCACAGGGTCCTTGGTAACTGGCTCATTACTGAAGGTCCTCTGTGCACAAGGTCTCAAAGGGCCTTGTGAAGGCTTCGTTCTCTACCTCACACAAATCCACAATGACTTGGCAAAACGTCCACATCGATATTCTTTTTTTTTGGAGTCACGTTTAGCTCTTTCCCAATTTAATTCTCCCTTCCCTCCCATGCAAAGGGATCAGACAGGGCACTGTGTGAGACAGGCTGCAGTCTGAAAAAAGTTTGCAATGAAGCAGATTTGCTCATTAGCAAAGACCGATGTGTATTCATTTCCTGTTTTATCCATATAACATAGAACATGGAAGAGTACAGCACAGAAACAGGCCATTCGGCCCACAATGTTGCGTCAAGCCAGCGAAAGAGCAAAGCAAAAACACCCAAACACTAATCCCTCCTACCTACACTGTGTCCATATCCCTCCATCTTCCTCACATCCATGTGCCTATCCAAATGTCTCTTAAAAACCTCTAATGTATTTGCCTCTACCACCAGACCAGGCAGCACATTCCAGACATCCACCACTCTCTGAGTAAAAAACTTACCCCTCACATCCCCCTTGATCCTACCCCCTCTCACCCTCAATGCATGCCCTCTGGTATTAGACATTTCTACCCTGGGAAACAGCTACTCTCCGTCAACTATATCTCTGACTCTCATAATCTTATAAACCTCTGTCAGATCTCCCCTCAGTCTCCGACGCTCCAGAGAAAACAACCCAAGTTTATCCAGCCTCTCGTGATAGCACATGCCCTCTAAACCAGACAGCATCCTGGTAAACCTTTCCTGCACCCTCTCCAAAGCCTCAACATCCTTCAATAGTGTAGAGACCAGAACTGTGGATACTTCAGATGTGGCCTAACCAGAGTTTTATAAAGTTGCAACATAACCTCCTGACCTTTGCACTCAATGCGTCGACAAATAAAAAGCAAGCATTCCAGAAGCCTTCTTAACCACCTTGTCGACCTGTGTAACCACTTTCAAGGAGTTATGAACTTGGATTCCGAGATCTCTTCGTGCAGCAGTACTGTTCAGACCCAGGTCGAGAGGTTCTGAAACAAGCTGGGACTTGAGAACCGGAGTTATAGGGCAAGTGTTACAGTAGACTGCCGAAATGCTAGCTTCCAGGGTTTAGACGCTCCGATTCTCCGGAGGATGGACAGCAGCTCCTTTAAAGATTCTGCTGACTGGCACTCATGTTCTGGTGCCGGGATCTGGATATTTAAAGAGCACCTCAACTCAGGTTTGGTGCTGCACCATCTACTCAACTTTAGTTCAGTCTGCGGTTG
Source organism: Mobula hypostoma (assembly GCF_963921235.1). Lineage (NCBI taxonomy): Eukaryota > Metazoa > Chordata > Chondrichthyes > Myliobatiformes > Myliobatidae > Mobula > Mobula hypostoma. The sequence goes on along the minus strand of NC_086108.1, from coordinate 4,252,748 downwards.
CATTTTGGATTTCTGTCTCGTTTGGAGTCTCACCTCGTCTCAGGTACTGCAGAACTTGGGGCCTTGGCACCTTATGTACACACACTCCTGTGCCTAGTGTCACTTTATGGACATACAATCACGTATATAGGCTATTATATGTGTTTATAACCCAATTTCTCGACTAATAAAAACAAGTATTCCATAAACCTTCTTAGCCACCCTATTGACCTGTGTAGTCACTTTCAAGGAGCTATGAGGTTGGACCCCAGGATCTCTCTGCTCAGCAACACTGTTACGGGTCTTGCACGGATAGGAAAGGCTTACGGGGAGATGGGCCCAATGCGGGCAGTGCAACTGGCTAAAATGGATGTCTTGCCAGGCATAGACCAGATGGGCCGAACACCCGGTTTCCCTGTCATGTGACTATGACAGCAACAGTCTGGGCATCTAAATTCTTCAGTTCCCAGTCTACGCCGTACGCACGGAGCGAGTGTGGATCACCTGGGGTCTCGGAGGACTGTAACTGTACCTTGGTCTTATCGTCCACCACTCTCAGACCATCAGCCGACACCCATAAGATGGCTTTCACCGACTTCTTCCCTGCCTGTAAAACATCAAACAGGAGTTTCACCGGATTGAATGTGCAGTGGCCATTTGGCCCCATTATATGCGTGACGGCATTTATGCTCCTTGCAACTATCGCTCCAATGTTTCTCGTCTGTCCCAACACGATCTCCATCTGTTCCCCTCTCCCTTGCGCTTCCTCACAAACCTTTAGTGTTCCTCTCAATCTGTGTCCTGCAGGGTCCCCATCCTTCCCACTCCCTGGCGACTGAGTTCTCCCTGAGTTTCTGAATGGATTATTGATGCCTCTCTCTCATAAATGCTGCTCCCTGCATCCCCACATCCTGCTTTAGAGAGCTCTGTATCGATATTTCATCACATATTTGCTAATTTAGTTTACATTTCAGCTGCCAATGGGCAACCACAAGGGAGCAAATGAGAAGCCAGGAACGAGAATGGATCCAATGAAGAGCCAGGAATGAGAACCTGAACCAATTGATGAGCATCTGAATGAGCTAATAGCAGCGAAGGGGTGGAGCACCTGATGAAGACAGCGGGAGAGGAGGAAGAGGATTAGGTGGTTAGTCGTCACAAGACTAAAGACTTGAGTGCTGATATTGGATTAATTTTGCACGTGTTTCATGGCTTTTTATTTCCTTCTTGCATTCCTGAAGATTTTCAGAACTTTTCATCCTTTTCATCTCCCGGGCGAGTCACATAGAGAGATGGGTGGGAGGGGGATGAGGCAAGAGCGATGCTTTAGACTGCGAAGGCGGAGAGCGTTGCCCCTCCCCTCACAGCCTCGGGCTGTTCTACCGGGCCTCAGCGCTGGGTGAGGTTAACGCTAACCCTACACCTTCCAAAGCGAGGGTTGTAACATGGGGCAGGGAGATCCATAGAGCGGCAAAGCGCAGATGTGGGTGTCAGCACGGGGCAAGGTTACTGTCCAGTCAACCACGTCACCATCTCCCCAAACTCTACCTCCCAACCCCAGTACATAACTGTTCTGAAAACAAGCTATTCAGCCCCTCTTCTGTGCAAACATCAGCCTCCTCTCCCTCTTTGACCTTTCCCCACAAATCCCACCTAAAATCCCCACACACTTCCTCCCCATCTCTTTATCCGGTCTCATAATAGAAGTTCCTGCACCCAAGCAGAAGAGAGGGTCTGGGGTGAGCTCCCCCGGGAGGCAGGCGAGAAGTTAAGGGGGCCCCAGAGAGGCAGGTGAAGGAGCAGCAGAATCGAGATTCACACTGATCAGTCTCGAAGCTGGCAGAAGGCTCAAGTGATGCATAAACACCAGCATGGACTGGTCGGGCAGAGTGGCCTGTTTCCTAGCAACTTCCCCCTAAACCAGTCTCTTCCTTTAACTTGGATCCATACCCTGAGGAGGGATCTCCCCATTACCCCCACCCTGAGGAGGGATCTCCACATTACCCCCACCCCGAGGAGGGATCTCCTCATTACACCCACCCCGAGGAGGGATCTCCCCATTATCCCCACCCCGAGGAGGGATCTCCTCATTACACCCACCCCAAGGAGGGATCTCCCCATTACCCCCACCCTGGAGGGATCTCCCCACTACCCCCACCCCGAGGAGGGATCTCCCCATTACCCTCTATCCTGAGTGGGGGATCTCCTCATTACCCCCACCCTGAGGAGGGATCTCCCCATTACCCCCTATCCCAAGTGAGGGATCTCCCCATTACCCCCACCCTGAGGAGGGATCTCCCCATTACCCCTACCCTGAAGAGGGATCTCATTACCCCCACCCTGAGCAAGGGATCTCATTCTCCCCATTACCCCCGCCCGAGTGAGGGATCACCACATTATCCCACTCTGAGTGAGGGATCTCCACATTACCCCAGTCTGAGTGAGGGATCTCCCCATAAACCCTCCCCCACAAGACAGGGATCACCTTGCCACCTTCCCTGGGGGAGATAATCGCTCCCTATTATCCCCAACTCAAGAAAGAGAGGTTCCCACTCCCTGAGGGGGAGATATCCCTATTCCCCCTCCACCCCGAGGAAGGGAGCTCCCTATTGCCTCCTCCCCAAGGAAGGGAGGTCCCCAATCACCCCTCCTAAGTGAACAAGATCCGCATTCCCCCTCCTCGAGGGAGGGATTTCCCTATTGTCCCCAGCCCAAGGGAGGGAGCACCCCACTTCCCCCTCTGGTGAGGATCCTCCCCTCCCTGTTTCCCACTCCCCATGCGAGGAAGTTGTGTGTTCTATTCCCCTCCCTGGGTACGTTCACCCTGTGTCACAGCAATGATCACGGATCTTCATTCTAAAGCACCTCAGAATCTGAGGCAATTGCCTTCCTGCCTCCTCCTGACCTGACCCACCCTTGGTCCCTCTCCCTCCTCCTCCTCCATTTCACTTCTCCTGCCTCAGAGCCCTCCCCACCCTACCTCGCTCCGCGCCCGCCGCTGCCTCTCATCGCCAGGGACCCTGGTCCAAACTCAGCCTCTGGGGCCGCCGTGTACCGAGCTTTCCCACTCTCCCCGTGACCGTGAGTGCCCCAGTTTCCCCCCATGTCTCACAGACGTGTGGGGTGGGGTTGTGTCGGCTGGATATTCTAAATTGCCCCTGTTGTGTGGGTGAATGGACGAGGGGGGAAGTGAGGAGACTAAAAAGCGGGTGAAAATGGGAGGTTGGTGGTTAGTACAGAATCAATGGGCCAAATGGCCTCTTTCTGTGCTTTTTTCACCTGTTCCCAGTCCTGGTGAATGCTCGCCTGCCCGACAAGCTGCAGGAATTCCTCTCTTTACAGATGCCGCCTGGCCTCTTGCGTGTTTCTAATCTGCCCGTACTGCAGGCAGATTCCCAGTATCTGCATTGCTTGGTGAGGGTTGGAGACGGTAACGTGGCTGAGTTTGGCTGAGGAGCAGAGGGGCCTGGAGGGCCGACACACCAGCACCGGAGCTGGTAAATCTTGGAATGAGGGGTGGGGAGGGTAGAGTGGGGGGAGAAGGGGGAGACACAGAGAGCTGGGCGGGGAACGACACAGAGCAGGGAGAACTCAACAGAGGGGGAGACTGCAGACAGCGGGAGGAGAGGGCAGAGAGTGGGTTGTATGGTGGTCTGGGGGAAAGCTGTGAAGTGCGGGGGGGTAAGATTGCAGAGAGCAGGGGAAATGGCAGAGACTGAGGGGGCCGTGGATGGCTGAGAATGGGGAAGACCGATGAGTGAGAGAGAGATGGTGGAGAGTGGAGGAAGAAGGTAAAGCGCAGGGGGACCCTCAGAGTGCGGGTGAAGACCGCGGAGAGTGAGGGGTGAAGACCGCGGAGAGTGAGGGGTGAAGACATCAGAGAGTGAGGGGTGAAGACTGTGGAGAGTGAGGGGTGAAGTCTGCGGAGAGTGAGGGGTGAAGTCTGCGGAGAGTGAGGAGTGAAGACAGCAGAGAGTGAGGGGTGAAGACTGCGGAGAGTGAGGGGTGAAGACCACAGAGTGTGAGGGGTGAAGACAGCGGAGAGTGAGGGGTGAAGACAGCGGAGAGTGAGGGGGAAGACAGCGGAGAGTGAGGGGGTGAAGACCGCGGAGAGTGAAGGGGTGAAGACCGCGGAGAGTGAGGAGGTGAAGACCGCAGAGAGTGAGGGGGAATACAGCGGAGAGTGAGGGGTGAAGACAGCGGAGAGTGAGGGGTGAAGTCTGCGGAGAGTGAGGGCTGTGAAGTCTGCGGAGAGTGAGGGGTGAAGACAGCGGAGAGTGAGGGGGTGAAGACAGCGGAGAGTGAGGGGTGAAGACAGCGGAGAGTGAGGGGGTGAAGACAGCAAAGAGTGAGGGGGAAGACAGCGGAGAGTGAGGGGTGAAGACAGCGGAGAGTGAGGGGGAAGACCGCGGAGAGTGAGGGGTGAAGACAGCAGAGAGTGAGGGGTGAAGTCTGCGGAGAGTGAGGGCTGAAGACTGCGGAGAGTGAGGGGTGAAGACAGCGGAGAGTGAGGGGGTGAAGACAGCAGAGAGTGAGGGGGAAGACAGCGGAGAGTGAGGGGGAAGACAGCAGAGAGTTAGGGGTGAAGACAGCGGAGAGTGAGGGGGAAGACAGCGGAGAGTGAGGGGAAAGACAGCGGAGAGTGAGGGGGTGAAGACCGCGGAGAGTGAGGGGTGAAGACAGCGGAGAGTGAGGGGTGAAGACTGCGGAGAGTGAGGGCTGAAGACTGCGGAGAGTGAGGGGGTGAAGACAGCGGAGAGTGAGGGGTGAAGACAGCGGAGAGTGAGGGGGAAGACAGCGGAGAGTGAGGGGTGAAGACAGCGGAGAGTGAGGGGGAAGACAGCGGAGAGTGAGGGGGAAGACAGCGGAGAGTGAGGGGGTGAAGACAGCGGAGAGTGAGGGGGAAGACAGCGGAGAGTGAGGGGAAAGACAGCGGAGAGTGAGGGGGTGAAGACAGCGGAGAGTGAGGGGTGAAGACAGTGGAGAGTGAGGGGGAAGACTGTGGAGAGTGAGGGGGGAAGACTGTACCGCGGAGAGTGAGGAGGTGAAGACCGCAGAGAGTGAGGAGGTGAAGACCGCAGAGAGTGAGGGGGAATACAGCGGAGAGTGAGGGGTGAAGACAGCGGAGAGTGAGGGGTGAAGTCTGCGGAGAGTGAGGGGTGAAGTCTGCGGAGAGTGAGGGGTGAAGTCTGCGGAGAGTGAGGGCTGAAGACTGCGGAGAGTGAGGGGTGAAGACAGCGGAGAGTGAGGGGGTGAAGACAGCGGAGAGTGAGGGGGAAGACAGCGGAGAGTGAGGGGTGAAGACAGCGGAGAGTGAGGGGGAAGACAGCGGAGAGTGAGGGGTGAAGACAGCGGAGAGTGAGGGGTGAAGACAGCGGAGAGTGAGGGGTGAAGACAGCGGAGAGTGAGGGCTGAAGACTGCGGAGAGTGAGGGGGTGAAGACAGCAGAGAGTGAGGGGGAAGACAGCGGAGAGTGAGGGGGAAGACAGCAGAGAGTTAGGGGTGAAGACAGCGGAGAGTGAGGGGGAAGACAGCGGAGAGTGAGGGGGAAGACAGCGGAGAGTGAGGGGGTGAAGACCGCGGAGAGTGAGGGGTGAAGACAGCGGAGAGTGAGGGGTGAAGACTGCGGAGAGTGAGGGCTGAAGACTGCGGAGAGTGAGGGGGTGAAGACAGCGGAGAGTGAGGGGTGAAGACAGCGGAGAGTGAGGGGGAAGACAGCGGAGAGTGAGGGGTGAAGACAGCGGAGAGTGAGGGGGAAGACAGCGGAGAGTGAGGGGGAAGACAGCGGAGAGTGAGGGGGTGAAGTCCGTGGAGAGTGAGGGGGAAGACAGCGGAGAGTGAGGGGTGAAGACAGCGGAGAGTGAGGGGTGAAGATCGTGGAGAGTGAGGGGTGAAGACAGCAGAGAGTGAGGGGGTGAAGACAGCGGAGAGTGAGGGGTGAAGACAGTGGAGAGTGAGGGGGGAAGACTGTGGAGAGTGAGGGGGGAAGACAGTGGAGAGTGAGGGGGTGAAGACCGCGGAGAGTGAAGGGCTGAAGACCGCGGAGAGTGAGGGGGAAGACAGTGGAGAGTGAGGTGTGAAGACTGTGGAGAGTGAGGGGTGAAGACTGCGGAGAGTGAGGGGGGAAGACTGCGGAGAGTGAGGGGGGAAGACTGCGGAGAGTGAGGGGGGAAGACTGCGGAGAGTGAGGGGGTAGCCAGTAGAGAGCAGGGAGACCACTGAGAGTGAGGGGTGAAGACAGCGGAGAGTGAGGGGGTGAAGACTGCGGAAAGCGAGGGGTGAAGACAGCGGAGAGTGAGGAGTGAAGACTGCGGGATATAGTGGAGTGTGGGGGAAAGTGCCAAGAGGGGAGAGACACAGTAGAGGGCAAAGGCGTGGGGTTTTTATTGGGAACTGGTGCCAGATATTGTACAACAGCTGTACAACATCTGGAGAGAATGTAGAGTGGAAGAGGGGAGAGAGGAAATGAGTTGAATGCAGATGTACAGGTTGTCGGTCAGACCCATTGCCCAAAGGAAGACCATTTGACTGGGAGCTTCGCTTCCCTCGTATTGAAAAATCCTGCTGTTTTGGGTAGCAGATTCCCGGAGCACGTGGTCCAGATGCTTATCATGGGAATGAGACGTTTCTTTCATTGGTTGACTCACATGTTCATCCTTGCACCGGTCTGCCTTTCCTCAGCCAATCAGAAAACGACTGGCTCTGAATTGGCCAATAGCAGACTGGGTAAGTGTCGAGCCTGACGAAGCTCCTCCCTCCCTTCTCAGAGTCTCTGCAGCCCAAAGCAAAAGGAAGTCATTTGTAAAGGTTGTGTGCAGGGCAGAGCTCAGCCTCATCCCCACATCACCGGTCAGCCACGGGTTACCGAGCCGGCAGGCTGTCAAAGCAGCTCTTCGGAGGGGAGGGAGAGGGAGAGAGGAGGGAGAGGGAGGGGGGGAGAGGGAGAGGGGAGAGGGAGAGGGAGGGGGAGAGGGAGAGGGAGGGGGGAGAGGGAGAGGGAGGGGGGAGAGGGAGAGGGGGGGGGAGAGGGAGAGGGGAGGGGGAGAGGGAGAGGGGAGGGAGAGGGAGAGGGGAGGGAGAGGGAGAGGGAGAGGGGAGAGGGAGAGGAAGAGGGGAGAAGGAGAGGGAAGGGGGAGAAGGAGAGGGGGGGAGAAGGAGAGGGAGGGGGGAGAAGGAGAGGGAGGGGGGAGAAGTAGAGGGAGAGGGGAGGGAGAGGGGAGGGGGAGAGGGAGAGGGGAGGGAGAGGGAGAGGGGGAGAGGGAGGGGGGAGAGGGAGAGGGAGGGGGGAGAGGGAGAGGGAGGGGGGAGGGAGGGGGAGAGGGAGAGGGGAGAGGGAGAGGGAGAGGGAGGGGGAGAGGGAGAGGGGAGGGGGAGAGGGAGAGGGAGAGGGGAGGGGGAGAGGGAGAGGGGAGGGGGAGGGGGGAGGGGAGGGGAGGGAGAGGGAGAGGGGAGGGGGGAGAGAGGGGCGGGGGGAGGAAGGGGAGGGGGGAGGGAGGAGAGGGAGGGGGAGGGAGAGGGGAGGGAGAGGAGAGGGAAAGGAGAGGGAGGGGGAAGGGGAGCGGAGGGGGAGAGGAGGGGGAGGGGAAGGGGGGAAAGGAGGGGGAGGGAGAGTGGGGAGAGGGAGAGATGGGGGAGAGGACAGACAGAAAGTGAAGGGAGAAAGGAGATGGATAGGTAGAGATAGGAAAAAAAGGAGAGAGGGAGATACTACCCATGCCAACATTGCATGAATAGAACTCACTAAACCTAACCAGGATGTCTTTGGACTGTGGGAGGAAACCGGAGCACCCGGAATAAACCCACACAGTTATGGGAAGAATGTACAAACTCCTACAGACAGCGGCAGAAATTGAACTCAAGTCACTATGAAGCCAAACCATCTGGTCAAATCCCAGGATTCTTCTGTAATGAAGAGGATTCAGCTTCTCCTGGAAACTTTGGGCCCACCGTGTCTCCCTCGAGCAAATGTCTCAAACATAGCTGGTGCTCTAAGTACCTCGATGCTGTCCATGGATCCCATCCTCTGTCAGTCCCTTCCCACCTTTGCGGAGACTACACTTGAAAACCTCCAAAGATTAACGCGCTTCGGGTTGTGCCACACAAACTCAACGCCGGTTTGCAGTGGGAATTTTAATTTTTCCACAGATCGAGCTGATGGCCTCAGGGTTCAGGAGAACTGAAACACTCACCGTTTTGAATTTCTTCACGGCTTCCTCACACACGTGCATTCCACGGGATTCTTCAACCTCCATGTGGCCCAAGTACTGCTCGGATGAGGAAAAAGAGGTATTTTAAAATGAGTCCCCCACTCTGATTCACCGTGCCTGTAGAACCCCTCCTTCACACAGCCCTGACAGCAGTGTGTCAAACACTGGCTGGTGGACACACCGTCTACAGGACAAACAGGTGCACAAGGCTGTGTGCTTAGCTCCCTGCTCCACTCGCTTTCCCTTACCACACAACTCTAATGTATATTCAAGTTTGCTGTGGGCCGAATCAAAGCTGGTGACAAATCAGCAGAAAGGAGGGAGATTGAAAGTCTGGCTGAGTGGTGTCATGACAACAACCTCTCACTCAATGTCAGCAAGACCAGGAGCTGATTATTGACTTCAGGAGGAGGAAACCAGAGGTTCATGAACCAGTCCTCATCGGAGGATCAGAGCTGGAGAGAGTTATCAACTTTAAATTCATTAAGTCTTATCATTTTGGAGGACCTGTCCTGTAAGTACAACTATGGAGAAAGCACGGCAGCACCTCTGCTTCCTTAGGAGTTTACAGAGATTTAGTACGATATCTAAAACTTTGACAAACTTCTATAGATGTGTGGTGGAGAGTGTATTGACCGACTGCATCACAGCCTGGTATGGAAACACCAATGCCCTTGAATGGAAAATCCTACACAAAATAGGATCTGGCCCACTCTATCACGGGTAAAACCCTCCCAACCATTGAGCACATCTACATGAAACTTTGTCGTAGGAAAGCAGCATCCATCAGAGACCCCCACCACCCAGGCCGTGCTCTCTTCCCACTGCTGCCATCAGGAAAAAGCTACAGGAGCCTCAGGACTCGCACCACCAGGTTCAGGAACAGTTATTACCCCACAATCATCAGGCTCCTGAACCAGTGTGGATAACTTCACTCACCACAATGAGCCTCAGGTCCCACACCAGCAGGTTCAGGGACAGTTATTACCCCACGACCATCAGGCTCCTGAACCAGTGTGGATAACTTCACTCACCACAATGAGCCTCAGGTCCCACACCACCAGGTTCAGGAACAGTTATTACCCCACGACCATCAGGCTCCTGAACCAGTGTGAATAACTTCACTCACCACAATGAGCCTCAGGTCCCACACCACCAGGTTCAGGAACAGTTATTACCCCTCAACCATCAGGCTCCTGAACCAGTGTGAATAACTTCACTCACCACAATGAGCCTCAGGTCCCACACCACCAGGTTCAGGAACAGTTATTACCCCTCAACCATCAGGCTGTTGAACCCAGGGGATAACTTCACTCACCCCATCATTGAAATGTTCCCACATCCTATGGGCTCACTTTCAAGGACTCTTCATCTCATGTTCTCGATATTTATTGTTTATTTATTGATTATTATTATTTGTTTATTTTTGTATTTGCACAGTTGTCTTCTGCACACTGATTGAACACCCAAATTGGTGCGGTCTCTCATTGGTCCTTTTATAGTTAATATTCTATAGATTTGCTGAGTATGCCCACAAGAAAATTAATCTCCAGGTTGTATATGCTGACATATATGTACTCTGATAATAAATCTCCAGGTTGTATATGCTGACATATATGTACTCTGATAATAAATCTCCAGGTTGTATATGCTGACATGTATGTACTCTGATATGAACTTTGTCTTCAGAATCAGGTTCATTATCACTGACACGTCATGAAATTTGTTGTTTAACGGCAGCAGTTCAGTGCAAGGGGTGTACGAGGTGTCCAGGGAGGGGCAGCACCTCTAGTTAAACGGCTTGTCATGTCCATCCCAGGGCAGCTCACTCACCCTTTGGCCCCCACTGGACACTCTGCTCTCACCTGTGGCTCCAAGTAACTGACCTCATGTGGCAGCAGCCACACCCCAGTACACCACTTCAACAGGCTGGCTAAAGCAGGCAAGGGTAGCCAGCAGCCTCATACCCTGGTGAGAGAGACAGGCCTGTCCTAGTTTGCAAAGTCAGCTCCAGCAGATCTACAGTGAGATCCAACACCCAGGAAGGTGATACTGTAACGCTCGCTGGAGAATGAAGGGCATGACAAGGCACAGACGGTCATCCACTGCAACCAAGGAAGACCCCAGTCTGTGACGCTTGTTCATACCACTGGACCCCGACTTCTGAGATAAAGAAAGCAGAAATGCCCCAGTGCAACATCTTTTCTACTTTAAAAACTCTCCTGCACTGGTCTCTTGTCATTGTCAGACAAAACGGACACCCACCAACCAGTGCAAAACATAAAAAGTCTCTGAGAATCAGAACCTGGTTTAGGATCACTGACGTAAATCTTGAAATTTAGAACACGGAGCACAGAAAATCACAGCACATCTACTCAAGAAAGCAACATCCGTGATGAAGGACCCCCACCACCCAGACCATGTTCACTTCTCACTGCTGCCATCGGGCAGGAGGTACAGAAGCCTCAGGTCCCACACCACCAGGTTCAGGAACAGTTATTACCCCACAACCATCAGGCTCCTAAACCAGTGTGGATAACTTCACTCACCATAATGAGCCTCAGGTCCCACACCACCAGGTTCAGGAACAGTTATTACCCCACAACCATCAGGCTCCTGAACCAGTGTGGATAACTTCACTCACCACAATGAGCCTCAGGTCCCACACCACCAGGTTCAGGAACAGTTATTACCCCACAACCATCAGGCTCCTGAACCAGTGTGGATAACTTCACTCACCACAATGAGCCTCAGGTCCCACACCACCAGGTTCAGGAACAGTTATTACGCCACAACCATCAGGCTCCTGAACCAGTGTGGATAACTTCACTCACCACAATGAGCCTCAGGTCCCACACCACCAGGTTCAGGAACAGTTATTACCCCACAACCATCGGGCTCCTGAACCAGTGTGGATAACTTCACTCACCACAATGAGCCTCAGGTCCCACACCACCAGGTTCAGGAACAGTTATTACCCCACAACCATCGGGCTCCTGAACCAGTGTGGATAACTTCACTCACCACAATGAGCCTCAGGTCCCACACCACCAGGTTCAGGAACAGTTATTACCCCACAACCATCAGGCTCCTGAACCAGTGTGGATAACTTCACTCACCTCAACACTGAACTGATTCCACAACCTACAGACTCACTTTCGAGGACTCTACAACTCGTGTTCTCAGCGGTATTTATTTATCTATCTATCCTAACTGCACACTGGCCGGTCTTTGTGAGTAGCTTTCCATTGATTCTACTCTATTTCTTCTGTGAATGCCTGCAAAAAAAAAAGACTGGCACTGTAGTGTAGTGGTTAGCACAATGGTTTACAGTACAGGCGACCTGGGTTCAATTCCCATTGCTGCCTGTAAGGAGTTTGTATGTTCCTGGTCACTTGCTCTCCCCCCGCGCCCCCCTGCCGCCCATCAGTTGGAGTAACTGGAAAGGAATGGGGGAAGAAGCCAGAATAAGATAGATGAAGGGGAAGGGGTACAAGCTAGCAGGTGCTTGGCTGTTTGCCTATGAGGTGGGGCACCGCAGAGCGCAGCATTTAGTGAGATGCTGTTCCAGCTCGGGGCACTGGAGTTCAGAGTTCAATTCCAGCATCCTCTGTTAAGCAAGTTTGTATGTTCCTTCCCGTGACCACGTGGGTTTTCCCAGGAAGCTTCCATTTCCTCCCACAGTCTAAAGGCGTACCGGTCGTTAGGTTAATTTGTCATTGTAAATCGTACTGTGATTGGGCTAGGATTAATTCGGGGTTGCTGGCTGGTGCGGCTCGAAAGGCCAGAAGGGCCTACCACTACACTCTATCTCAATAAATAAAGTTTTTAAAAACCTCAAGGTAGCATACTGTCACATATATGTACTTTGATAATAAATTGACTTTTAAACTTTTTTGTGGTGTTGAAATTTTTGATGTGGTCAAGGTGGCGTTGATCTGCGGTCTCTGTCGAGATCGTGGCTCAGATGTAGTTGTATTCATTTGGAGTTTGCAGGGATGATTCTGCAGACAGAGAAGAGAGTTAGGGGCTATTTTAGGGCAAAATTTTCCCTGAAGGAAATCATGCTGACTTTCTCCTGTGTCACCAAGTACTCTATGACCTCATCCTTAACAATTCACTCCAACATCTTCTCAACCACTGAGGTCAGGCTAACTGGTCTATAATTTCCTTTCTGCTGCCTTCCTCCTTTCTTAAACAGTGAAGTGACATTTGCAATTTTTCAGTCCTCTGGCACCGTGCCAGAGTACAATGAGTTTTGAAGGATCACTACTAATGCCTCCACAATCTCTACCGCTACCTCTTTCGGAACCCTAGGGTGCAGTTCATCTGGTCTGGGTGACTTGTGTACCTGTAGGTCTTTCAGTTTTTTGAGCACCTTCTCCCTTGTAATAGTAACTGCACCCACTTCTCTTCCCTCACAGTCTTCAACATCTGGCACACTGCTAGTGTCTTCCACAGTGAAGACTGACGCAAAATATTCACTTAGTTCATCTGCCATCTCCTGTCCCCTGTTATTTCTGCCTAACTCTCTAAATTCTCTCTTCAGGTTCCCTTTGATTTTCCTTCCTATGTCATTGGTACCGATAAGTCCAGGAGATCTGGCTGCTCTCCCTCACTCTCCAAAATGCTGTGGACACGATTCAGGATGTCACTGATCCTGGCACCTGGGAAGGTGTCCCGTTCACATCCACAGAATCTAAGGTAAGCTTTGACCTATGTCTGATAAATAAATGAATCTGAATCTGAGTAAATAAAATATCTTTTTCCAACATTCCAACATGAAACAGATTTCATAACTAATTAGATAAAGAGTCTGCAGATGTGAGATTACACACACAAAATGCTGGAGGAACTCAGCAGGTCAGGCAGCGTCTATGGAAAAGAGTAAACAGTTGACATTTTGGGCAAGACCCTTCACCAGGACTGAAAAGGAAGAGAGAAGATTCCAGAATAAAACGGTGGGGGGGGGAGGGGGAGGAGGATAGCGAGAAGGCGATAGGTGAAGGAGGTGGGTGGGAAAGGTCAAGGGCTGGAGAGGAAGCAATCTGACAGGAGAGGAGAGGGAAGGAGGAGGGGTGATAGGAGAGAAAAGGTAAGAGGTTAAAGTGGGGAAAAGAGGGAGGGGGTGGAATTTGATACTAGAGGGAGAAATCGATCTTCATGCCATCAGGTTGGAGGCTACCAGACAGAATATAAAGTGTTGCTCCTCCACCCTGAGGGTGGCCTTCTCCTGGTATATGGACTGACATGTTGGAACAGGAATGGGAATTAAGATGTTTGGCCACCAGGAAGTCCTGCTTGCGGCAGATGGAGTGGAGGTGCTCGCCGAAGCAGTCTCCCAAGCTATGACGGGTCTTGCTCATGTAGAATACCTAGACGTTTCCCAGGGATGAGTACTCAAAGCAAAAGGGCAGAGGTTTAAGATCAGAGGTGAGAGATTTAACATGGGCAACGGGGGCAGTTTCTTCAGGCAAAGATGGTGCGTATTTGGAACAATCTGCCAGGTACATTAAAGATGTTTAAAAGCTACCAGATAAGCACATGGATATCCATTTATTTATTGAGATACAGTGTGGAACAAGCTCTTCCAGCCCTTCGAGCCACACCGCCCAGAGTTCCCCCGACTTAACCCAACTACAATGACCAGTTAACCTGGCTTTTCAGAGCAGCGTGTGCTTGAGCCTACTTGGGAAAAGGCCATCTCAGATTGGGTGTTGTGTGATAACCCAGATCTTATTAGGGAGCTTAACGTAAAGGAACCCTTAGGAGACAGTGATCATAATATGATTGAATTCACACTGCAATTTGAAAGGGAGAAGCATAAGTCAGGCGTATCAGTATTACAATGGAATAAAGGGAATTACAGAAGCGTGAGAGAGGAGCTTGCCCAGGTGGATTGGAGGAGGATACTGGTGGGGATGATGGCAGAGCAGAGATGGCTGAAGTTTCTGGGAATAGTTCACCAAGCGCAGGATAGATATGTCCCATAGACGTAGTAGTTCTCAAATGGTAGGCAACCGTGGCTGACAAGGGAAGTTAAGGACTGCATAAAAGCCAAGGAAAGGGTATATAATGTAGCAAAAGTGAGTGGGAAGTTGGATGATTGGGAAGCTTTTAAAATCCAACAAAAGGCAACTAAAAAAGCTATCAGAATGGAAAAGATGAAATATGAGGGCAGACTAGCCAATAATATAAAGCAGGATACTAAAAGCTTTTTCAGTTATATAAAGAGTAAAAAGGGAAGTGAGAGATGATATTGGACCACTGGAAAATGATGCTGGTGAGGTAGTAATGGGGGACAAAGAAATGGCGGATGAACTTAATAGGGACTTTGCATCAGTCTTCACTGTGGAAGACACTAGCAGTGTGCCAGAGGTCCGTGAGTGTCAGGGAGCAGGAGTGAGTGCCATTGCTATTACAAAGGAAAGGGTACTAGGCAAACTCAAAGGTCTTAAGGTGGATAAGTCATCTGGACCAGACGGACTGCATCCCAGAGTCCTGAGAGAGGTTGCTGAAGAGATAACAGATGGATTGGTCATGATCTTTCAAGAATCACTTGATTCTGGCATGGTCCTGGAGGACTGGAAGATTGCAAATGTCACTCCACTCTTTAAGAAGGTTGGAAGGCAGAGGAAGGAAAATTACAGGCCAATTAACCCAACCTTATTGGTTGGGAAAGTGCTGGAGTCTATTATTAAGGATGAGGTTTTGCGGTACTTGGAGACTAAAGATAAAATAAGTCAAATTCAGCACGGTTTCTGTAAAGGGAAATCTTGCCTGACCAGAGTTTTTTGAGGAAGTAACAAACAGCGTGGACAAAGGAGAGGCAGTGGATATCATTTCCTTGGATTTTCAGAAGGCTTTTGTTAATGTGTAACACATGAGGCTGCTTAACAAGATAAAACCCCTTCGCATTACAGGAAAGATACTGGCATGGATAGAGGAATGGCTGACAGGCAGGAGGCAGTGAGTGGAAATAAAAGGGCCCTTTTCTGGTTGGGGCCAGTGACTAGTGGTGTTCCTCAGGGGTCAGTATTGGGACCGCTACTTTTCACATTGTTTGTCAGTGATTCAGATAATGCAATTGATGGCTTTGTGGCAAACTTTGCGGATGATACGAAGATAGGTGGAGGGGTAGTTAGTGCTGAGGAAGCAATACAAGCAGCAGGACTTAGACAAATTGGAAAAATGAGCAAAAAATTGGCAGATGGAATACAGCGTTGGGAAATGTACGATAATGCAATTTGGTAAATGGAACAATAGTGCGGACTATTATCTAAATGGGGAGAAGGTTCAAACATCAGAGGTACAGATGGACTTGGGAGTCCTTGTGCAAGACTCCGAGAAGATTAATTTACAGGTTGAGTCTGTGGTAAAAAAGGCAAATGCAATGTTGGCATTTATTTCAAGAGGAATAGAATATAAGAGCAAGGAGATAATGCTGAGGCTTTATACAACACTAGTCAGGCTGCACAGAGTATTGCCAAGAGTTTTGGGCCCCATATCTCAGAAAGGATGTGCTGTCATTGGAGAGAGTCCAGAAGAGGTTCATGAGGATGACTCCAGGAATGAAGGGGTTAACATAGGAGGAGCTTTGGGCCTGTACTCACTCGAATTCAGAAAAATTCCTGGAGTTCTCATTGAAACCTACTGAATGTTGAAAGGACTAGATAGGTTGGATGTGGAGAGAATGTTTCATAAGGTGGGCGTATCCAGAACTAGAGGGCACAGCCTCAAAACTGAGGGGCGACTCTTTAAAACCGAGGTCAGGAGGAATTTTTATAACCAGAGAGTTGCGAATCTGTGGAACGCTCTGCTACAGAATCCGGTGGAGGCCAAGTCCGTTTGCTGGAAGTTGATAGTTCCCTGATCAATCAGGGTATCAAAGGATATGGGCGAGGAGACAGGCGTGTGGGGTTGAGTGGGATCCGGGATCAGCCACGATGAGATGGTGGAGCAGACTTGATGAGATGAATGGTCTAATTCTGCTCCTATGTCTTACGGTCTCGTGGTCTACTAACTGGCACGTCTTTGGACTGTGGGAGGAAACCAGAGCACCCGGAGGAAACCCACACAGTTATGGAGCGAACGTACAAACTCCTTACAGACAGTGGCGGGAATTGAACCCAGATCACCTGTACTGTAAACCATTCTTCTAGCGCCACACCGCCGTGCGCTGCACAGGAGAGCTGTAAAAGGCTTTGGGCCCAAAGCGGGCAGATTAGGCTTTGCCCATTGGACAACGGGGTTAGAATGGAGAAGTTGGGCTGAATGGCTTGCTTACATGCAGTATAAATCTACACATCGGTGTTGTGATGCTGCTGCAAGCAAGATCTACTTTGTACCTATACCTCACCTCAAATCGAGCCTGCCTCACCACTCCATCATGGCTAATTTATTATCACTCTTAACGCCATTCTCCTGCCTTCTCCCCGTTATTTTTGACATTCTGACTAATCAAGGTCCTGTCAACTTCCCCTTTTAATCTCCCCAATGACTTGGCCTCCACAGCCCTCTGTGGCAACGAATTCCACAGATTCACCACTCTCTGGCTAAAGAAATTCCTCCTCATCCCCTTTCTAAAAAAAACATCCTTCTATTCTGAGGCTGTGCCCTCTGGTCCAAGACTCCCCCACCATAGGAAACATCCTCTCCACATCCACTCTATCTGTGCTCCCTGGTCCTAGACTACCCCACTACAGTAAACATCCTCTCCACATCCACTCTATCTGTGCCCTCTGGTCATAGACCCATCCAATATAGGAAACATCCTCTCCACATCCACTCTATCTGTGCCCTCTGGTCCTAGACTCCCCCACTATAGGAAACATCCTCTCCACATCCAGTCTATCTGTGCCCTCTGGTCCTAGACTCCCCCACTATAGGAAACATCCTCTCCACATCCACTCTATCTGTGCCCTCTGGTCCTAGACTCCCCCACTATAGGAAACATCCTCTCCACATCCACTCTATCTGTGCCCTCTGGTCCTAGACTCCCCCAATATAGGAAACATCCTCTCCACATCCACTCTATCTGTGCCCTCTGGTCCTAGACTCCCCCACTATAGGAAACATCCTCTCCACATCCAGTCTATCTGTGCCCTCTGGTCCTAGACTCCCCCACTATAGGAAACATCCTCTCCACATCCACTCTATCTGTGCCCTCTGGTCCTAGACTCCCCCACTATAGGAAACATCCTCTCCATATCCACTCTATCTGTGCCCTCTGGTCCTAGACTCCCCCTCACTATAGGAGACATCCTCTCCACATCCACTCTATCTGTGCCCTCTGGTCCTAGACTCCCCCACTATAGGAAACATCCTCTCCACATCCACTCTATCTGTGCCCTCTGGTCCTAGACTCCCCCACTATAGGAAACATCCTCTCCATATCCACTCTATCTGTGCCCTCTGGTCCTAGACTCCCCCTCACTATAGGAGACATCCTCTCCACATCCACTCTATCTGTGCCCTCTGGTCCTAGACTCCCCCACTATAGGAAACATCCTCTCCACATCCACTCTATCTGTGCCCTCTGGTCCTAGACTCCCCCACTATAGGAAACATCCTCTCCATATCCACTCTATCTGTGTCCTCTGGTCCTAGACTCCCCCACTATAGGAAACATCCTCTCCACATCCACTCTATCTGTGTCCTCTGATCCTAGACTCCCCCACTACAGGAAACATCCTCTCCATATCCACTCTATCTGTGCCCTCTGGTCCTAGACTCCCCCTCACTATAGGAGACATCCTCTCCACATCCAGTCTATCTGTGCCCTCTGGTCCTAGACTCCCCCAATATAGGAAACGTCCTCTCCACATCCACTCTATCTGTGCCCTCTGGTCCTAGAATCCCCCACTATAGGAGACATCCTCTCCACATCCACTCTATCTGTGCCCTCTGGTCCTAGACTCCCCCTCACTATAGGAGACATCCTCTCCACATCCAGTCTATCTGTGCCCTCTGGTCCTAGACTCCCCCACTATAGGAAACATCCTCTCCACATCCACTCTATCTGTGCCCTCTGGTCCTAGACTCCCCCACTATAGGAAACATCCTCTCCACATCCACTCTATCTGTGTCCTCTGATCCTAGACTCCCCCACTACAGGAAACACCCTCTCCATATCCACTCTATCTGTGCCCTCTGGTCCTAGACTCCCCCTCACTATAGGAGACATCCTCTCCACATCCACTCTATCTGTGCCCTCTGGTCCTAGACTCCCCCAATATAGGAAACGTCCTCTCCACATCCACTCTATCTGTGCCCTCTGGTCCTAGAATCCCCCACTATAGGAAACATCCTCTCCACATCCACTCTATCTGTGCCCTCTGGTCCTAGACTCCCCCACTATAGGAAACATCCTCTCCATATCCACTCTATCTGTGCCCTCTGGTCCTAGACTCCCCCTCACTATAGGAGACATCCTCTCCACATCCACTCTATCTGTGCCCTCTGGTCCTAGACTCCCCCACTATAGGAAACATCCTTTCCACATCCACTCTATCTGTGCCCTCTGGTCCTAGACTCCCCCACTATAGGAAACATCCTCTCCATATCCACTCTATCTGTGCCCTCTGGTCCTAGACTCCCCCTCACTATAGGAGACATCCTCTCCACATCCACTCTATCTGTGCCCTCTGGTCCTAGACTCCCCCACTATAGGAAACATCCTCTCCACATCCACTCTATCTGTGCCCTCTGGTCCTAGACTCCCCCACTATAGGAAACATCCTCTCCATATCCACTCTATCTGTGCCCTCTGGTCCTAGACTCCCCCAATATAGGAAACATCCTCTCCACATCCACTCTATCTGTGCCCTCTGGTCCTAGACTCCCCCACTATAGGAAACATCCTCTCCACATCCACTCTATCTGTGCCCTCTGGTCCTAGACTCCCCCACCATAGGAAGCATCCTATCCACACCCACACTGTCGAGGCCTTTCAATATTTGATAGGTTCAATGAGATTCCCCCCTCATTCTTCTAAACCAGCGGTCCCCAACCACCGGGCCGCGAGGAACCGATATGAGTCAGCTGCACCTTTCCTCATTCCCTGTCACGCACTGTTGAACTTGAACATAGGGTTGCCAACTGTCGCATATTTGCCGGGACATCCCGTATATTGGGCTAAATTGGTTTGTCCCTTACGGGACCGCCCTTGTCCCGTATTTCCCCTGCTAATGCAGTGCGTTCCTATGAAACCGTTTGTGCCGAAATGGTGTAAAGCGAAGAAGCGATTACCATTAATTTATATGGGAAAGATTTTTGAGCGTTCCCAGACCCAAAAAATAACCTACCAAATCATTCCAAATAACACATAAAACCTAAAATAACACCAACATATAGTAAAAGCAGGAATGATATGATAAATACACAGCCTATACAAAGTAGAAATAATGTATGTACTGTGTAGTCAGGAAGATTAAGTCAAGTCCGATTTGTGGAAAAAATCGGCAGGTACACGCATGCACACACAGGTGCCCACGCAAGGTTTCATGGTCATGGTAGTCTTTCTCGGGGTAAACACTGTCCTGGTATTTGACTGCTACTTTTGTCCCTTATTTGGGAGTGAGAAAATTGGCAACCCTAACCGTAAAAGACATGTTGAGGTGAGTTTAACCCTACTTGAACACTCCCCCCACCCCCGGTCGGCCGGTCCACCAGAATATTGTCAATATTAAACCGGTCCGCGGTGCAAGAAAAGGTTGGGGACCCCTGGTTTAAACATCAGTGAGTAAAGACCCAGAGCCATCAAATGCTCCTCACGCATTAACCCTTTCAATCTACAATACAAAACCTTGTATCTGTCTGTAGTTTCATTAGGACAGTAGGCGACTCCTGAAAGCTGATGACTGCTGACAAGAGGCCAGTCCCGGGACCATTCTCACGAGCTTCCGCTGAAGCCGCTGCAACACCAGCACTTCTTTCCTTAGACATGGGGCCCAGACAGGGTTCAAAGAAAGTTCACGAAAACGATTCTGGGATTGAAAGGCTTATCATATGAGGAGTGTTTGATGGCTCTGGGCCTCTACGCACTGGAATTCAGAAGAATGGGGGTGACCTCATTGAAACCTATCATATGGTGAAAGGCCTCGATAGAGTGGATGTGAAGGGGATGCTTTCTATGATGGGGGAATCTAAGACCAGAGGACACAGCCTCAGAAGAGAGGTGAATCCTTTCTGAACAGAGAGAATGAGGAATTTCTTTAGCCAGAGGGTGGTGAATCTGTGGACTTTGTGGAGGCCAAGTCATTGGGTATATTTAAGGCAGAGGTCGATAGATTCTTGATTAGTCAGAACATGAAGGGATATGAAGGAGGAGGCAGGAGATTGGGACTGAGAGGGGAAAATGGATCAGCCATGATGAAATGGCAGAGTAGACTCGATGGGCCAAATGGCCCAATTCTGTTCCAATATCTTACGGTCTTTGGTCAAAGCTGCCCACAGTACTCCACATGCCTTACAAAGGCTAACCTTCGTGTCTTGCTTTTATACCCCAGTCCTCTTGGCCGTTCTCCCAGCCCCAGAGTTAGACGGCCAGGTACTCACCCTGACTGGGAAGCTACACTTGCCCTTGCGCACCGATTCTTCGTCAGACTGCCACTGGTGCGGGCGGCTCGCTTCAGGCACATACGGCTGCTTCTTCCGTCGTAGACTCTGCTTCAGCTTGTTCATGGCGGGAGCCCTCTCCCTGCACAGGAGTTTGGGGTGGAGGGGATGGGAAATGCAAAAAAAAAAACCCACGTAAAATTAAACCGGTTGCTTAGTCCTAGAACCAATGATCTGACTTTAAGGACTCTATCACATGTTCTCGTTATTTATTGCTATTTAATTATTTTTGCATTTGCAGAGTTTGTTGCCTTCTGCACTCCAGTTGATCATTCATTGATCCTGTTGTAGTTACTATTCTCCAGATTTGCTGAGTATGCCCACAGGAAAATGAATCTCAGGGTTGTATGTGGTGACGTATATGTATTCTGATAATAAAATTTACTTTGAACTGGACTGAAAAACACACAGGACATGGGTAGTATAAAGAGGTGAGGGGAAGGGGTGAGGTAGGGGCTAGGGATAGGAGATAGGTGGGTCCAGGTGAGGAGGGAGAAGAGACACAGATTCTTCAGATGCTGGAGATCCAGAGCAACACACACACACAAATACTGGAGGAACTCAGCAGGTCAGGCAGCATCTATGCAGGGGAATGAACAGTGGGAATTTCGGGCCGAGACCGTTCATCAGGAAATTGCTCTGGTTTACTCTCTTCACAGACGCTGCCGGACCCACTGAGCATTTACTAACATTCACCATCTTACTAAGCCTGAGCCAAGAATGGATACAGCTTCCCTCCGTCTACCCTGTCTGAACCCCATACAAACTACCTCCATCAAATCTCCTCCAACAGCCTTTCTCCAAGAGGAGCAGGCAGGTGATAGGTGGGAGGGAAGGTGGGTGTGGGTGAGGGAGGGGGTGAAAAGCTGGGAAGTGAGGGGTGGAAAAGGCTGTTTTTGGTTCACCATCGCAGTTCCAGTCATCGCCACCAGAGGGACCACTGAGGCATGTTGTCCATGCTCCAGGGGGAACTGTGGGCAATTCTGGGGGGTAAAGACAGGCAACACTATGCTGACAGAAACCAGGGCATAATACTTGTTCCTCATTCCTTGCTATCCAAACTTCAAAGGGGCATTTTTATACAGAGTGGACCAGGAGGTACAGCCTCAAAATAAAGGGACATCCCTTTAGGACAAAGACGAGCAGGAATGTCATTAGCCAAAGGGTGGTCAATCTGTGGATTTGTTACCTCATATGGAATATTGAGTGTACTTAAGGCAGAGATAGATAGAACTTGCAACTTAAAACTGTACAGCACAGGGCAGGCTCTTCAATATAGACTTTAAGATTGATTTAACCCTTTCATTTTTCTTTCAGCCACGTGCCATAGTGCTAGGTAAAATGATAACAGATAACAGCTCCAGAGAAAGTGCAGTGCAGGCAAACAACAAGGTAGACTGTGAGGCAAAGAGTCTGATCTGATAGTACTGGGGACTGTTCAATGCCCTTCAGCCCGGTGGTGCATGCTACCAAGCTTTTGTATCTTCCGCCCGGCGGGAGAGGGAGAAAGAGATACCGCATGCGGATGCACTGCTCCCTCTAAGCTGCGCAGGTGCACGGCCGCACAGTAACTGAAATGCTTCCGCGCACGTAGCCTTTGTTGCCACGCAGCTGGAATATAACATTAGTATTAAAGTGCCGCGCAGTTTTCAGGCTGAGTAACAATTTCCTGCTCGGAGCAACTGAGCAGCTATTTAAACAAATTAGAGGGAACTTTGCTGGGGTTGGCTGGTCTTTGATGTTTTAATTTGATTTAGTTACAGATATAGTATGGTCAGCTCTTCTCAAAGTACCATCAGGGAGGAGGTACAGGAGCTTGAAGGCACACACTCAACGATTCAGGAACAGCTTCTTCCTCTCTGCCATCAGATTTCTGAATGAACATTGAACCCTTGAACACCACCTCACTACTTTTTTTCCTCCTCTTTTCAGCACAACTTATTTAATTTAAAAAAAATATCTTCTTCCTATTGTAAATTTACCGTTTTTATTATGTATTGCACTGTACAGATGCCGCAAAGCAACAAATTTCACTCTATATCCAAGTGATGTTAAGCCGGATACCGATTCAGGTCCAATGAGCCTGACCCGTACGTCCTGTGGGAAGAAATCAGAGCCTCCCGAGGAAATCCACGTGGGCACAGTCAGACAAACAAACTCCCCAAAGGTAGTGAGAGGAACTGAACCCGGCTCGCTGGTGTTGTAATCGTTACGCCACCGTGCTATGCTGCCTGAACACGTAATATTTATTTAGCTTTACCAAGGCAGCAAGAAGTGCGGACAGAGGATTCTCACGCTGCATAGGTACGTGTACTGCTGTTGGGAGATCATCAACCCGGCGAAGGGCACCCTTTGGTCTTCCAGTGGAGGGAGACTCCAGAATGAACCCTGCTGCCCGGCACTTTCCCCGCTGCAGGGACACATCGAAGCTCCTCCGTGACTGCGCACGGAGAAAGTAGGCCCTACGACAGCCTCTCAAACATCTCCAGACCGTAGGAGAGGGCATCAATTTAATATGAGAGGGCATATGTGAGGGCTTCAATTTAAGCAGATTGGAGGGAAGTAGAGGGGGTTTCACCAAGCAGTGAGACTGATCAATACCCCCAACCACCAATACTTCATCTTTTCCTGTCAGTCACCTTAGGTATAGGCACTCCTGTGCCTAGCAACTCTTTATGTATATAATCTACTGTATGCATAGAAGCTATCTTAGGTATTTATATTTATTGTATTTTTATTATTGTGTTTTTATCTTATTGTTTTTTTGTGCTGCATTGGATCTGGAGTAACAATTACTTCGTTCTCCTTTACGTTGTACCATTAAACAATCTTGATTGTCAGAGTTAAGTTTTTTACCCAGAGAGCGCTGGATACATGGGGTGGTGGTGGAGGCAGATACATTACGGTCATTTAAAAAAATCTTAGATAGGCACATGGTCGATAGAAAAATGAAGGGGATGGTTAGAACTTTATCATTGTGTGTGGTGATATATGGTGTTCTTGATCTTTCCATGGCCATGATTGTTCTTGGCAAATTTTTCCACAGAAGTGGTTTGCCATTGCCTTCTTCTGGGCGGTGTCTTTACAAGATGGGTGACCCCAGCCCTTATCAATACTCTTCAGAGATTGTCTGCCTGGGGTCAGTGGTCACATAACCAGGATGTGATGTGCACCAGCTGCTCATACGACCATCCACCACCTGCTCCCATGGCTTCACGTGACCCTGATCTTGGGGGGGGTGGGGGGGGAGAAGCAGGAACTACACCTTGCCCAAGGGTGACCTGCAGGCTAGCAGAGGGAAGGAGCACCTTACATCTCCTTTGATAGAGATATATCTACACCCTGCCATCCAAGAGTGATCTTAGGGTAGGTTAAAAGGTTGGCACGATATTGTGGGCTGTACTGTTCTATGTCAGAGTCAGAATCAGGTTTAATATCACTGGCATATAAGGAGAAATTTGTTGTTTTTTGTGGCAGCAGTACAATGCAAAACATTATAAAAACTATAAATTACATTAGAAATACATACATGTACAGTATATATACTATTACTTAAAAATTTAAATTAGTAGTGCAAACACAGAAATAAAAATAGTGAGGTAGTGTTCATGGGTTCAATGTCCGTTCTTTTGGGGAAGAAGCTGTTCCTGAATCATTGAGTGTGTGTCTTCAGGCTCCTGTACCTCCTCCCTGATGGTACTGTGTCCATTCAGAAACCTGATGGCAGTCTGATTTTCTATGTCCTAGATGACACAGAGTCAAAGAGCAGAGAAACATTCTCTCTGTGCTAAACATCGGCACTAATCCCATTGACCAGAACTGGGTCTGTAGAAACTGTAAGTGACTCGCTGGCATTCAGGATGAGGTAGTCAATTGGATTAGACACTGGCTTCACAGGAGCAGCCAGAGAGTGGTTGTAGATGGTTGTCCCTGATTTGAGGCCTGTAACTAGCAGTGTGCCGCAGGGATCGTGCTGGGTCCATTGTGGTTTGTCATCTGTATCAATGATCTGGATGATAATGTGGTTAACCGGATCAGCACATTTGCAGATGACACCAAGATTTGCGGTGGACAGTGAGGAAGACTATCAGAGCTTGCACAGGGATCTGCACCAGCTGGAAAAATGGCAGATGGAATTTAATGCAGACAAGTGTGAGGTTCTGTACTTTGGTAGGACCAACCAGGGTAGGTCTTCCACAGTGAATGGTAGGGCACCGAGGGGTGTGGTAGGACAAAGGGATCTGAGAATACAGATCCATAATTCTTTGAAAGTGGTGTCACAGGTAGATAGGGTCATAAAGAAAGCTTTGGTACATGGACTTTCATAAATCCAAGTATTGAGTACAGGAAACAACAGGAATTCTGCAGATGCTGGAAATTGAAGCAACATACATCAAAGTTGCTGGTGAACGCAGCAGGCCAGGCAGCATCTATAGGAAGAGGCGCAGTCGACGTTTCAGGCCGAGACCCTTCGTCAGGACTAACTGAAGGAAGAGTGAGGGACGAAGGGTCTCGGCCTGAAACGTCGACTGCGCCTCTTCCTATAGATGCTGCCTGGCCTGCTGCGTTCACCAGCAACTTTGATGTGTGTTTATTGAGTACAGGAGATGGGATGTTATGTTGAAGTTGTATAAGATGTTGGTGAGGCCTAATTTGGAGTATTGTGTGCAGTTTTGGTCACCTACCCACAGGAAAGATGTAAATAAAAGAGTAAATTGAAAGAGTACAGAGACAATTTACAAGGATGTTGTTGAATCTGGAAGACCTGAGTTATAAGAAAAGATTGAATAGGTTAGACCTTTATTCCTTGGAACGTAGAAGATTGCGGGGAGATTTGATAGAGGAGTGCAGAATTATGAGGGGAGATTTGATAAAGGTATTCAAAATTATATAGACAGGATAAATACAAGCAGGCTTTCTCCACAGAAGTTGAGTGGGACTACAGTACAACCAGAGATCACGGGTTAAGGGTGAAATGTGAAAAATTTAAGGGGGACATGACGGGAAACTTCACTCAGAGGCTGGGGAGAGAGTCAACCAAGCTGCCAGAGCAAGGTGCATGCAAGCTGGATTTCAAAGTTTAAGACAAGTTTGGAAGGGTACGTGGATGGAGGGGTATGGACCCACAGCAGGTCGATGGGAGGTTAAATGGTTTTGACACAGACTAGATGGGCCGAAGGGCCTGTTTCTGTGCTGTGCTTTATGATATCACTGCTCTGTAAGCCAGGCGCCACAAAGCTGATTAAAGAGACGACTCGGGCACAAATTCAGCAACGGTGTCCCCCACTCGGGATATCAAGCCAACACTTAAACAGATCAGAGTTTGGGAAGAAGTAACAAATAATAAAGGACTTGTAACTAGATGAGGAAGCAATATTGGATTTAAATTGGAAAGTAAATTTTGGGCAATTTTTGTTCTAAAAACCAGGTGGTCCTTTCCCTTTAATGGTGAAAGATCCTGCCTGCAGATGTGCAGCCTTTGACTGCAGAGTTTGTAGTGAAGTGCTGGTGTCACCGTGATCCCAGGCAGCCTCGCTACAACCCCTTCTGGATCCAGTCCGCTGCTTCCTCAAAACAAGCTGCTTTCCAAACTCTAATCACTCGCAGATGGTGGAGTCTCTCTCCTCAGCCAAGGTTCCAGGCGTGCTCTCCTCTCCCTCCCCATCACAGTAGATCTAGTTTCAGCCCAAACACTTTCTTAAAGAAAGACCCAGGGGCAAGGGAGTGGAGAGAGTGTCTGTGGCAGATCACAGACTGACTCCCTCCTCCCTGGGGTTTGGATATATGTGTGTGTGTGTGTGTGTGTGTGTGTGTGTGTGTGTGTGTGTGTGAGAGAGAGAGAGAGAGAGAGAGAGAGAGAGGGAATGGAGAGATCACAGGATCACAGACCGACTCTCTCCTCCCTGGGGTTTGGAGGTGTGTATGAGAGAGGGAGAGGGAGGGAGGGAATGGAGAGATCACAGGGTCACAGACCGACTCCCTCCTCCCTGGGGTTTGGATATGTGTGTGTGTGTGTGTGTGTGTGTGTGTGTGTGAGAGAGAGAGAGAGAGGGAATGGAGAGATCACAGGATCACAGACCGACTCTCTCCTCCCTGGGGTTTGGAGGTGTGTATGAGAGAGGGAGAGGGAGGGAGGGAATGGAGAGATCACAGGGTCACAGACCGACTCCCTCCTCCCTGGGGTTTGGATATGTGTGTGTGTGTGTGTGTGTGTGTGTGTGTGTGTGTGTGTGTGAGAGAGAGAGAGAGAGGGAATGGAGAGATCACAGGATCACAGACCGACTCTCTCCTCCCTGGGGTTTGGAGGTGTGTATGAGAGAGGGAGAGGGAGGGAGGGAATGGAGAGATCACAGGGTCACAGACCGACTCTCTCCTCCCTGGGGTTTGGATATGTGTGTGTGTGTGAGAGAGAGAGAGAGGGAGAGAGGGAATGGAGAGGTCACAAGATCACAGACCGACTCTCTCCTCCCTGGGGTTTGGAGGTGTGTGAGAGAGAGAGAGAGACAGGGAGAGAGGGTGTGGTGAGAGTGTCTGTGGGAGTCTGGGAGATCACAGACTGACTCCTCCCTGGAGTTTGGAGGTGTTTGTGTGTGTGTGTGAGAGAGAGAGAGAGGGAATGAAGAGATCGCAGGATCACAGACCGACTCTCTCCTCCCTGGGGTTTGGAGGTGTGTATGAGAGAGGGAGAGGGAGAGGGAGGGAGGGGGAGAGAGAGAGAGAGAGAGAGGGAGAGGGAGAGGGAGAGAGGGAGAGGGAGAGGGAGAGGGGGAGAGGGAGAGGGAGAGAGAGGGGGAGAGAGAGAGAGAGAGAGAGAGAGAGAGAATGAATGGAGAGATCACAGGATCACAGACCGACTATCTCCTCCCTGGGTTTGGAGATGTGTATGAGAGAGGGAGAGGGAGGGAAGGAGGGAGGGAGGGAGAGAGAGAGATCACAGACCGACTCCCTCCTCCCTGGGGTTTGGATATGTGTGTGTGTGTGTGTGTGAGAGAGAGAGACAGGGAGAGAGGGTGTGGAGAGAGTGTCTGTGGGAGTCTGGGAGATCACAGACTGACTTTCTCCTCCCTGGAGTTTGGGGGAGAGAGAGAGACAGGAAGATGGAGAGAAAGGCATTGAGACAGCAAGACAGGAAGACAGAGAGGGAGAGAGAGAGAGACAAAAAGATATAATTATATATATATAGAAAGAGAGCAAGGGAGAGAAAGAAAAGCATATGGGGACCAGACTTCCAAAACAGCTCCAAAAATGAGTTTGTCATTATTTCTCTTCTCTTGGAAAAAAATTAATTGCAGATGGAGGAACATTCCAGAAAGTGAGAACGAAACATTTTCTGCCACAAAAAAAACACACACACAAATATGAAACTGGTGTTGCCGGGGAACAGAACAAACGGGAGAAAGAAGGTGAGTGAGAGAGGTCAGAGGGAAAGAGGAGAGGTGGGGTAGAGGGGAAGGGGGAGAGAGGGGAGAGCTGATGAGGTGCTACTGGCAGTGACGTTGGTTGAGGAATCAATCACCATGGCAATGGAGAGAAGTCCCTAACCCGGGGTTCAGGGTTCAGAGAGGCCCTCCCTCAGTACTGCCCTGGTTGTTTGTCGGGAGTGGGACTCCCTCGGCGCTGGGAGGTGGGTAGGATGGAGAGACTGTGCCTCTAATCAATAGTAGGAGGCAGCAAGTGGCACTGCAGCAGCCATTTTCAGCGACAGAGTTTCTTCACTGAGATGGGAGGTGAGAGGGGAAGGTGCAGCCCCTGCCCCTCAGACTCCTAACACCACAACTCTTGCCCCAGGGGCAGGGGCAGAGACTAGGCTAGCAGCAGCACAGTAGTGCAGTGGGTAGAACAGCTGCCTACCTAGGGTCCCAGTTTTGATCCTGAGCTCCAGAACTCTTTCTCTGAAGTTCCTTGAAATATCTTTTTTGCACAATTTAGTATAAGATAGTTGCAGTGAAAGATGACAGGGTGGTCAAGAAGATGTACGATGTATTGGCCTTCATAAGTCAGGGATTGAGTTCAAGAGCCCTGAGGTAACGTTGCAGCTGTATAAAACCCTGGTTAGACCACACCTGGAATATTGTGTTCAGTTCTGGTCACCTCATTATAGGAAGGATATGGAAGCTCTACAGAGGGTGCAGAGGAGATTTACCAGGATGCTGCCTGGATTAGACAGAATTATAATATTATATATAATTTATTATATAATAATTATAAAATAAATACCTGTCTTATCAGGAAAGGTTGAGTGAGCGGGGCCTTTTCTCTTTGGAGCGAAGGAGGATGAGAGCTGACTTGATAAAAGTGTTTTGGATGACAAGAGGCATTGATAGGTTGGACAGCCCGACCCTGTTTCCAGGGCAGAAGTGACTAATAAGAGGGGGCACAACCAGCAAATCCAACTTATAAGTCTCCCTAATGCTAGATCTGGTGTTCATTAACAGGACTGATGTGTAAGTCCAGTATGGGCAAAGTCCTCCCTTCCATTGAGCACATCTACAAGGAGTGTTGTCACAAGCAAGCAGCATCCATCATAAAGGACTCCCACCATGCAGCCCACACTGCTGCCGTCAGAGGAAACAGGAGGTCCATTGGAGTATGCGGACCTCTCCTTCACATGTTCTACCCATTTGCTGTCATCAGTACAATCTTCTATGTGGTGGTGTGCTGGGGCAATGGCATCACCATGGGTGATGACAACAGGCTCAATAAACAGATTAGAAAGGCTGGCTCTGTTATAGGAGTCAAACTGGACACACTGGAGGCTGTTGTCTCAGTCGCTGCTCCAAAGAGCGCCAAATGACGTCATTCTTACCCTCGGCCATTAGGCGCTATAATGAGTCAACCTATAGCTGGGGAAGGCTGCTTGTGGTAACCTTTTTTAATTCTTTCTTACTTCTATTCTAATATTTGTATATCTGTGCACTTGTAATGCTACTGTGGAATCAATAGAGTATCTATCTATCAGGAAGGAGATGCAGGAGCCTCAGGACCACACCAACAGGTTCAGAAACATTTATTACCCCTCAACCATCAGGCTCTTAAACCAAAGGAGATATAACTTCATTCACCCCAACACTGAACTGTTTCCAGAAACTATGGACTCAATTTCAAGGACTCTTCATTCCATTTTCTCAGTATTTACTGCATCTTGTTGTGGGTGGCCTTTCATTGATTCTATTGTGTCGGACTGGGCAGATGAGATCCAACAGCCAGGACGGTATTACTGCAACGCTTCGCGGAGAGCGAAGGACATGACAAAGCTCAGAAGATGTCATGGTCATACACTACCACCCAGGAAGGCCCCAGTTTGTGATACTTGTTCACACCACTGGATTCAGACGTCTGAGGTAGAGAGTGGAACTCTCCCAGTGCAACAGCCTTTCCACTTTAAAAACTCTCCCGCACAGGTTTCCTGTTGTCGTCAGACATGACGGACAAACACAAATTGCTGGGCGGCGGGGCTCAAAGGGCCTATTCTGAGCTGTATCTCAATAAAATAAAATTTAAAACACAAGATTGTGGTTCTTATATTTATTGTGAATGTCTGCAAGACAACAAATCTCAGAAATGGGAAAGGGAATTAAAATGGGTGGCCACTGGGAGATCCCGCCTGTTCTGGCGGATGGAGAAGCACCTTTGGTCCATCTGCCAGACAAAGCAGGATTTCCCAGCAGCCACAGCCACCCGTTTTAATTCCACCTCGCATTCCCATTCCCAGTCTGACAGGTCAGTCCGTGGCCTCCTCTGCTGCCATGATGAGACCACACTCAGGCTGGATGGGCAACACCTTACATTCCCTCTCAGTAGCTCCAACTTGATGGCATGAACATTAATTTCTCAAACTTCCAGTAATGGCCTTCCCATTTCTCTCACCATTCCTATTTCCCTCTCTCATCCTATCTTCCTACCCGCCCATCGTCTCCTTCTGCTGCTCCTCCCTTTCTTCCATGGCCTTCTGTCCTCTCCTGTCAGATTCCTCCTTCTCCAGCCCGTTATCTCTTTCACCATTCAATTTCCCAGCTCTTCACTTCACCCCTCCCCGGTGCCGGTTTCACCTACCGCCTTGTACTTCCTCCTCCCCTCCCCCACCTCCCTACGCTGACTCCTCATCTTTTTTCTCCAGTTCCGATGAAGGGTCTCAGCCCGAAAGGTTGGCTGTTCACTCTTTCCCATGGATGCTGCGTGGCCTGTGGAGTTCCTCCGGCATTTTGTGTGTGTTGCTTTTATTTCCAGCACCTGCAGATTTTCTCTGTTTGTGAATGAACCTCAGGGTTGTACATGGTGATATGTACGTACTTTGATAATACATTTACTTTCGACTTTGAACCACAGCACAGCAGGCAGCATGTTGAAGAATTTGTTAATAAAATAAACTTCTGCTATTAATAACTCACTATAAAACTAACATATTGTAAAGGCCCAACTGGTTCATTAACATTCCTTGCAAAAGGACAATCATAGTGTCACTCAGCACAGGAGCAATGTTTCTCTGCTAACCAACTCATCTCCCTTTTCATCCCAGACATTCTGAACGCACCCCACCCCCGTCCACTTGGTTTATTACAAAGTCATAGAGCATAGAAACAGGCCCTTCAGCCCATCAAGTCTGTGCTAAACCATTACCCTGCCAAGTCCCATTGACCAGCACCTAGACCACAGTCAAGTTTACTGTCATTTCCACCGAGATGCAACACAGAGCGTCATAGGAAGTCATTCCTGCCTGTGGCCATCGAACTTTACAACTCCTCTCTTGGAGGGTCAGACACCCTGAGCCAATAGGCTGGTCCTGGACTTATTTCATAATTTACTGGCATAATTTACATATTATTATTTAACTATTTATGGTTTTATTACTATTTATTATTTATGGTGCAACTGTAACAAAAACCAATTTCCCCCGGGATCAATAAAGTATGACTATGACTATTTAACTAAGTACATGTATACACCCAAACGAGACGTTTCTCTAAACCAGGGTGTACAACACAGTTGTACACAGACATACGTACAACACACAATAACTTAGGAAAGTAAGGATAAAATCTACAGGTGAATTATACATAAATAAACACAGTAAAGTGCATAAATTAAATATTGTCAGGTACAGGACAGACTAAACGATGTGATGAGGCAGGGAGTTCAGAAGCCTAATGGCCTGAGGGAAGAAACTGTTTCCCATCCTGACCGTTCTTGTTTTTATGCATCGGAGTCTCCTGCCTGATGGTAGAAAGTCAAAGAGGATGCCGGATGGATGGGTGGGTTCCTTAATAATACTAAGGACCCTGCGTATGCGGTGCTCCTGATAAATGTCCCCGATGGACGGTAGGGAGACCCCTATGGTCATCTTGGCCATTCCCACAGTCCTTTGTAGGGACTACCAGTCCGATTCTGGGCTACCCCCTCAATCTCCTCAGGAAGTGGAGACATTGCTGCGCCTTCTTGTTTAGGGAGGTGATATTGAGGGACCGGGTGAGGTCGTCTGTGACGTGAACAGAGCTCCCAGCAACTTGGTGCACAACTCTCTCTCCGGGGGAGGCCTCCATGCCTCTCGCCGTCATGAGCCCTTTGCACCTGCGACGGGGGACGGGCACTGGGCAGAGGCAGGTCTTGACACACCTGAATGACAATTATTTGGGTTTGTTTGATGACTATTTTTATACTGTCACTGCGTTTGGCGTAGTGCTCATTATATGAATATGATTTCATTCTGCTTCTCGTCCTTAAGTGATTAGTTTTTGATTTTGACCTGAATGGGTTCCCTGTGATTTATGTTCCAGTTAAGGGAATTCTGCACCCAACACTCATTGCTGTTTGCATTCACTCTATCTATACCCCTCATAATTTTGTATAGCTCTATCAAATCTCCCCTCATTCTTTTACACTCCAGGGAATAAAATCCCAACCTGTTCAATCTTTCCCTGTACCTCAGGTCCTCCAGTCTCGGCAACATCCTTGTACATTTTCTCTGCACTCTTCCAACATCACTGACATCTTTTCTGTAGGTAGGTGACCAGAAATGCACACGATACTACAAATTAGGCCTCACCAAAGTCCTATACAATTTCAACATAACATCCCATCTCCTGTACTCAATGCTTTGATTTATGAAGGCCAATGCACCAAAAACTTTCTTTACAACCTTATCTACCTATGATGTCACTTCCAAAGAATTATGGACCTGCATTCCCAGAACCCCTTGTTCCACAATTAGAGATGTTTATTTGAGAAAAAAAAAAATCAGCTTTAATCAATTACTTCTCGCTGCTGCCATCTCCTGCCTCAGGTCCCACACCAACAGGTTCAGGAACAGTTATTACCCCACAACCATCAGGCTCCTGAACCAGTGTGGATAACTTCACTCAGCACAATGAGCCTCAGGTCCCGCACCACCAGGTTCAGGAACAGTTATTACCCCACAACCATCAGGCTCCTGAACCAGTGTGGATAACTTCACTCACCACAATGAGCCTCAGGTCCCACACCAACAGGTTCAGGAACAGTTATTACCCCACAACCATCAGGCTCCTGAACCAGTGTGGATAACTTCACTCCCCACAATGAGCCTCAGGTCCCACACCAACAGGTTCAGGAACAGTTATTACCCCTCAACCATCAGGCTCCTGAACCAGTGTGGATAACTTCACTCACCACAATGAGCCTCAGGTCCCACACCACCAGGTTCAGGAACAGTTATTACCCCACAACCATCAGGCTCCTGAACCAGTGTGGATAACTTCACTCACCACAATGAGCCTCAGGTCCCACACCACCAGGTTCAGGAACAGTTATTACCCCACAACCATCAGGCTCCTGAACCAGTGTGGATAACTTCACTCCCCACAATGAGCCTCAGGTCCCACACCACCAGGTTCAGGAACAGTTATTACCCCACAACCGTCAGGCTCCTGAACCAGTGTGGATAACTTCACTCCCCACAATGAGCCTCAGGTCCCACACCACCAGGTTCAGGAACAGTTATTACCCCACAACCATCAGGCTCCTGAACCAGTGTGGATAACTTCACTCACCACAATGAGCCTCAGGTCCCACACCACCAGGTTCAGGAGCAGTTATTACCCCACAACCATCAGGCTCCTGAACCAGTGTGGATAACTTCACTCACCACAATGAGCCTCAGGTCCCACACCACCAGGTTCAGGAACAGTTATTACCCCTCAACCATCAGGCTCCTGAACCAGTGTGGATAACTTCACTCACCACAACACTGAACTGATCCCACAATGTACAGACCCACTTTAGAGCCTGAAGAAGAAAGTAGACTTATTATCAAAGTACATATATATCACCATATACAAACCTACGATTTGTTTTGCTCAACAAATCCAAGAAACAAATCAATGAAAGACCACAGCCAACAGGGCGGACAAACAGCCAATGCACATACAGTGCGGGAGGGACTCAGCAGGTCAGGCAGCATCCATGGATGGGAATAAACAGTTGACGTTTCGGGCCGAGACCCTTCACCAGGACCTGCTGAGCTCCTCCAGCACAATGTGTGCATTTTTCTAGATTTCCAGCGTCTGCAGTACCTCTTGTTCTAAGATGAACAACCAATATGCAAAAGACAACAGGCTGTGCAAGTACAAAATACAAAAATAATAACAATAATAAATAAATATCACGAACATAAGATGAAGAGCCCTTCAAAGTGAGTCCATAGGTTGTGGGTACATTTCAGTGATGGGGCGAGTGAAGTTGAGTTAAGTTCTCCCTTTTGCTTGAAGAGCAGTAACTATCCCTGAACCTGGTGGTTTGGGTCCTGAGGCTCCTGTACCTTCTACCTGATGGCAGCGGTGAGAGACAAGCATGGAGGGGGTCCCCGATGATGGATGCTGCTCTCCTGTGACAACGCTCTTTAAAGATGTGCTCAATGCTGGGGTGAGCTTTACCCGTGATGGACTGGGCTGTGTCCGCTATTTTTTGTAAGATCTTCCATTCAAGGGTGTTGTTGTTTCCATACGACTCAGTGAAGTTATCGCCTTTTGCTCAGGTTCTTGAACAAAAGGGGGTAACTATACTCATTTAAGGACTCTCTTATCTTATTTCAGACTCATTATTTATTGCTATTTATTTATTATCTGCATTTGCACAGCTTGTTTACAGTTCCTGTTCTGCAGATTTGCAGAGTTTGCAGACAGAAAAAGGATCTCGGGGTTGTATGTGGTGACATATCTGTACTCCAATAGTAAATTTTACTTTGAACTCTGACGCAGCCAGTCAATACACTCTCCAGCACACACCGTTTGGAGTTTGTCGAAGCTTTAGATGTCGTGCTGAATCTTTGCAAACTGCTGAGGAAGTCGAGGTGCTGCCGTGCTTTCTTTGTAATGGTGTTTACATGCTGGGCCCAGGACAGGTCCCCTGAAATAGTAACACTGAGGAATTTAAAGTTGCTGACCCTCTGATGAGGACTGGCTCATGGACCTCTGGTTTCCTCTTCCTGAAGTCAATAATCAGCTCCTTGGTCATACTGACATTGAGTGAGAGGGTGCTGTTATGGCACCACTCAGCCACATTTTCAATCTCCCTCCTGTAGATTGATTCGTCACCACCTTCGATTTGGCAAACTAACCTTAATTTAATCCACCTTTGATGAAAAGACTTATGTTTTCAGTATTTTTTTTAACTTATTTTTGTATTTGCACAGATTGTCTTCTTTTGCACATTGCTTTTGTCAGTGTGTGTAGTTTTTCACTGATTGTATTGGAATTCTTTGTTCTACTGTGAATGCCTGCTAGAAAACACATCTCAAAATGGTATTGGGTAACATAAACCAAAGTTGCTGGTGAACGCAGCAGGCCAGGCAGCGTCTCTAGGAAGAGGTACAGTCGACGTTTCGGGCCAAGACCCTTCGTCAGGACTAACTGAAGCAAGAGTGAGTAAGAGATTTGAAAGTGGGAGGGGGGAGGGGGAGATCCAAAATGATGGGAGAAGACAGGGGGGGGGGGGATGGAGCCAAGAGCTGGACAGTTGATTGGCAAAAGGGATATGAGAGGATCATGGAACAGGAGGACCGGGAAGAAGGAAAAGTGGGGGGGAACTCAGAGGATGGGCAAGGGGTATAGTGAGAGGGACAGAGGGAGAAAAAGGAGAGAGAGAAATAAGAATGAGTAAATAAATAAATAACGGATGGGGTACAAGGGGGAGGTGGGACATTAGCGGAAGTTTGAGAAGTCAATGTTCATGCCATCAGGTTGGAGGCTACCCAGTTGGAATATAAGGTGTTGTTCCTCCAACCTGAGTGTGGCTTCATCTTTACAGTAGAGGAGGCCATGGATAGACATGTCAGAATGGGAATGGGATGTGGAATTAAAATGTGTGGCCACTGGGAGATCCTGCTTTCTCTGGCAGACAGAGCATAGCTGTTCAGCAAAACGATCTCCCAGTCTGCGTCGGGTCTCGCCAATATATAGAAGGCCACATCAGGAGCACCGGAAACGTCGACTGTACCTCTTCCTAGAGATGCTGCCTGGCCTGCTGTGTTCCACCAGCAACTTTGATGTGTGTTGCTTGAATTTCCAGCATCTGCAGAATTCCTCGTGTTTGGGTAACATAAATATACTTTGGTAGTAAAGTTACTTAGAGCATTAAGTTTAAAAATTTAGGGGCCTTGGTGGGATTTGAACTCATGGCTCGGGATTGCTAACAGTCAGGCCAGTAAATGAGTCACTGCTCTGCAGCTCAGTACTGCACCCGCCCCCCCCCCCGAACCCTCTCCAGCATTACATCTGCCTGTGGTTGGATGGCAGTAGTCCAGGGAAACAGGGCCACTTTGCTTCAATAATGGCACTACATGGATTCACCAAAGGAAGTTCACTCCAGAATGTCTCTACCCTGGAGCAGTCCAGAAATTCCCTGACCTGGAATGTGCCTACCACGAAGGAAGATCTCAGCATTAATCCATTCCCACCGCTGGGGGGGCTGAAACTCCATTCAAACCAGCTTCACTTCAGACAGTTAATCTAGTCCTGAAAATAAACTTGAGGAGGATGGATGTGTCAAACACAGGAGGAGTACTGATTCAAGGGAAATAATTGTGATTTTCATTGCATATGACTCCCAGATGAGTTTCTTCAGAAAACAAAGAGGTTGAAGGGAGGAGGAAGAGAGGGGAGGGGGGGAGAATGGGGGGGGGAAGGGAGAGAATCAGCTCATTCTCCTCCGCTCCAAAGAGAAAAGACTGAGCTCACTCAACCTATACTCATAAAGTATGCTCTGTCATCCAGGCAGTTTCCCGATAAACCTCCTCCACACCCTCTCTAAAGCTTTACAGTTAATTGGTTGCTGCATAACATCAAGTTCAACGTTCATATTTGAAGTAAACTGATCATCAAAGTACGTACTGTATAGGTCGTTATATACAACCATGAGATTCTTTTTCTTGCAGGCAGACTCAGTAACTCCAGGAAACACCATACAGAATCACTGAAAGATTGCACCCAACAAGACAATCAGTGTGCAAGAGACAATAAACTATGCAAATACAAAAAAAAGCAATAAATATCAGGAACATGAGACGAAGAGTCCTGAAAAGTGAGTCCATAGCTTGGGGGAACATTTCAATGATGGTGAGTGAAACTACCCCCTTATGTTCATGAGCCGGATGCCATCAGCGAGGTCGCACTGGATCCAGAGGCGAGCCGCTAAGCTGTTGGAAGGATGAAACGAGAACGGAGGGCAGTGTCCAAAGGGGACGTAGAACACGGTTCCCTGGGGCGCGTTAACTCACCCCAGTCAGTCTTGATTTCGCAGGTTATTCTTATTCTGGCGCCTACCCCCTTTCCTCTCCGGTCCTGGTGAAGGGTCTCGGCCCGAAACGTTGACTGTTTATTCCCCTCCGTAGGTGCTGCCTGACCTGCTGAGTTCCTCCAGCGTGCTGCGTGTGTCACTCTGGGCTTCCAGCATCTGCAGAATCTCCTGTGTTCCGCAACAACCATGTTCTTTGCGCAAGGGAGAGAAGGGGTCCAGAACCACTGCTGGGTGCTCCTGCAGAGATGTCTGGGCCTCTATACAGCCAAGCCCTGATCAGAGTTGGTAGACGCCCACACTCTGGGGCGGACTGACCATAAAACATAGGAATAGAATTACTGCAGGGTCTATGCCATGGACCCCTACCATTAACTGAGGGGTCTGTGGACCCCAACCTGGGAACCCCGATTTAGGCCATTTGGCCCATCGAGTCTGCTCTGCCGTTCCATCATGGCTGATTTATTTTACCTCTCAAACACAATTTCCTATCAACCTTGGTTTTAAACATACTCAATGACTCGACCTCCACAACAAACAATTCACAGGTTCACCAGCCTCTGGCTAAAGAAATTCCTCCTTGCTGCGTATTTAACTGAGGCCTCCGTAGGTCAGGGTCGACCATGGATATTGCATCCCAGTTGTCCAGATACACAAGCCAGAGCAGTACGATACGGAGAGCGAGCTGTTGCCCGTGTGACAGGCTCCCCCTCTCAACACATCTGGTGAACCCAAAGGAACGACAGAGACCGATACAGTATGGTACCAGCAGTGTTGAACTTAACACAGGGTAGGGACCCCAGCTCTGGATTTTCCCCCCGGGGGTTTACTCCCAAATCCTTCCCTCATGAGTGGGTATAGTCGCAAGGTAGCGGAGGTCTGAGATCAGAGTTTTCCTTCTCCTAGATGAGCTGCCAATAACAGCTGATGAGCCCCATCTGCCCGAAGCGACTGGTTTTAAGGCACCAGTAACCCACCTTTACCCCTCCTCCTGTCAGTAGAAGTGGTTCCACTAGCTAAGCTTCATGTGTAGGCCAGGAGCTGGACTTGGCTGACAGAGGCTGTTTGGATCTCACGCCATTGGGAGCATTTAATAGGTAGTGGGAGCTTATTCTCGTTACCACCCCCGGCTATAACAAGCTTAGTACCATACATCAGTAGTATTTGTGTTATCTTGCAAATATGTTGTTGATTAAGCATTGTTGTTTGTTTAAATAACTCACTACAAGTTGCATGCAAAAATACGTGAATTGCCTATGTCATGATGCTGCCATGTGACATGAGTGAAGTCACACATGTCAGACTCCCATGTCTTCCTCTGAATTAGTTTAATGTTTCAAAGTTACAAAACATCTCTGTTGGAAGAAGCATCTGCATCTTTGTGGTCTGAGGCTGCATCCTCCGTTGCTAGACTCCTCCGCCATGTGGGCACCATGGTAGGGGAGCAGCTAGCATGCTGCTAGAACAGGTCGGAGTTCAGATCTGACATCGTCCGTAAGCAGTCTATACGTTCTCTCCGCGGACTGTGTGGGTTTCCTCCAGGTGCTCCAGTTTCCTCCCACAGTTAGTCGATTCACCGGTAATTGTAAATTGTTTAGGGTTAATTTGGGGGTTGCTGGGTGACGTAGCCCCAGGAGCTGGAATGCCCAATTCCACGCTGTATCTCCAAAACTACAGTAAACATCCTCTCCACATCCACTCCCCAAAGCACCTTCATACTTGCCAATGCCCCTCTTAGGCACAATATACTTTCCAGAACCGCCCCCCGCCATAGTGTAAAAATCATGTCTAACATAGCCTAACATGAGAAAAGTGATTCTGCTTTAAAATTTTATTTGTCTGTAAACCTAGCTTGCACAGTACCTGTGCGCTGTACAGCAGCTTCCATATCAATGTGATCCTTGAGCTCGATGGTTCTTAGGAAGAGTTGGAATATCTGGTTCAAGTTATGACAGCAAAAGCCCGAGTCCCCACGTGTAACGCCGTCTGTTTTTGGTGAGGATGTGGTTCACTGCACTGAAGCCTTTTTCAACAAGGTAGGAGGATGGAAAAGCAGTCTGGCTCTTCTCCAAAGAGCAGGAAACTTCATATGACAGTCTAGCCACATATCACAAAAGCTGACATTTTTTAAAAGCATTTTTGCTTCATCACTCTTAATTTTGATAATTTCTTCTTGCTGTGAGAACATTCTTCTCTCATTGTTTGCTTATATATTTCCAGTTTGCTGACAAAAGTGGACACTGCACTTTTTGTCAGGATTAAATTGAAGTTCTCACCCTGCAGTTTCCTATTTAGAATGTTCATTCTGTCATACAGATCGGCGAGGTAAGCCATATCTCCCGGTGTAAGTTCAATCTTGTTTCCCAGCCTCTTGTCAACTTTGAGGAAAAATTCAAGCTCAGTGTCAAAAGATCTAAGGAATGTTTTAAGCAGCAGCCTTTTGACAGCCAACACACTTCAGTGTGAAGAAGCAAGCATTCAAACTCTTCGTTGTTATCTTGGCATTACTGGTGAAATAATCTGCTATTTAATGGGTGAGCTTTAATTTTGTTCATAGCAGATACTGCAAAAGCTATGCTTGAAGAAGTCACTAGCTAAGGTTTTTGGCTGTGAGATGTTGACGATGAATTGCACAATGGGGATTGCTGGTAAACCAGCATGGCGATCCGTCATATACGGTGCTCCATCTATTACACAAGAAACCATGTTCCTAATCAGAATACTTTTATCCTCAACATACATTTTGAGCTCATTGTAGATTGATTCTCCTTTGATATTTGTTTTCAACTTTTTACAAAAAGGAATCTCTTCATAAACTTTTCAATTTTTGATCAACTGTACATATGCCATTAGCAATGCC
The DNA here is from genome assembly GCF_963921235.1 of Mobula hypostoma. NCBI lineage: Eukaryota > Metazoa > Chordata > Chondrichthyes > Myliobatiformes > Myliobatidae > Mobula > Mobula hypostoma. The sequence goes on along the minus strand of NC_086108.1, from coordinate 4,212,323 downwards.
TTGTTGTCTTGCACAGTTGACTCATCCAGTTGTATCCTAAATCTAGGCCTTTCAATATTTGATAGGTTTTAATGAGATTCTAGCCCCCCCACCATTCTCCTAAATTCTAGTTAATACAGGCCTAGAATCATCGAACACTTCTCATATATTAATCCTTTCATTCTCGTGAACCTCCTCTACAGCCTCCATGCAGACCAAAATTGTACGGTTAGGTCCTGGTGACATGCACAATCCTCCGAATGGAGGCAGGTGAAACTCACTTGGAACGTGACCTTCCTGCAGCACAGAAAACCACGAGATAGAGCGGACAACACACTTGGCCTGAAATGTTGACTGTTAACTCTTTTCCTAGATGTTACCTGGCCTGCTGAGTTCCTCCAGCACTCTTTGTGTGTGTTGCTTGGATTTTCAGCATCTGCAGGTTTTCTCTACCACTTAGAGCAGATCCCCACTTAGAATGTCCCTAGGCTTGGAAGCATTGTGATAGTCCAGGGATAGCAAAGTCTAACGGTGCCTTCTACAGTTCACTGAGGTGAGAGGATACAAGTTCAAGGTGCTGGCCAAAGTCAAATTTATTATCAAAGTACATACATGTCACTTATATGTTACCCTGAGATTCATTTTCCTGAGGGCATACTCAGAAAATCTATAGAATAGTAACTATAACAGGATCAAAGGCTGTGATGCAGAAGACAACAGACTGTCCAAATAAATAACAATAAGTAACGAGAGCATGAAATAACAAGATACAGTCCTTAACGTGAGATAATTGGTTGTAGGAGCTTCTCAATGGAAGGGCTAGTAATTGTAGTTATCCCCTTTTATTCTACAGCCTGATGGTTGAGGGGTAGTAACTGGTCCTGAACCTGGGGGTGCGAGTCCTGAGGCTCCAGTACTTTCTTCCTGATGGCAGCAGCGAGAAGAGAGCATGTCCCGGGGAGGGCCAAGCATTATGAACTTTCTGCTACATCTTTAACCATTGCAGGCTGGCATAGAGTTGAAGTTCAAAGTTAATTTATTACCGAAGTATGTATGTCATATACAAGCTTGAGATTCATCATCAGCCACAGGATGTTTCTATCATTCTACGGGGTTCAGTAAATATCGAGCACACGAGATGAAGAGTCCTTTGAAAGTGAGTCGATTGGTTGTGGGAACATTTTAATGATGGGACAAGTGGAGTTGTGTGACGTTATCCCCTCTGGTTCAAGAGCCTGATGATTGAGGGGTAGTAACTGTTTCTGAACCAGGTGGTGTGAGTCCTGAGGCTCCCGTACCTTCTTCCTGATGGCAGCAGCGAGGAGAGAGCATGTCCTGGGTGGAGGGGGTCCCTGATGATGGATGCCACTTTCCAGCGACAGCATTTCGTGTAGATGTGCTCAGAGATGGGGAGGGCTTTACCCCGTGATGGACTGGGCGGAAGCCACTGGACAGGATCACGAATTGGGGCCCTTTTGCCCGGAAAGCCCAAAGGTATGGCAGTTCCCCGGTAACAATGTCCAACATAGGGCCAGAACTGACGCAGAACGTTACAGCTGGCAACGAGGCAACAAGACAGAGCCAACAGTGGAATGGAGGGTGATGGCTTGCAGGAGAAAGTGGAAAAGCACCAGGGGAAAAAAAATCTGCAGCAGCTCCAGTTAGAAAGTGATTGATAACACCTTGAAAACTAGGGCAACCATCTAGGCCTCCAGCTATTAACCCACAAACAACCCAGCTAACAGAGCTCCACAGGGACTCTAGAAACCACTAACCCAGCCCACCCACTGCTGACTCTCGCAGGACTCTAGACAGCTTGGAAGTAAGTCCTCAAATAACATCAGGCAGAGTCTGAATCAATATCAGTGGTGTGGTGACGGTACGTCAAGTTGCTCCTTAGACCCCCCACCCCCGATCAGGGTCACGTGAAGCCACGGGAGCAGGCGGTGGATGGTCGTATGAGCAGCCGGTGCAGATCACAAGTCCTGGTTATGTGACCACTGACACCAGGCAGACAATCTCTGAAGAGTATTGATAATGGCTGGGGTCACCCGTCTTGTAAAGACACTGCCCAGAGGCAACGCTAAACCAGTTCTGCAGAAAAACTTGCCAAGAACAATCATGGTCACGGGTAAGATTGTGATCATTCACGTCACACGACACGGCACAGCTGATGAGGAACGACCTGTATTCAGACAAACACAGGTACAAAATCCAAGACTGCTTATTATCATTCTTCTGTACTCAAATGTAAAGGAGAACAAAATCATTGTAACTCCGGATCTGACACTGCACAAAAAAACACAAACAAAAACAATAAAAGTAAATAAAACAGCAACCCTATCAAACATAATATACAGGAAACTGTTTTATACATTGATTCGGTTATGGTTAGTATTCTATAGATTTATTGAGTATGCCCACAAGAAAATGAATCTCAGGGTTGTATATGGTGACATATATGAACTTTGATAATAAATTTACTTTGAACTTTGAGAAATTGTACATAAAGTGACTAGATGGTGTGTATGTCATGGTGGTTGGGGGTGTGGAGGGGTGGGTTAGTGGGTGGAGGTGTTGATCAGCCTGACTGCTTGGGGAAAGTAGTAACTGTTTTTGAGTCTGGTGGTCCTGGCGTGGATGCTACGTAGCCTCCTCCCTGATGGGAGTGGGACAAACAGTCCATGAGCAGGGTGGGTGGGATCCTTCATGTTGTTACTGGCTCTTTTCCAGCACCTTTCTGTGTACATAGAACACACTCTTGCCGATGAGGACAACTGGTTGCAGAGGCTTTCTGTGCCGCAGTGCAGTTTCCATACCGTGCAGCGTTGCAGCATGTTAGGATGCTCTCTACTGCATATCTGTAGAATGACATGAGCATAGATGTGCAAAGTCCAGCTCCCTTCAGCCTCCTCAGAAAGCAGAGGCACTGGTGAGCTTTCCTGACTGTGGAGGATATGTTCTGGGGCCATGAGAGGTTGTGTGAGATGAGCACTCCCAGGAGTTTGAAACTTCTCGCAGTTTCCACTGACATGCTGCTGAAGTAAAGAGGGATGCGAGTGGTGTGAGTTCTCCCGAGTCGGTAACAACCTCCTTGGTCTTGTTGACATTGAGGAAGATGTAACTTTCCTGGCATCAGGCCTCGAGCTCTTCCACCTCCTCTCTGTCGGCCGCCTCCATGCTGGTGATGAGTCGCACAGTCGCACCATCGATGAACTTGACAACATGGTTGCTCGTGTGATTGGCCCTGCAGTCATGATCAAATGGAGGAGCAGACTTGATGGGCCAAACGGCCTAATTCTGTTCCCCTGTCTTAGGGCCACTTTGCACTGAAATGGATTTTGTGTTTTCATCGTGTTCTTTCGCGTGATAATAATTTAATATCTTTTTCTTGTGAATGCAGCTTATCCTGATGCTACGCGCCTGTGCTGGTGCTGGTGTTACACCTACGCAGACATGTATTTGCTTATGAACTTGACCTTGATTTTTGACTTTGTCAGTGCTTTTTGCAGATCCAGGCTACTTCTTCTAGTTCATCTGCAAAACAGCATCTTCTTCTTCTTTTCTCCTGTCTTTCCTTTCGTTTCGAGGTGGCTGGGGCCCGTCGGAGTGTGTGACCTACAGCTGCATCGCAGTCTACGGCTCTCCATGGGCGGTGGGTTCTCAGTCACAGCGTTTCGGTATCTCCAGTTTGCCCCGGAAAATGCGCGCCTTTGGGGCGCGGGCCCTGTGGATGCCCTGGTTCCTCGCCGGAGTTGCTGACTGAAGCCTGGTGGGGGATTGAAAGATCGAGACAGCAGGCAGGTAGGTGGTGTGGACTGCTGTCGGAAGATGACCCCTGCATTCTCTCTCTCTTGATGGCGATTGAGAGTCTGCTGATCTTCGAGTTGGGGAACTTGGGCAAGCGACAAGGCAGGCATCGAAGCAGTGAGCTGTTGCTCTCCCCTCTCATTGTTGCAGGGGCGATATCTCTCTTTCCCTTGCTAGTGTGAGAGAGAGAGCCAGTCTGAGATGCCGAGGTGTTGGGATGGGCTGCAGCTTTTCATGGACTCTAGATCACGGTGTCTTTGGGGGATTTGTTATTGCTTGTGGTGGGGAGGGAGGGCTTTGGAGTTCTAACATTTTCTGCCGTTCATTATTTTGGCCTTCTTATTCTGTTTTGTGGCTGTCTGTAAGGATTTCAGATTGTATATTGTAAACATTCTCTGATATCAAATTGAACCACTGAACAAGAAGAGTAACTCTGGGAACCTTAAGTATTTGGACTGTAGTTCCCAGTCTCCAATCTGACACATGCACACACCTCTCACTCTCACCATGCTGAGTACTCTCCACATTAACGTCTGCAACTTGCTGCTTCATCCAGACGTTTGATTGGCAGTTACTGGAGTGCACGTCGAGCACAGGCTGCCAGTGAGATAGAGATCTCTCCTCCCTACGCTCCCCCACCCCTCGATGCATCTGCACTCAGGCATACACTGAAGGCAGGCCAGATGAAATTAGGCAAAGCAGTATGATTTGATTTAAGTCATAATAATTCCGCTCGAGTGCTTACTGTTAAACAAACATTCTTACAGCGATCTCATCTACACTGTCCGCCAGCAATCTCACCTGCAGGGAAAACAACAAAATGTAGTATTCTGCATCACCGTCTGGTATGGGGGGCAGGGGCTACTGCACGGGATTGTAGTAAACTGCAGAGAGTTGTAAAATTAGTCAGCTCCATCATGGGTACTGGCCTCTGTAGTATCCTGGTCATCTTCAAGGAGCGGTGACTCAGAAAATTGATGTACGTAATTAAGGACCCCCATCACCCAGGTCATGCCCTCTTCTCATTGCTACCATCAGGGAGGAGGTACAGGAGCCTGAAGACCCACACTCAACGATTCAGGAACAGCTTCGTCCCCAAAGTTATCAGATTTCTGAATGAACACCAAACCCATGAACATTACCTCACTACTTTTTTATTTCCTATTTCTTCACTACATATTTAACTATTTAATATATACAATTGCTGTAATTCACAGTTTTCTCTCTATTATCATGTATTACATTGGACAGCTGCTGCAAAGTTAACAGATTTCCCGACATATGCCGGTGATATTAAACCTGATTCCGATTCTGTCGGCGGTTCAGCCTTTCACCTCCTGGGTCGGGTGGTGGGGGAGGCTGACACTATAATATTACGGGCTTGCGCTAATATTATTATCTGTGACTGGATGTGCTATCGTTAGTATATATGGTGTGTGTGACTGTCTGTACTGTGTTTGCACCTTGACCCCCGGCAGAACACAGTTTCGTTTAGCTGTAGACACGGGTATTAAACTTGAACTTGATGGGACATCGACTAGTAAACAGTCTCAAGAGATTCTGCAGATGCTGAAAATCTTGAGTAACACACACACAGACAGACACACACAAAATACTGGAAGAACTCAGCAGGTCAGGCAGCCTCTGTGGAAATGAATAAACAGTGGATATTTCGGGACTGGAGAGGAGGGGGGCAGACACCAGAATACGGAAGTGGAGGGAGGGGGAGGAGCACAAGCTGTCGGGTGATAGGTCAGACCAGGTGAGGGGGAGGGTAGGGGAGTGGGGATGAAGTAAGAAGCTGGGAGGTGATAGGTGGAAGCAGTAAAGGGCTAAGGAAGAGGAAATCTGATAGGACAGGAGAGGAGAGTGGATCATGGGAGAAAGGGAAGGAAAGGGACACCAGAGGGAGAAGAGGAGGGGTGACAGTGGAACAAGGGACACATACCACATATAAGATACCAGTAAAACACTGTCACACTGAAAACTATATATGTCTGTGAGTGACATGTCCTGTAAATTGATGGTGCATGGGTGTTGTTGGCAAGAACAAGCGGTTCTCACCAGTCTGCAGATGAATATAGGTATGTGTGCAATCCAGTTGGTCATTCCTCCAATTGAACACTGGAGGGCAGCACTGTTGGGAGGAGCAAGTCCCAACTGTGCTATACCGCCTCCAGTGCCTTTACTCCTGGACTGCTGCGACAGGCAAGCCCGCGGCTCGAAGCCTGGTCCTTGTTATGATTGAGGTCACACAGCTCCCCCAGTAAACACGGAAATGGACTTATTATCAATGTCCAACAGGGTCTTGTGATCGAAAGAGAAACACCCAAGACAATCACTCGCTGTTAGACCGCCCACCGCCCTCGCGCACGAAGTCCGATGCCTTCCCTAGCAGGCAGTAACACTGTCTGCACCAGCCTCTCTGCCAACGAACAGCTTGCTGATAGAGTAGTATGTGAAGTTCTTAGCGTCCAGCGTCGTCCTGTGATTATAAAGAACACCTTTGGGTGGCTCCCGGGAGGCTGCTATGTCTGTAGCTGCACCAGAAGTCCGTAACTGCGGGTTACGGTTCTGTAGCTGCACCAGAAGTCAGCTGCAGTAGCACTGAAGAGGAATATTTGATAATTCCCATTGGAACTGTACAAAAACATTCGCCCCTACTGGTGCCATCTTGTGACAGCCGTCTACAGTATCCTCAACTCCACCAACCCTAACGTCTTCTGCTAACAGATTAACCCACCCTTCCACCACACCCTCATCCAAGTCACAACGAGCCGGTGTGCCCCAGGACAGACACGGCATCCATGTTGAGAAATTCTGATTCGGGCGAGCAGCTGGGCTGATCTCCGGACGGTTGGTGGTCTGGGAGGAGCTGACAAAAGACCGTATCCATGCATCCAGGAATTTCAGCCTAGGAACATCAGGAAATGCTCAGTCCACCAATGCATTACAAGACAGGCTGATAAACCAGGCCAAAATCTATGAAAAACAAGAATGTTGGTCAGGACCAGATGTTTGACATCTGGTATATGTAACCAAGGGAGTTGGCTATCAGAATTCCTACATGTGAAAAAGATCAGTTTAATTTTTTGTGCAAACTGTTGTTGGCAGAATCTCAGATGGTGACGAGAGGGTGTACAGGAGCGAGATAGGTCAGCTGGCTTAGTGGTGTCACAGCAACAACCCTGCACTCAACTTCAGCAAGACTGAAGAACTGACTGTTGACTTCCGAAAGGGTAAGATGAGGGAGCACACACCAGTCCTCAAAGAGGGATCAGAAGTGGAAAGAGTGAGCAATTTCAAGTTCCTGGGCCCAACATCTCTGAGGATCTATCCTGGACCCAACATACTGATGCAGCTACAAAGAAGGCACAACAGCAGCTATGTTTCATTAGGAGTTTGGGGCGATTTGGTACGTCACCAAAGCAAATTTCTACAGATGAACTATGGAGAGCATTCTGACTGGCTGCATCACTGTCTGGTGGTGGGGGGGCGGGGAGGAGGGGCAACTGCACAGGATTGAAATAAGCTTCAGAGATTTGTAAACTCAGTCAGCTCCATCACGGGCACGAGCCTCTGTACTATAGAACATAGAATAGTGCAGCACAGTACAGGCCCTACGGCCCACATTGTTGTGCTGACCCTCAAACCCTGCCACCCATATAACCCCGCACCTTAACTTCCTCCATATACCTGTCCAGGACACCTTCAAGGAGCAATGCCTCAAAAAGGTGGCATCCATCATTAAGGAACCCCCATCACCCAGGACATGTCCTCTTCTCATTGCTACCATCAGGGAGGAGGTACAGGAGCCTGAAGACACACACTCAACGATTTGGAAAATGTCCCATGAATCAGCTGGGATTAAATCAGGGGATGGAAGGGCTGTGTGGCTCGAAGGGATGAAAGGGCCTACTTCACACTATAGAAACATAGAAAATAGGTGCAGCAGGCCATTCGGCCCTTCGAGCCTGCACCGCCATTCAGTATGATCATGGCTGATCATCCAACTCAGAACCCTGCACCAGCCTTCCCTCCATACCCCTGATCCCTTTAGCCACAAGGGCCACATCTAACTCCCTCTTAAATATAGCCAGTGAACTGGCCTCAACTGTTTCCTGTGGCAGAGAATTCCACAGATTCACCATTCTCTGTATGAAGAAGTTTTTCCTAATCTCGGTTCTAAAAGGCTTCCCCTTTATCCTCAAACTGTGACCCCTTGTTCTGGACTTCCCCAACATCGGGAACAATCTTCCTGCATCTAGCCTGTCCAATCCCTTTAGGATTTTATACGTTTCAATAAGATCTCCCCTCAATCTTCTAAATTCCAATGAATATAAGCCTAGTCAATCCAGTCTTTCATCATATGAAAGTCCTGCCATCCCAGGAATCAATCTGGTGAACCTTCTTTGTACTCCCTCTATGGCAAGAAAGTCTTTCCTCAGATTACGGGACCAAAACTGCACACAATACTCCAGGTGTGGTCTCACCAAGGCCTTGTACAACTGCAGTAGTACCTCCCTGCTCCTGTACTCCAATCCTCTTGCTATAAATGCCAGCATACCATTCGCCTTTTTCACCGCCTGCTGTACCTGCATGCCCACTTTCAATGACTGGTGTATAATGACACCCAGGTCTCATTGCACCTCCCCCTTTCCTAATCGGTCACCATTCAGATAATAATCTGCTTTCCTGTTTTTGCCACCAAAGTGGATAACCTCACATTTATCCACATTAAATTGCATCTGCCATGAATTTGCCCACTCACCCAACCTATCCAAGTCACCCTGCATCCTCTTAGCATCCTCCTCACAGCTAACACTGCCACCCAGCTTCGTGTCATCCGCAAACTTGGAGATGCTGCATTTAATTCCCTCATCTAAGTCATTAATATATATCTCAATAAATTAAATATATAGATTTTAAATTCTGATTTTGGCACAGTATGATAGTGGTTAGTGAATGCTGTCACTGCCTGTAAGGAGACTGAGAAATAGGAGCAGAATTAGGCCATTCAGCCCATTGAGTCTGTTCTACTATTCCATTATGGCTGATTTATTATCCCTCTCAACCCCACTCTCCTGCTGCTTCCTTGTAACCTTGGACATCCTTACTAATTAAAATGGAGGCAGTTTGTTGGGGTGGAACCGAGGTGAGGCGAGGCGAGGCGAGGCGAGGCGGTGTGCCCTTCACTGAGAGCTGAAGCTCGATCGATTTAAGCACCAGGCCAAATCGGGAAGGTAGGTTACGGGCCAAATCGGGAAGGTAGGGTACGGGCCAAATCGGGAAGGTAGGTTACGGGCCAAATCGGGAAGGTAGGGTACGGACCAAATCGGGAAGGTAGGGTACGGACCAAATCGGGAAGGTAGGGTACGGACCAAATCGGGAAGGTAGGGTACGGGCCAAATCGGGAAGGTAGGTTACGGGCCAAATCGAGGCAGTGGGGTCCAGGCACCAGATCGCTCCGAGGTGACTGAACCTGGAGTTTGGACGATAATTCAGGCACCCAGTCAAGTTAAAAAGGTGAGAGCGCTGGGGCCTGAGGGGAGGGCCGAGCCGGTTCAGCAGACTGCTCCACAACGTTTACTGGGCTCTGCACTGAACTATGGGTCTTGGATGCTCTTTTGTGGACTTAGTTCAGAAACACTGTGAGCTTAAGGTTACTGTTTGCATAATATGTCTCTTATAATTTCTCTACACATTGCGTGTTTGTTGGTCCTTTTTTATGGGGTCTTTTAGATTTCTTGTTTCCTGGCTGCCTGTAAAGAGATGAATCTCAAGGTTATACACTTTGATAATAAATGTACTTTGAACTTTGGAACCTACCAACCTCAGTTTTAAATATATACAATGACGTGAGATTCCTACATCTTACGGATAAGGTTTGCGATAGCTTCTGTGGTAGAACGAACGGCCTGCTCGTACCGAGCTCCCAACGTGAAAGACTTCACAAATTCAGCGGCACCAATAAAAATGATCTGGGAATTCCAGGAACTCTGCATCTGCAAACAGTTCCCTCTGACAATGAATGTTTGTGGACGATCATATATCACACCGACCCAGGCGCGCACACACACACAGACGCAGCTGACAGCCCGCTTCCTGTCTGGGAGACTTGCGGCATTCCGCATCTTCCCTCCCCTGACAAAGTTAAACAGTGGATGGGTGGAACATCCTCGACCATCCCCTCCTCTCACCCACTCCGCCGAGCTCACACAAAGCCTCACTGCAAACCAGGAGAGCCCCTTTGCCCACACAGACTTTGAAATGTGGCCTTGTCCGCCACGAGGGGCTTGAATGAAAGGGTGGGCACAGAGACAAACTAAATGCAGGAGGCATTCTTCGCCTGGAACATATTCTGTAGATCAGAGCTGACATCCCCATCATGTCACCCATACCACTGGTAAACAAACAACAGTCATCAGTCTCAATGACTGTATCATCAGCAAATGACACAGATCCGCCAAATCACCAACTCTGATTCATAACTTCCAGGAATAAGGTCCACTTTTAAAAAAGATATGCATCCTAATCTCTAGCATGAAAAAGACAGAGAGATAGATAAAGGGAGGGGGAAGGGAGAGGGGGGGAGGGGGAGAGAGGGGAGGGAGAGAGGGGGGGGAGGGGAGGGAGAGAGTGGGGACAGAGGGGGAGAGAGAGAGGGGGAGGGGAGAGAGGGGGAGGGGGAACAGAGAGAGGGGGGACAGAGGGAGAGAGAGAAGGGGAGGGGGGACAGAGAGAGAGGGAGACAGAGAGAGGAGGGGACAGAGAGAGAAGGGACAGAGAGAGAGAGGGGACAGAGAGGAGGGGGCGGAGAGAGAGGGGGGACAGAGAGAGAGGGAGGACAGAGAGAGGGGGGGACAGAGAGAGAGGGGGGACAGAGAGAGAGGGGACAGAGAGAGAGGAGGACAGAGAGAGAGGGGGGACAGAGAGAGAGAGAGCGGAGAGAGAGAGGGGGGACAGAGAGAGAGGGGGGAGAGAGAGGGGGACAAAGAGGGGGGACAGAGAGAGAGGGGGACAGAGAGAGAGAACAGAGAGAGAGGGGGACAGAGAGGGGGGGACAGAGAGAGAAGGGGACAGAGAGAGAGAGGACAGAGAGAGGGGGGACATAGAGAGAGGGGAGACAGAGAGAGAGGGGAGACAGAGAGAGAGGGGACAGAGAGAGAGGGTGGACTGAGAGAGGGTGGACTGAGAGAGGGGGAACAGAGAGAGGGGGAACAGAGAGAGGGGCACAGAGAGGGGGGACAGAGAGAGGGTGGACAGAGGGGGGGGACACAGAGGGGACAGAGAGAGAGGGGGACAGAGAGAGGGGAGACAGAGAGAGGGGGGAGGCAGAGAGAGGGGGAGGCAGAGAGAGGGGGGGACACAGAGGGGACAGAGAGAGGGGGGGACAGAGAGAGAGGGGACAGAGAGAGGGGGGACAGAGAGAGAAGGGGACAGAGAGAGAGAGGACAGAGAGAGAGAGGACAGAGAGAGAGAGAGAGGACAGAGAGAGGGGGACAGAGAGAGGGGGGACAGAGAGAGGGGGGACAGAGAGAGAGGGGGGACAGAGAGAGAGGGGGACAGAAAGAGGGGGGGACAGAGAGAGGGGGACAGAGAGAGAGGAGACAGAGGGGGACAGAGAGAGAGGGGGGACAGAGAGAGAGGGGGGACAGAGAGAGTGGGGGGACAGAGAGAGGGGGGACAGAGAGAGAGGGGAGACAGAGAGAGAGGGGACAGAGAGAGAGGGGAGACAGAGAGAGAGGGGAGACAGAGAGAGAGGGGAGACAGAGAGAGAGGGGACAGAGAGAGAGGGTGGACTGAGAGAGGGGGGACAGAGAGAGGGGGAACAGAGAGAGGGGGAACAGAGAGGCGAACAGAGAGAAGGGGACAGAGAGAGGGGACAGAGAGGGGGGACAGAGAGAGAGGGGGGACAGAGAGAGAGGGGGGTCACAGAGGGGACAGAGAGAGGGGGGACAGAGAGGGGGTGACAGAGAGAGGGGGGAGACAGAGAGAGGGTGGACAGAGAGAGAGGGGGACACAGAGGGGACAGAGAGAGGGGGGACAGAGAGGGGGTGACAGAGAGAGAGGGGGACAGAGAGAGGGGGGAGACAGAGAGGGGGGACAGAGAGAGGGGGGGACAGAGAGAGAGGGGGGACAGAGAGAGGGGGGGGACAGAGAGAGAGGGGAGAGACGGGGAGAGAGAGAGAAGGGAGAGATGGGGGGGAGACAGAGACAGACAGACAGAGCAGACAGAGAGAGAGCTAGAGACACAGAGACAAACGGAGAGAGGGAGAGAGAGAGACAAACAGTCCCTCCAAAAGATTTTACTCTAACCATCTGTTCTAAATTCCAGGAAATACATTTCTACACTTCCAGGGAATACATGCCTGGCTTGTGTGCTCTCTCCTCACGAATTAACCCTCAAGAGTCTGGGTAATATTCTGGTAAATGCAGTTTTGGGGAGAGAGAGCAACAGAGAGGATATCTTACTATCAGAGATATGTCACCCAGAACAGTTAATAGTGTTCTGGGTGGTCTCACCTGAAAGATCTGGGTTAGCAAGTGCCAGCAATCACTGGCTGGAGTTCAATTCCCACCACTGTCTGTGAGGAGTTTATACATTCTCCCTCCCCGGGACTGTATGGGTTTGGGTTTCTTCCCACAGTCCAAAGCTGTACGGGTTAGGGTTAGTGAGTCGCGAGCGTGCTACGTTGGCGGCTGTGGAGGCCAGGTCATTGTGCACATCTAAAGTGGAGGCTGACAGGTTCGTGATTAGTCACAGTGAAATGTAACGGGAAGAAGGCAGGACAATGGGGTTGAGAGGGAAAATGGAACAGCCATGATGAAATAGCAGAGCAGATTTGATGGGCCAAATGGACTAATTCTGCTCCTACGTCTTACGGTCTTAAATGACGTATTTCACTACATATAATTTTTTATTCAAAGTAGATTTATTACCAAGGTATGTATAAATTATACAACCTTGAGATTTATCTGCTTACAGTCAGCCACAAAGCAAGCAACTTGAAAGAACCCAATTTTAAAAAATGAAGACCAGCACCCAACACGCAGAGAAAGAGAAAAAAAACCACAAATCATGCAAACAATAGAAGCAACTAACAGCATTCTGAACCAAATTGAATCCTCAGATCAGAATTCCCAGAGTAGCCCGTAGTAGGCCGAAGCCTCGGTCTCAGTTCATCATATTAGTGGGGCAAATCGCTGCAAAGCTGGCAGAGAACAAGCACGGCAGCTGGAGCAGTCTCACGGTCTCAGTGCCACGGAGAGAGGAGTGAACATCGCGGGAGAGCGAGCAAAATCGGCCCGACTCTCACCTCCGGTCCCGCCACCCTGCCTCTCCAGTCTATCTGAGCCCGTGTTTAAATTGTCCAAACAGTGGATCCTGCCTTGCATAATTGTGATAATTGTTGAATGTCGTTGGTTTCTTGTTGCATGTCGAGCCCTGACCAACATCGATCATGTCTGATTTATTATCCTCAATCCCATTGGGTGTGATGTTTGTTATGCCAGACATCCCACCCTGCAAAAACTCATTTCAGGGAGGTAGCACCATCAATTTGCGGGAGACTTCCGGGAGAGGTGGGATGTCTGCAATAGAGTAGCTCCTGAGCAGCTAGGCAGCTAGTTTAAATAACGTTAGCTATGCTAATGAACGAATGACACCTGTTAAACTCACCTCAACATGTCTTTTACAGTCTTAACCCACCATGGGCAATAGAAAAGTCACTGTTGCAAACAGTGCAGCGAGCAACACTGTCATTATTTTGACCCCTATTAGGCAGGGGTACACTTTAGTGTAGTCTGGGGTGATGTACATTTTATATTTTTTTGGAACACTCTGCCATGGCGCGCTCTCTCTCTCTCTCTCTCGTGGTCACTCTCGCGCTCTCTCTCTTGCTTTCTCTCGCTCGCTCACTCTGAAAAAAATTGATTTCTGTGATATTGTACATAATTTGCAGGCATCAGGGAGCCACTATTCATATGCGGGAGACTCCCGGAACTTCCAGGAGAGGTGGGATGTCTGTAATGCACATGTTTCAATGCCATTACCATTATCATTACGCCCTGTGTCACCTCTTGTGGTACGTCAGATACATTATTCTGAATCTGGCATGACAAACAAGCAGTTCTCAAACTATTCATGTGCATTTTCAGCCGTGCTCTGTGTTGGATCTGGAGGAACAATGATTTCATTCTCCATTAAACTCGTGTACTGAAGAATGGGTGGTGGGGTGGAGGCACGTCTCTACCAAAGGAGGTGTGAGGTGCTCCTTCCCTCCGCTGGTCTGCAGGTCACCCTTGGGCACCGTGTAGCACCTGCCTAGCCTCCCCCCCACCCCCTATCAGGGTCACGCGAAGGTGGTGGATGGTCGTATGAGCAGCTGGTGCATATCACAATTCCTGGCTATGATGTGGAAAGGCCATGATCACCCATGCCATACGACACGGTCCGTAATGTGATGTAAAGGGATGTGATGTTGAGGCTCTATAAGGCGCTGGTGAGACCTCACTTGGAGTACTGTGGGCAGTTTTGGTCTCCTTATTTAAGAAAGGATGTGCTGATGTTGGAGAGGATACAGAGAAGGTTCACTAGAATGATTCCGGGAATGAGAGGGTTAACATATGAGGCACTTTTGTCTGCTCTTGGACTGTATTCCTTGGAGTTTAGAAGAATGAGAGGAGACCTCATAGAAACGTTTCGAATGTTGAAAGGCATGGACAGAGTGGATGTGGCAAAGTTGTTTCCCATGATGGGGAAGTCTAGTACGAGAGGGCATGACTTAAGGATTGAAGGGCGCCCATTCAGAACAGAAATGCGAAGAAATTTTTTTAGTCAGAAGGTGGTGAATCTATGGAATTTGTTTCTTTTTTCTTTTGTGTTTGCGCAGTTTGTTGTCTTTTGCACATTGGTTGTTTGTCCCGTCAACTTCCAATTTAAATATACCCAACGGTTTGGCCTCCACAGCCATCTGTGGCAATGAATTCCACAGATTCACCACCCTCTGGCTAAAGGAATCTCCCTCGTCTCTTCTAAATGGACATCTCCCTATTATGGCGCTGTGCCCTCTGGTTCTAGATTCTCCCACTACCCACTATATCAAAGCCTTTCAATATTTGAAAGGTTTCAATGAGATTCCCCCCTCATTCTTCAAAACTCCAGCGAGTACAGCCATCAAATGCTCTTCATACGTTTAGCCTTTCATTCCTGGAACCATTCTTGTGAACCTCCTCTGGACCCTCTCCAATGCCAGCACATCCTTTTTTTCAGATAAGGGGCCCAAAACTGTTTACAATACTCCAAGCGAGGCCTCACCAGTGACTTATAAAGCCTCAACGTTACATTCTTGCTTTTATATTCTCGTCCTCTCGAAATGAGTGCTAACATTGCATTTGCCTTCCTCACCACCGACTCAACCTGCAAATTAACCTTTCGGGAATCCCGCACAAGGACTCCCAAGCCCCTTTGCACCTCAGAATTTTGTATTGTCTCTCCACTTAGAAAATAGCCTACCCTTTCATTTCTTCTACCATAGTGCAAGACTGTAAACTTCCCAACATTGTATTCCATCTGCCACTTCTTTCTGAATGTGTCTGAATCCTTCCATAGCCTCTACGCTTACTCAGCACTACCTGCCCCTCCACCTACTTAACAGCTTGGAGATGGTATGAGTCAGAAATTCCTACTTATTAATTAATTTAGTGATACAGCATGGTAACAGGCCCTACTATTCGGATCTCAAACGCCAGATGGATTTTATTTGAAAAAGTAATTCATCCATTAGAGACACACAGCATGCAAGCACGACCTTTCGGCCCATCTCAACCTTGCCAGCCACCTGGTCCCATTTATTTATTTAGAGATACACCACGGTTATCGGTGCACTCCCTTCCCAAATGCACCTGCACTCTGAAAGGGACATCAAAGAAACATATGCCTTGTGAGACGAGCTGTGAGAAGGTGGCACCCAACATTAATGACCCCCATCACCCAGGACATGCTACCATCAGGGAGGAGGTACAGGAGCCTGAAGGCACACACTCAACGATTCAGGAACAGCTTCTTCCCCTCTGCCGTCCAATTTCTGAACGGACATGGAACCCGTGAACACCTCCTCACTACCTTTCTTCTGGGATTTTTTGGGTTTTTTTTACACTATTTATTTAAATAAATATAAAATTGTAATATAGTTTTTTATTATTATGTACTGCTGCTAGAAAGGCAGCGAGTTTCATGATATATGCTGGTGATATTAAACCTGATTTTGATTTGGATGAGATAATGTGAAACCCTGTCTGCCTCACAGAACAGAGGGATCTGGGAATACAGATCCATAATTCCAGGCAGATAGGGGTCATAACGAAAGCTTTCGGCACATTGGCCTTCATAAATCAAAGTATTGAGTACAGGAGATAGGATGTTGAGGCCCAATTTGGAGTATTGTGTGCAGTTTTGGTCACCTTCCTACAGAAAAGATATAGAGAAAGTTGAAAGAGCGCAGAGAAAATTTACAAGGATGTTGCCGGGTCTGGAGGACCTGAGTTATCGGGAATGAATGAATAGGTTAAGACTTCATTCCCTGGAGCGTAGGAGTCTCTAAGCAGAAGAATTTCAAGGTTGTAGATAGTATACATACCTTGATAATAAATGTACTTTGAACTTTGAATGAAGGGAGGTTTGATAGAGGTAAATAACATGATGAAGGGTACAGGTAGGGTAAATGCAAGCAGGCTTTTCCCACTGAGATTGGGGGAGTCTAGAACTAGAGGACCCCCAACATGACAACAGTGACCTCTATCATCGGCCGAGCATTGCTCAGGGACTTGCCTCAGCCGGTGAACAAATTAAAATGTTCAATATTTGGTGCAGTCCCCGCATTGGATTTTGTAGATATGGGCACTGCAGGACGTATCATGTGGGCCAAAGTGTCAGAAATCTATCCACGAGGGTCCATGAACATCGCCCGGCTGTAAAGCCCCCTTGTCTCTACCCGTGACCAACTCCCCTCGTCTCTACCCGTGACCAACTCCCCCTCGTCTCTACCCGTGACCAACTCCCCTCGTCTCTACCCGTGACCAGCTCCCCTCGTCTCTACCCGTGACCAACTCCCCTCGTCTCTACCCGTGACCAACTCCCCTTGTCTCTACCCGTGACCAACTCCCCCTCGTCTCTACCCGTGACCAACTCCCCTCGTCTCTACCTGTGACCAGCTCCCCTCGTCTCTACCCGTGACCAACTCCCCTCGTCTCTACCCGTGACCAACTCCCCTCGTCTCTACCCGTGACCAACTCCCCTCGTCTCTACCCGTGACCAACTCCCCTCGTCTCTCCCTGTGACCAGCTCCCCTCGTCTCTACCCGTGACCAACTCCCCTCGTCTCTACCCGTGACCAACTCCCCCTCATCTCTACCCGTGACCAGCTCCCCTCGTCTCTACCCGTGACCAACTCCCCTCGTCTCTACCCATGAAGATCGAGAGGGGCACCAATTCAACTGGGCATCAGAGGAAGTCATGGTGCAAGCGAACATACAGCATGCAAGAGAATTCTTAGAAGCGTGGTTTTCCACGAACAATTCTGTAAACAAACATGTAGACATCAATTCTATTTATGAGCCAATGCAGGCAAACTTCCAGAGCACAACGCACGAAGTTTGCCACACAACCAATCAGAGACGACATTTCCTCCCCACAGCACAACTGAGTTTCCAAAATGATGTCGAATCAGCTGATTGAAAAATATATAAGTGCCAAGCATTTGGGGGACACTCCACAATCAACAGCACACTGACAATGTCTCCTTGTATAGTGATGAAACGTTTGCAAGTAAATTGCCAAATTTAGAGAACACTTAATGCAACCATCGACCGTCCAAACTACACACCTTCCAAATTATTTCCAATGACAATCAGGTTTATCAGCTCTGACACGTCGTGAAATTTCATGTTTTTGTGTGGCAGGAGTACAGTGCACGCACAGCAAATTCCTTTCAATTGGAACATCGAACATTACAGTACCTTACAGGCCCTTCAGTCCAGAATGTTGTGCTGACTTTACAATCTACTCTAAATCCAATCCAACCCTTCCTTCCCACATAGACCTCCATTTTTCTATCATATATCTCCCTAACGTATCTCACAGGTGAAGTGGCAATTCGGGACTAAACTTGAATCAATGAAGCAGGGAAGAGCTTGAATACCATCAGCTCTTGTAAAGATTCATCAAGTGACAGAGGCGACAGCAGGACTTCACTTCCAGATGAGCTCAATGCCTCCTACTCTTGCTTTGACCACCAGAACATGGAGGAACCATCACAAACTCCCACAGCCGTCAGTGATCCTGTGATTTCAGTCTCTGAGGCCAATGTGTGAGCAGCCTTCAGGAGGGTGAATGCACGGAAAGCATCTGGCCCAGATGGAATACCTGCCTGAGAACTAAAGACCTGCGCTGACTGACTGACTGGAGTGTTCACTGAGGCCTTTAACCTTCAGTGAAACCACTGCTTAGGAAGAGCTCGGTAACCCACCTCAATGACTATTGTCCAGTAGCGTCTATCAGGGTTCTCCACCTGGGATCCACCAACCCCTCGGTTAATGGTAGACATCCATGGCAAGAAAAAGGGTTGGGAACCCCTGGCTTACATCCACAGTGATGAAGTGTTTTGTGGAGTTGATGCTGAAACATATCAGCTTCTGCCTGAGAAGTGACTTACAGTAGATCCACTCCAACTTGCAACAGGGCAACAGCAGATGCGACTTCATTGGCACTCTAGCACTCTGCTATGCACCTGCAGAATACTGTACACCCGTGTGGGGCAGATCAGCCCATGCGAAGAAAATAGACCCGTTTCTTAACGAAGCCTGCCGAATAATCACGGGCACACTGCGCCCCACACCCACTAACATCAGTTACAGACTTGCAGGCATTGGTCCCTCAGAGATCCGAAAACACACTACAACAAAAATTGAAAAAGGTAAACAGAACTGGGATCCACGGCACCCACTACATCATTATGTGTCAGTTTCCAACCGCCTAAAATCGAGGAAAAGCTTTGCTACAGTGGAGGAACTACCGCACGGAACATCCCCCCCAAACATACAAGATTGACCTCTGGCAACAAACAGAAGCCGGAACCCCACCAGACAATACAGTGCAAGACCCCACAGAAATGTTGCCAGATGAGGCACTGCTTGACAGACGGAAGTGGTGTACTCTCAACAGAGCGAGAGCGGGAGTTTGTAGGACAGGAGATAATATGGTGAAGTGGGGTTTAAAGACCAGCGAATCCTGTGAGTGTGGCGAAAGGGTGCAAAACATCGAACACGTTCTGCGCAACTGCCCACTCTCACCTGATTTAGCTGAGACTGACCTGCTCAACATCACCAAACAACACTAGAGTGGCTGGCTGTCTGGTGTGACAAGCTATGATGATGACTGCATTGGCGCTTCACTCAACCCTGGAACATCTGGACAGTGAGAGTGCATACACCTGAATGGCCTTTATCAACCACAGCTCAGCATTAAATACCATCATCTCCTCAAAACCGATCAATAAGCCTCAATGCCTCCTTGTGCAACTGGATCCTCTGCCATCACCCCGGCAGTGCCTTCCACGCACCCACCACTCTCGGTGTGAACAAAAATTACCTTCGACACCCTCCCTCCAATCACGTTAAAATTATGCCCCTTTGTACTAACTATTAAAAAAATAAAAGAGTAGTGAGGTGGTATTCATGGACCATTCACAAATCCGCTGGCAGTGGGGTAGAAACTGCTCAGCAGTGATGACTCAAGCACCTACCATCAACTCCCTAGGAAACGGGGCAGCACAGTAGCGTGGTGGTTAGCACAACACTTTACAGTCCCCGTGACCCAGGTTCAGTTCCCACTGCTGCCTGTAAGGAGTTTGTACGTTCTCCCCATGACCGCGCGGGTTTCCTCCGGGTGCTCCAGTTTCCTCCCACACTCCAAAGGCCTACCATACGGTTGGTCATGTGATCAGGCTCGGGTTAAATTGGGGGGGCTGCTAGGCGAGAATCTTAACAAAATTGAAAAGAAATCTAATGGGGAGGGGAACGTCGAGATGGCAGGGAGCGCCACAGGCTGGGATCCGGGGCTGGGACAGCGCAATGCACCAGCACATCCTTTGGGAAACCTTTAGTGCCGTGGCAGCTCCCTGGAGCACTGCACATGACGCAATAGGAGAACAGCCAGGGCCGACGGCGACAACAACAGCATTTCCTGGAATCCCTCACCCGAGACACAATTCTGAGCTCAGTCTGTCCACACCCACTCTATATTCAGACACGCTCGTCACACATTTAACCAGCTGCTGCCCACGGAATGAAAACCGTCCAATTACCCTTCATGTCCTTGTTTGAAAAGGGAATTGGGGCCCCAGGGACAGAGACTCCCTTCCTACCCCATTCCCAGCCAAAGCTGGAAGCTGATTAGCAACGTCTGGAAGATGTGTATCCCTGTAAGAAAGCACATCAACTGAGCCCAGACACCACAAGAACAGAGGCACCTGTCATGGGGATTACAGTCCAGGTGAAGAACAGAGGTGTCTGTCATGGGGCTACAGTCCAGGTGAAGAACAGAGGTGTCTGTCATGGGGATTACAGTCCAGGTGAAGAACAGAGGTGTCTGTCATGGGGATTACAGTCCAGGTGAAGAACAGAGGTGTCTGTCATGGGACTACAGTCCAGGTGAAGAACAGAGGTGTCTGTCATGGGACTACAGTCCAGGTGAAGAACAGAGGTGTCTGTCATGGGGATTACAGTCCAGGTGAAGAACAGAGGCATCTGTCATGGGGATTACAGTCCAGGTGAAGAACAGAGGCACCTGTCATGGGGATTACAGTCCAGGTGAAGAACAGAGGCATCTGTCATGGGGATTACAGTCCAGGTGAAGAACAGAGGCATCTGTCATGGGGATTACAGTCCAGGTGAAGAACAGAGGCACCTGTCATGGGGATTACAGTCCAGGTGAAGAACAGAGGTGTCTGTCATGGGACTACAGTCCAGGTGAAGAACAGAGGTGTCTGTCATGGGGATTACAGTCCAGGTGAAGAACAGAGGTGTCTGTCATGGGACTACAGTCCAGGTGAAGAACAGAGGTGTCTGTCATGGGGATTACAGTCCAGGTGAAGAACAGAGGTGTCTGTCATGGGACTACAGTCCAGGTGAAGAACAGAGGTGTCTGTCATGGGGATTACAGTCCAGGTGAAGAACAGAGGTGTCTGTCATGGGACTACAGTCCAGGTGAAGAACAGAGGTGTCTGTCATGGGGATTACAGTCCAGGTGAAGAACAGAGGTGTCTGTCATGGGGATTACAGTCCAGGTGAAGAACAGAGGTGTCTGTCATGGGGCTACAGTCCAGGTGAAGAACAGAGGTGTCTGTCATGGGGATTACAGTCCAGGTAAAGAACAGAGGTGTCTGTCATGGGGCTACAGTCCAGGTGAAGAACAGAGGTGTCTGTCATGGGGATTACAGTCCAGGTGAAGAACAGAGGCACCTGTCATGGGGATTACAGTCCAGGTGAAGAACAGAGGTGTCTGTCATGGGGACTACAGTCCAGGTGAAGAACAGAGGTGTCTGTCATGGGGACTACAGTCCAGGTGAAGAACAGAGGTGTCTGTCATGGGGACTACAGTCCAGGTGAAGAACAGAGGTGTCTGTCATGGGGACTACAGTCCAGGTGAAGAACAGAGGTGTCTGTCATGGGGACTACAGTCCAGGTGAAGAACAGAGGTGTCTGTCATGGGGATTACAGTCCAGGTGAAGAACAGAGGCACCTGTCATGGGGATTACAGTCCAGGTGAAGAACAGAGGCACCTGTCATGGGGATTACAGTCCAGGTGAAGAACAGAGGTGTCTGTCATGGGGATTACAGTCCAGGTGAAGAACAGAGGTGTCTGTCATGGGGATTACAGTCCAGGTGAAGAACAGAGGTGTCTGTCATGGGGCTACAGTCCAGGTGAAGAACAGAGGTGTCTGTCATGGGGATTACAGTCCAGGTAAAGAACAGAGGTGTCTGTCATGGGGCTACAGTCCAGGTGAAGAACAGAGGTGTCTGTCATGGGGATTACAGTCCAGGTGAAGAACAGAGGTGTCTGTCATGGGGATTACAGTCCAGGTAAAGAACAGAGGTGTCTGTCATGGGACTACAGTCCAGGTGAAGAACAGAGGTGTCTGTCATGGGGACTACAGTCCAGGTGAAGAACAGAGGTGTCTGTCATGGGGATTACAGTCCAGGTGAAGAACAGAGGTGTCTGTCATGGGGCTACAGTCCAGGTGAAGAACAGAGGTGTCTGTCATGGGGCTACAGTCCAGGTGAAGAACAGAGGTGTCTGTCATGGGGATTACAGTCCAGGTGAAGAACAGAGGTGTCTGTCATGGGACTACAGTCCAGGTGAAGAACAGAGGTGTCTGTCATGGGGATTACAGTCCAGGTAAAGAACAGAGGTGTCTGTCATGGGGCTACAGTCCAGGTGAAGAACAGAGGTGTCTGTCATGGGGCTACAGTCCAGGTAAAGAACAGAGGTGTCTGTCATGGGGCTACAGTCCAGGTGAAGAACAGAGGTGTCTGTCATGGGGATTACAGTCCCGGTGAAGAACAGAGGTGTCTGTCATGGGGATTACAGTCCAGGTAAAGAACAGAGGTGTCTGTCATGGGACTACAGTCCAGGTGAAGAACAGAGGTGTCTGTCATGGGGCTACAGTCCAGGTGAAGAACAGAGGCACCTGTCATGGGGATTACAGTCCCGGTGAAGAACAGAGGTGTCTGTCATGGGGATTACGGTCCAGGTAAAGAACAGAGGTGTCTGTCATGGGGATTACAGTCCAGGTGAATAACAGAGGTGTCTGTCATGGGGCTACAGTCCAGGTGAAGAACAGAGGTGTCTGTCATGGGGCTACAGTCCAGGTGAAGAACAGAGGTGTCTGTCATGGGGCTACAGTCCAGGTGAAGAACAGAGGTGTCTGTCATGGGGATTACAGTCCCGGTGAAGAACAGAGGTGTCTGTCATGGGGCTACAGTCCAGGTAAAGAACAGAGGTGTCTGTCATGGGGCTACAGTCCAGGTGACCCCATCACTGGTGACAGCCTTAGCTGCGTTGTTTTGTGGGAACGGAGGGTCACTTCAAAGGCTTGGCCTTAACCCTCTTGTCCTCCTGGGTGTTTCTGAGTGAAGAAAGAGAAGAAGTGTTGTCGCAGGAAAGCAAAGTCCATCATCAGGGGCCCCCACCACCCCGGACATGCTCTCTTCTTGCTGCTCCATCAGGAGGAAGGTACAGGAGCCTCAGGACTTGCATCACCAGGTTCAGGAACAGTCATTGCCTCTCAACCATCAGGATCCTGAATGAGCAGGGATAACTTCACTCAATCTAACACTGAACTATTCCCACAACCAATGGACCCACTTTCAAGGACTCTTCATCTCATGTTCTCAATATTTTTGCTTCTTATTTGTAACTATTATTATGACTTTCTTTTTGCATTCACACAGTTTGTTGTCATCTGCACACTGGTTGAACGTCCTAGTTGGGCGGTCTTTCATTGATTCTGTTGTGGTTATTATTCTTTGTCCTTGATATTTATTGCTTGCTTATTTATTATTACTTTGGGCTTTTTCTTTTTGTATTTACAGAGTTGTCTTTTGTAGATTGATCGTTTGTCGTCTTGTGTCTGGTTTTTATAAGTTTTATTATCAAAGTACATATCTTCACCATGTACAACCCCGAGGTTCATTGATTGTCAGATTTCTTTGTATTTACTGTGATTGCCCACAAGAAAATGAATCTCAAGGTTGTATATGCTGACACGTATGTATATAAATTTACTTTGACCTTTGAAGGATCTCAGGCCGAAACGTTGATTGGTTATTCCTCTCCATAGATGCTGCCTCTCTGATGAGTTTTGTGTGTGTCACCTCTCTCCAGCGAGCAAACTCAGCAGAAACAAAGCCTCAACCTTGGCTCTTATGGACATGCAGATCTTTTTCAATCCTTCCCAGTGAACAAGCTCCGTCCAGAAGACCAGCCGGGAACTGGTTACACCCCAGTTATTTAGAGGTACGTTATGGTAATCAGCCCTCCTGGCCTGACGAGCCTGCGTCACCCAATTACACCCTTCTGACTAGTTAACTGATTAACCCATAATCAACACACACACACACAAAGTGTCAGAGGAACTCGGCAGGCCAGGCAGCACCTATGGAAATGAATAAACAGTTGACATTTTGGGCCAAGACCTTTAATCAGGACCGGAAAGGGGTGGGGGGAGGAGAGAGAGGACAGCTGGAAGGTGATGGGTGAAGCCAGGCAGGTGGGAAAGGTCAAGGGCTAGAGAGGAAGGAATCTGATAGAAGAGGTGAGTGGACATAGGAGAGGGGGAACCAATTGGCAGGTGATAGAGAGGTCAGAAGAGGTAAGAGGCCAGAGTGGGGAAAAGAAGAGGAGAGGGGAGCGAATTTTTTTTTACCAGAAGAAGAAATCAATATTCAAGCCATCAGGTTGGAGACTATCCCGGATGTCTTCAAACACTCAAAGGTTCATTTATTAAAGTACTTATGCAGTATACAACTCTGAGATTCATCTTTACCAGATAGCCACGACACAAAGAAAGCCACGGTGTTGTTCAAAAAACCCACCGACTCTGCCCCCCGCCCCCGCCGCACAAAAAAACAAACTGTCTTTGGAATATGGGTGCAAAGCTACGCGGTCACAGGGAGAATGCTACTGAGAACTGAACTCGGGCAGCTGACTCTGTGTTAGCATTATGTTATCCATTTCGCAGGCGTGAAGTGGCCCTCTCCCTTTCAGAGAAGGGATCAGGGCTCCTCAAGAGGTTCAAAACACTTCAGAGAATCTGAGGGCTTGTCAGGATTAGCGCTCTGCTGAGCAACTGCTGAGGAAGGAGCCTCATTATCTATCTGACTCACAACCTATGTCTGCAGCTGAAAGATGTGTGCCCAGAGTTTCCCAACCAAAGAGCTCCATTCATTATCTTGCGAGTTACTATTCAGAGATATTAATAGACTAAACACCCAGGCCCTTTTACACATCTTTGTGCATTTGGTTTTTAAGAGGAGCTTGTCCTATGAATCACTAATTTAACCCTGCTATTCCCTTCCCACACACACAAACATGAAAATCTCCCCCACATCTCCACCCGCTGACACGATCCCTTGTGATGACTGACCCCCCAACTTTACACGCAGTTCCCACCCCAGCACCCCAATTTATCAATACATCGCTGCTTTTGGCACGGACTCTCTGTACACAAGTCAGCTGACGGCAGATCACAGAACAACGGGTAACAATAACAGCATCAGACCCAGGTTTACTGTCACCGACATCCATCAGGCTACCATCAAAGTGACAGTATGTCAGAATCAGGTTTAGTAAGTCGTGACTTGTTAACTTTGTGGCAGCAGTACAAGGCAATACGTGGTAAATATAGAAAAACTAAATGACAATATTAATATGTACGTATATATATAATAACACACAAACTGCTGGAGGAACTCAGCAGGCCAGGCAGCATCGATGGAGAGGGGTACAGTCGATGTTTTGGCAGAGACCCTTCGTCAGGACTGGAGGAAAAAAGATGAGGAGTAGAGTGAAAAGGTGGGGGAGGGAGAGAGAACTACCAGGCGATAGGTAAAACCAGAAGGAGAGGGCTGAAATAGAGTGCTGGGAAGTAGATTGGTGAAAGAGATGCAGGGCTGGAGAAGGGGGAGTCTGACAGGAGAGGACAGAAAACCATGGAAGAAAGGAAAGAGGGGAGGACCACCAGAGGGAGGCGATGGGCAGGAAAGGAGATCAGGTGGGTGAAGGAGATGGGTGGGGGGAGGTGGGGTATTACCAGAAGTTTGAGAAGTCAATGTTCATGCCATCAGGTTGGAGGCTACCCAGACGGAATATAAGGTGTTGTTCCTCCAACCTGAGTGTGGCTTCATCTTTACAGTAGAGGAGGCCGTGGATAGACATGTCAGAATGGGAATGGGACGTGGAATTAAAATGTGTGGCCACTGGGAGATCCTGCTTTCTCTGGCGGACAGAGCGTAGGTGTTCAGCGAACCGATCTCACTCAGAATGACTCAGGAACAGCTTCTTCACCTCTGCCATCCGATTTCTAAATGAACACTACCTCACTAATCTTTTTTGTACTACTTCTTGAAAAAAAAATACTAATTACTGTAATTTAGATTTTATTATGTACTGCAAGGTATTGCTGCCACCTAACATCAAATTCACAACATATGCTTGTGATAATAAACCTGATTCGGATTCTGCTGGATATTTAGAATATCCACCAAGATATTATGTCACAAGATGGTGGCACGCACGGTCACAATGGCCACACCGGCTCCAAGCAACAGTGAAATTTCTTATCCTGTTTACCTGTGCTCTGTGCTACACGCATTTTTGAATTATATTTTATCTTATTTATGATAGTCTCTTTTGTGCTGTGTGTGATAAAGGTTTTGTGGTCACTGTGATCCAGAGGAACACTGTTTTGTTTGGCTGCATATACTTACAGCCAGATGACAATAAACTTGAACTTAAACCTGAACTCAAATGAGACAATGTTTCTCCAAACCACTGTAGTACTCATAACACAAAGATAACGCACAATAACTTAGGAAAGTAAGGATAAAATCTGCAAATGAATTATGCATAAGTAACCAAAGTGCATAAATTAAATATTGTAGGGTGCAGTACAAATTATCCAGTGACACTTCGAATATGATGCAGCAGGGAGTTCAGAAGCCTAATGGTCTTGGGGAAGAAGCTGTTTCCCACCCCGACTCTCCTTGTCTTTATGCATCGGAGTCTCCTGCCTGATGGGAGAAAGTCAGAGGTTGCTGGATGGGTGGGTGGGATCCTTGATAACGCTGAGGGCCCTGCGTATGCAGCGCTCCTGATAAATGTCCCTGATGAATGGTAGGGAGACCCCTATGATCCTCACGGCCGTTCTCACAGTCCGTTGTGAGGGACTTTCGGTCCAATGGTCGGCTGCCCCACACCAGATGGAGATGAAGTTTGTTACGATGCTCTCGATGGTGCATGAACACCACCACCTCACTGCTTTTTACAGTTTCTATTTCTGCACTACTCATTTAACTATTTAATTATCACGTATTGATTGCATTGTTCTGCTGCCACAAAGTCATCAAGTTTCATGATATATGCCAGTGATTCTGAAATATGTAGTGCAAAACGAGAGTTAGAAATAGTGAGGTAACTGGTGAGTTCTGGCTCTGTAAAGCATTACACTAACCGGTACACTGCCACGCTGCCCAGAAGGACGCTCGCTCTACACCGCCAGCAGCAGATGTCAGGACTGAACCTGGGTCAAGCAGCTCCATCACCCACTGTGCCATCTGTGGGCATGATTACTACAGCCTAACTTCTAACCGTTAGGAGCTCAATTCCCTGCATGCAAGGTCAACGTCAAAAATAAATTTATTATCAAATTATGTACATGTCACCACATACTACCCTGAGATTCATTTTCCTGCGGCCATTTACAGGAACATAAAGAAATACAATAGAATTTATGGAAAACTATACGTAAACAATGCATGTTGGCGTGGAGATAAGGCTCTACCAAAGGAGGTGTAAGGTGCTCCTTCCCTCTGCTAGACTGCAGGTCACCCTTGGGCAAGGTGTAGCATCTACTTAGCCCACCCCCTGGATCATGGTCACATGAAGCCATGGGAGCAGGTGATGGATGGTCGTATGACCAGCTGGTACATATGACAAGTCCTGGTTATGTGACCACTGACATCAGGCAGACAATCTCTGAAGAGTATTGATAATGGCTGGGGTCACCCATCTTATAAAGACACTGCCCAGAAGAAGACAATGGCAAACCACTTCTGTAGAAAAATTTGCCAAGAACAATCACGGTCATGGAAAGACCATGATCGCCCACATCATACGACACGGCACATAATAAACAAACGATATATAAACAAAGATTGAGAAACAACCCATGTTCAAAAGAAGATCAACTATGCAAGTACAAAATAATAAACAATTCAGAGACAATGAGTTGTAGAGTCCTTGGAAGCGAGTCTGTAGGTTGTAGAATCAGTTCAGAGTTGAGGTGAGTGAAGTTATCCACACTGGTTCAGGAGCCTGATGGTTGTAGGGTAATAACTGTTCCTGAACCTGGTGGTGTGGGACCTGAGGCTCATTGTGGTGAGTGAAGTTATCCACACTGGTTCAGGAGCCTGATGGTTGAGGGGTAATAACTGTTCCTGAACCTGGTGGTGTGGGGTCTGAGGCTCATTGTGGTGAGTGAAGTTATCCACACTGGTTCAGGAGCCTGATGGTTGTGGGGTAATAACTGTTCCTGAACCTGGTGGTGTGGGACCTGAGGCTCATTGTGGTGAGTGAAGTTATCCACACTGGTTCAGGAGCCTGATGGTTGAGGGGTAATAACTGTTCCTGAAGCTGGTGGTGTGGGACCTGAGGCTCATTGTGGTGAGTGAAGTTATCCACACTGGTTCAGGAGCCTGATGGCTGTGGGGTAATAACTGTTCCTGAACCTGGTGGTGTGGGACCCGAGGCTCATTGTGGTGAGTGAAGTTATCCACACTGGTTCAGGAGCCTGATGGTTGTGGGGTAATAACTGTTCCTGAACCTGGTGGTGTGGGACCTGAGGCTCATTGTGGTGAGTGAAGTTATCCACACTGGTTCAGGAGCCTGATGGTTGTGGGGTAATAACTGTTCCTGAACCTGGTGGTGTGGGACCTGAGGCTCATTGTGGTGAGTGAAGTTATCCACACTGGTTCAGGAGCCTGATGGTTGAGGGGTAATAACTGTTCCTGAAGCTGGTGGTGTGGGACCTGAGGCTCATTGTGGTGAGTGAAGTTATCCACACTGGTTCAGGAGCCTGATGGTTGTGGGGTGATAACTGTTCCTGAACCTGGTGGTGTGGGACCTGAGGCTCATTGTGGTGAGTGAAGTTATCCACACTGGTTCAGGAGGCTGATGGTTGTGGGGTAATAACTGTTCCTGAACCTGGTGGTGTGGGACTGAAGGCTCATTGTGATGAGTGAAGTTATCCACACTGGTTCAGGAGCCTGATGGCTGTGGGGTAATAACTGTTCCTGAACCTGGTGGTGTGGGACCTGAGGCTCATTGTGGTGAGTGAAGTTATCCACACTGGTTCAGGAGCCTGATGGTTGTGGGGTAATAACTGTTCCTGAACCTGGTGGTGTGGGACCTGAGGCTCATTGTGGTGAGTGAAGTTATCCACACTGGTTCAGGAGCCTGATGGTTGTGGGGTAATAACTGTTCCTGAACCTGGTGGTGTGGGACCTGAGGCTCATTGTGGTGAGTGAAGTTATCCACACTGGTTCAGGAGCCTGATGGTTGTGGGGTAATAACTGTTCCTGAACCTGGTGGTGTGGGACCTGAGGCTCATTGTGGTGAGTGAAGTTATCCACACTGGTTCAGGAGCCTGATGGATGAGGGGTAATAACTGTTCCTGAACCTGGTGGTGTGGGACCTGAACTCCTGCAGCTCCTACCTGTAAAACCATCCTTCCAGGGTTTAGAACCAACCAGCAAGGATAAGATTTTATACGCTGCAACCTCTCATGGGAAGGTGTGGACAGAGGCAGACAATGGAAAGATCAGTTCACAGCAACCTCTGCTGCCTGGGCTGGTTCGGCTTGGAAACAGCAAATTGATGAGCAGTGTACATTCAGGAGCTTTTGGAACTGGAATTGGTGCATCACTGTCAGATGTATGATACCAAGACAGGTGAAGGGAGAGGTAGTGTTGAGGAAGCAGAGAGGCTACAGAAGGATTCAGACAGAATAGGCAAAAAAATGGCAAATGCAATACCGTGTCGGGAAGTGTATGGTCATGCACTTTGATAGAATAAATAAAAGAGTTGACTATTTTCTAAACAGGGAGAAAATTCAAAAATCTGAGTTACAAAGGGACATTCATGGAATTCCCTAAAGGTTAATTTATAGGTTGAGTAAGTAATGTTAGCATTCATTTCCAGAGAACTGGTATATAAAAGCAAAGATGTAATGTTGCGAATTTATAAAGCAGTGGTGAGGCCTCAGTTTAAGTGTTGTGAGCAGTTTTGGGCCTTTTTCAGAAAAGATGTGCTGACATTGGAGAGGGTTCAAAGGAGGTTCACGAAAATGATTCCAGGATTGGAAGGCTTTTCATATGAGGAGCGTTTGATGGCTCTGGGCCTGCACTCAGTGGGATTCAGAAGAATGAGTGGAGATCTATTGAAATCTAACGAATGTTGAAAGGGCTTGATAGAGCGGATGTGGAGAGGATGTTTCCCATGGTGGGGGATTCCACGGCCTCAGAATAGAGGGGTGTCCATTTAGAACGGAACGAGGTGGAATTTCTTTAGCCAGAGAGTGGTGAATCTGTGGAATTCATTGTTACAGGCAGCTGTGGAGGCCAAGTCATTCAGTATATTTAAAACAGAGGATAACAGGTTCTTGATTAGTCAGGGCATGAAGGGATATAGAGAGAAGGCAGGAAATTGGGGCTGAGAGGGAAAATGGATCAGCCATGATGAAATGGCTGAGGAGACTCGACGGGCCAAATGGCCTAATTCTGCTCTGATATCTGGTGCTCTCATGTATCGAGATGCAGTGAAGAACTTGTCTCGCACACTGTCAAACCAATCAGATCATTATATATTGCACTGGGGAAGAATGAGATAAAATAACAAGAAGCTAGAGAGAGTTGTGGACACAGCTCAGGACATCATGCACTTCCCACCACCTCAGTGAAGCAGCCAGCATAATCAAAGACCCCACCCACCCAGACGCTCTCTCTTCTCCCTCCCTCTCAAAATACAAAAACCCGAAAGCATGTCCCACCAGGGCCAAGGACAGTTTCTACTCTGCTGTTATCAGAGGTCCCCTCGTAGGATGAGATGAACTTGACCTCAATACGACCTTGTATTTTCATTTCTTTCAGTAATTTTGCACTTTATTCTAGGTCAATGCACTGTGTGATGATTTGATCTGTACGAATATTACACAAGACAACTTCTCCACCTTGTTTGTTTATTTATTGAGATACAACCTGGAATGGGCACCTCCAGCCCCTCAAGCTGCAGCACGCAGGAGGGGGAGGGAGTGTGTGTGTCTGTGTGTCTGTATG
This sequence comes from Mobula hypostoma, assembly GCF_963921235.1. NCBI lineage: Eukaryota > Metazoa > Chordata > Chondrichthyes > Myliobatiformes > Myliobatidae > Mobula > Mobula hypostoma. The sequence goes on along the minus strand of NC_086108.1, from coordinate 4,181,364 downwards.
TGTGCGTGCACGCCCCGTCATGACAAGCTTTTTGCACCGATCTTTTTGGTATGCTCATCGTACAGCGTGTCTTAGGCATCTGAAACCTGGCGGAGCCCATCCCTCTCCAGGTTTTTTTTTTACAAGGTCGAGTTGTTAGCTCGACACTCAACGCAGGCACGGATGGAGAGCTTGCAGGGGAGCCGTCCGGATTCGACTCCGGACCTCTCGCCCCGAAGTCCAGCGCTGACACTACTACACCACCAGCTGGCACTCCCCCGGTTTAACCCTAGCCTAATCACAGAACAGTCTTCAATGACCAATTCATCCACCAATTGCTACTTCTTTGGACTGCGGGAGGAAGGCAGAAACCCACACGCACACGGGAAGGAAAATACAAACTTTCTTACAGAGGGAGCTGGGAGTGAACTCTGAACTCCAACATCCCAAGCTGTAACAGCGCCGTGCTAACAGGCAGCTTCTTGAGTAGGTTACATGGTCGGCACAACATTGAATTAAATTATATACATAGGACCAGAATGAGGCCATTCAGCCCACTTAGGCTGTTCCATCATGGCTGATTTATCATCACTCTCAACCTCATTCTCCTGCCTTCTTCCTGTAACCTTTGACGCCCTGACCAATCAAGAACTTATCTGCTATGGGGATGGTGTGGTGGAGATACCCCTTTACCAATGGAAGTGAAAAGCTCTCCTTCCCTCCGCTAGCCTGCAGGTCACCCTTGGGCAAGGTGCAGCATCTGCTCAGTGTTCCTCCCTATGGTCAGGGTCAGTGAAACCATGGGAGCAGGTGGTGGATGGTCGTACGAGCAGCCGGTGCAGATCACAAGTCCTGGATATGTGACCACTGACCCCAGGCAGACAATCTCTGAAGAGTATTGATAATGGCTGGGGTCACCCGTCTTGTAAAGACACCGCCCTGAAGGTGGCAATGGCAAACCACTTCTGTAGAAAAATTTGCCAAGAACAATCATGGTCAAAATATCATGATTATGCTGGTCATATGACACAGCACATAATGATTACAGTATTCTTGATGCACATCCCTCTATTTCTGAGGCTGTGCCCTCTGGGCTAGACTCTCCCTCTCCACATAGTCTCTAGCTAGGCCTTTCAGTATTCAGCAGGTTTCAATGAGATCCTCTCTCATTCTTCAAACTCCAGTGAGTACAGGCCCAGAGGTGTCAAACACCCCTTATACGTTACCCCTTTCTTTCCCAGAATCATTATCATGATCCTCCTCTGGACCATGTCCAATGCCAACACCAACACGCTTTTTCCCCAAGACGAGAGACCTAAAACTGCTCACAATACACTCTCTTAGATGGATGGCCTATTCTGAGGCTGTGCCCTCCGGTCCGAGACTCTCCCAGTATTGGAAACATGCTCTCCACATCCACTCTATCTAGGCTGTTCAATATTTGATAGATTTCAATTATAGAAAAGAACAAGAGATGGGATTTTGCACTTCTCCTTCCAGTCATTAACTAGGGGAGGGGACCACTATTAAGAGTGGTGGTGATGTGTCAGAATACTGAATTGATTAAAATTACACCTGGGTGGGTGGAGATAGTTTGCTAACCCGTCAAGACAAATCCAGTGTGGTCTGTGGTCTAGCCAACATGCAACCTGTAACCTTAAAGGCTTTCTTTAAACAAGCCCCGTCGCAGTCTTGTGCTCTCCAGCACTGCACCATACAAGTCCATTAAAGGTTAATTTGCAGATTGAGTCTGTGGTGAGGAAGACAAGTGCAATGTGAGCATTCATTTCGAGAGGACTAGGATATAAAGGCAAGGATGTAATGCTGAGGCTTGATAAGGCACTGGTCAGACCACACTAGTATTGTGAGCAGTTTTGGGCCCGTTATCTATGAGAGGATGTGCTGGCATTGGAGTGGGTCCAGAGGAGGTTCACAAAAATAATCCTGGGTATAAAAGGGTTGACATGAGGGGTGTTTGACTGCACTGGGTCCGTACTCGCTGAAGGTCAGAAGAATGAGGGGAGGATCTCACTGAAATCTATTGAATATTGAAAGGCCTGGATCAGGGGCTCTTAACATTTTTGATGCCATGGACCAAGAGCACTCAGCAAGGAGTCCAGGTTGGGAATCTTTCCCTAGACAGCGTGGCCATGGAGAGGGCGTTTCCGAAAGTGAGGGAGTCTAGGATCAGAGTGCACAGCCTCACAATAGAGGGACGTCCTTTTAGAACAGAGGTGAGGAAAAATTTCTTTAGCCAGAGGGTGGCGAATTTGTGGACTTCATTGCCACAAATGGCTGAGGAGGCCGAGTCATTTGGGTATATTTAAAGTTGAGGTTGATTAGTCAGGGTGTCAAAGATTACAGAGAGAAAGCAAGAGAATGGGTTTGAGAGGGATAATAAATCAGCCATGATGAAATGGTGGGGCAGATTCGATGGGCTGAATTTCCCAACTCTGCTCCAATGTCTTACTGTCTTGGGCAAAGGCGTCTTTTCCATGTCACCTGCGTGTGGACAAAGGTCAGTCTGGTTTGCTGACTCAGATATGTGTACACTGTACCAGGAAAGACATGGGCACGGTTTCCTGTAGGACCGAAGTCCACAGCAACGTCATCCACTTATCAGACACACGTGTACTGTAAATGATAACACACCTGGAACAGGCCACTCAGCCCTCTTCAGCCTACCTCAATGTTCAGTATCATGGCTGATCTACCCAAGGCTCCGTCACTGCTGTACCACTTCCCCATGGCACCCAGTATCCCCAGAACACTTCCATTTCCCAGTCATCAGCCTCCACAATCCTCTGGGATAGAAAATCCTGGAACATGCATTTTCAGTGGCCACTCCCTCATCCTCAAAGGACAAAGCTTAAAAGTTATAATATGGGACCTGAGGCTCATTGTGGTGAGTGAAGTTATCCACACTGGTTCAGGAGCCTGATGGTTGTGGGGTAATAACTGTTCCTGAACCTGGTGGTGTGGGACCTGAGGCTCATTGTGGTGAGTGAAGTTATCCACACTGGTTCAGGAGCCTGATGGTTGTGGGGTAATAACTGTTCCTGAACCTGGTGGTGTGGGACCTGAGGCTCATTGTGGTGAGTGAAGTTATCCACACTGGTTCAGGAGCCTGATGGTTGTGGGGTAATAACTGTTCCTGAACCTGGTGGTGTGGGACCTGAGGCTCCTGTACCTTCTTCCTGATGGCAGCAGCAAGCAGAGAGCATGGCCTGGATGGTGGGGATCTCTGATGACGGATGCTGCTTTCCTGCAACAGAGTTTCATGTAGATGTGTTCAACAGTGGCGGGGGTGGGAGGGTTTTACCCATGAGGCACTTGGCCATATCCACTACCCTCTGGAGGATTTTCTGTTCAAAACCACACCAGGCCGTGATGCAGCCAGTCAATATACTCTCAACTACACACCCACAGTTTTAGATGTCATGTCAAATCTTCAGACACAAGTGGGATCACACCATAGAGGGATCAGAAGTGGAGAGAATGAGCAACTACAAGTTCCTGAGTGTCGATATCTCTTGGGACCTAACCTGAACGTATCAATGCAGCCGTAAAGAAGACAAGACAGCGGGTATATTTCATTTGAAGTTTGAGGAGATCCAGTATATCACCAAAAACACTCACAGATTTCTACAGATACCGTGCCTATAAGAAGTACTCACCCCAACTTGGAAGTTTACATGTTTTATTGTTTTACAATATTGAATCACGATGAATTTAACTTGGCTTTTTATTGACACTGATCGTCAGAAAAAGACTCTTGTGTCAGGGTGAAAAAGATCTCTACAAAGCGATCTAAATTAATTACAAACATAAAACACAAATTATTCATTACATAAGTATTCACCCCCTGTAATATGACCCAAGTCATGACCGGTGCAGCCAATTGGTTTCAGAAGTCACATAATTAGTTAAACAGAGATCACTGTGTGCAGTCAAGGTGTTTCAATTGATTGTGGTAAAAATACACCTGTATCTGGAAGGTCCAACTACTGAGATGAGGCGGTTGGCGGTGCTGGCTGTGAATGGTGTGGGGATGTTGGGAAACAGTGTAGGGTCAGGTGGTGGGGGGGGGGAGATCTGGAAAAGCAACGGGAAATGGAGGGTTCGGGTGTGGGCCGGTTGTCGAGAGGAGGCTGGAAGGAAGTTGAATCCAGATCTGGAAAACGGAAAAAGAAACATAATATTGGAATGATTTCCAGTGATGGAGAGGAAGGGATGGATATTTTGAAAAAAAAGGAAAGAAGACTTCAAGGTATTGTTTAAATTTGTCCCAGACTAGCCGCCCTCCATCGATCCCATTAAATTAACTATAGAGCTAAAGGGGCTATAGGGAATATAGATTGTGCTCGTACTTTAAAAGGAGGGAAGGTGTTAATTGTGTGTAAGGATTAAAAAGCAGTTTGAGGAGTCATTATGATCAAAGACCTTACTTGGCAAAAAGATAGTACCTATTTTGCCTAATGATAATAGAGGTATTAGGAGTGTTATAACGGCTGTTATGGTGGAGATCTCATTTACTGGGAGGCAAGGTTAAGGAGGTAAAGGGATTGTAAGTTGTCAGAAACGGGGAAGGGATGGACAGTTTATCTATCTTGTTATGTTCTGATGAAGTGAAGCTCCCTGATCACGTTAGTTTGGGGTGTGTTAGTTATAACGTTCGAGCTTATATTCCATCCCCACTTAAATGTTACAAATGTCAGAGGTTCGGGCACGTTGTGGCACTATGTCGGGGGAAACTAAGATGTAGTCAGTGTGGTTGGGAACATAAATATGAAGATTGTGTAGGCATCAAGTTTAAATGTTGTAACTGTGGAGGAGAACATAGTGCAGCTTATAGAGGGCTTAAAAAGTAGCTGAAGTTCAAAGGTTAAAGTACAGTTGGGTGTGTCTTATGCAGAGGCTGTGCAAAAAGTTAAACCAAACACTGATAAAGTATTACCAGTCAGAGAACAGACTGTGGTGTCAGAAGGTATATGTTGGCATCACACTCCTCTTACTAAAGATACAGTTACTATTTGAAAAAATGATGTTTGTGATATCCATAACTGATGCGGTGAATTGTACTGCTCTCAGGCATCTAGATGTAAATTAAAATTAAAATTACTGTGAAGGTTACTGAAAAGCATCTGGGTATATCTGGTGTAACGTGGGAAGCTGCAAATGAAACTCTGAAGGGTGGGGTATCTGTATTTCAGTCTTCTTCTGAAGGTACAGAATGTGCATAAGAATATTGCAGTGGAATGCGAGAAGCCTGATTTCCAATGGCCAAGACTTTAAGAAGTTTGTTTCTGATTTATCAAATCCATCTGATATTATACGTATTCAGGAAATGTGGTTTTTACCACACTTAAGTTTTTCTTTGCAGGATTATATTGTAATTAGGTGTGATAGATTAGTTGGTAGAGGGGGTGGTGTTGTAAGTTTTATAAGGAAAGGGATAGGACATAGAGTTATGGATGTAAATGAAATATAGGAGGCACTGGCAGTAGAAGTAGTTGATTCAACAGATAGGGGTATTAAAGTGGTAATTTCTTTTATATAACCCCTGTGAAAAGCTTTCGATTGATTTGCTGGAAAGTATATTTAGCTCTAGCTCACTAAGTGTTGCGTGGGGATTTTAATGCACAGAGTTCATTGTGGGGTTGTTCACAGAATGATGATAATGGTTTGATTGTAGAAGAATTTTTAAATATTTCACATCTTATGTGTCTTATGATGGAGGGGGTTACGAGGTTTAACGTTCATAATAGTTCTGAAACTGCTATATAGATTTAACTTTAGTTTCGAACATTCTGGCTGGAGTGAGGGAGTGGGATGTCATGGGAGCTGAAACACTGGGAAGTGATTATTTTCCTATACTTATAAGCTTGGGTTTGCATTTATGTCGGGGACAGGAGGCCACTTTCAGGACGTGGAATTTTGGTAAAGCAAATTGGGAGAGGTTAAGGTTCTTTGTGATGAACATCTGGGCTGAATGTTGAGGATGATGCGGATTTCTGCAATGAAAGGTTGTGTCATGTTATTCATCAAACTGTGGTGGAAGTGATTCCTATTAAAAAGAGAATTAGTAGGATAAAGGCTGTACCATGCTGGACTGAGGAGTGTGCAGAGGCAATAGGGAGAGAAATAAGACATTTAGGAGAGTTAATAGGTATGACTTCCGAGTGAACTTATTAAGTTAAAAGAGTACAGGCAAGTGAGGAAAGTAGCGAAGTTTGTAAAAAAAGGTTTACTGGAGGTCATACGGTGATTGTATTGGAAGGGGTATTAAACTTGGAGATGTTTGGGAAATGATTTTAAAAAATGGGGTGGGGTGTGATTCACAGGGCTAATAACATTCCAGTGTTGATTAAAGAAGGTAATACTATTGTTACTGAAACAGAGAAGGTTAAGTTACTGACCTCGTCATTTGCTGCAATTCATTTAAGTGCAGAAGCTGAAGGGTTCTAAGTGAACACCCTGATGTGTTGGGAGCCAGGTGTAGCAGTGATAGTATTAGTGATGCAGAGTTTTCTTTGTGTGAATTTATGAAAGCTATTAATAGTACAGGTCAGACGGCTCCAGGAAAGGATGATATATGTTATTGCATGTTTAAACACATGGCTGACAGCTCTCTTAAGATAATATTAAAATTCCTGAAACATATTTGGAATTTGGGCCATCTTTCCTCCTTATGGAAAATGGCAGCAGAGTAGTACCCATTGTAAAACCTGGAAAAGGCCCATTAATATCACTAACGTCCCATTTGTGTGAACTTATGGAATGTATGGTAATAGAGCGGTTGAATTATATTTTGGAAAATGAGAGGTGAAACAGTGTTTTATCAGAGTGGATTTTGGAAGGGTAGAATGATATTGGATTCAGTTTTATGTTTGGAAGATGATATTAGGAAAGTGCAGGTAAATGAAGAAGTTGTAATAGTATTTTTTGATACAGAAAAAGCATATGATATATTATGGCGGGAGGGTCTTTTGACTAAATTATGGAAATTAGGAGTGAGAGGAAGGCTACATAATTTGTGAGTTTCTTATTTGGACAATCTCTGTAGGCAAGGTATATTCGGGCTTCTATGAGACAGAGAATGGGACTCTACAGGACAATGTTTGCAGCCCTTTATTGTTTGATAATATATGAATGGTATTTTCTCCAAGATAGGTACTGGGGTGGGTAAATCACTTTCTGCAGGTGATGGAGCTTTATGGATCAGAGGGAAAAATATCAATTTAACTGTATACAGGATGCAATTAGCAATTAATAAGGTCAAACAGTTGGCAAATAAATGGGGTTTTAAGCTTTCGGTAGCTAAAACACAAGCTATATGTTTTACAAAGAGGATCTATAAGCCTGCGCTCAATTTGAAATTAAATAGTCAAACTCTTGGAGGAGTGTCAGTGGTAAGATTTCTTGGCACGTGGCTGGATAAAAAGCTGACAATGGGAGCACCGTATCAGTAAGATAATTGACAAATGTAAAAGGGTTTTGAATATCCTTGGGTGTCTATGTGGGTAATTCTTGGGGTGCTACACGAAAATCTCTATTAACTTTCTATATTTGTTTAATTAGATTCTTACTTGATTAAGGCTGTGTGGTTTCTGGATCAACTTCATCTTCAAATTTAAAATGTTTGTATGTGATACAAGCTCAGACTTTGAGACTGTGTTGTGGTGCTGTAAGGTCATCTCCTGTTTCAGCTTTACTAGTTGAAATGGGACAATTACCCTTACAGTTGCAGAGGATGAAGTTGTTGTCAACATACTGGGTTAACTTGAGGGGGGCAGAGGAATGATCACCCTGTTAAAAGTGTGTTGCCAGACTGTTGGGAACATCACAAGAAGAGTGTTTTTAGTTCTGGGTGGCTGGGTTCTCATCACACTAGGAATATGGGGTTGTTGGATTATGTAATTTGTCCCGTTTTGTAGCTTTTTTGGTAACCCCATTGTGGTTTTTTTCCAATGGCTTTAGGTGATTTTAAATTGCATGATTTAATGAAATCCAAGGATCGTGTTAAGGAGAATTATTGTGATATGTTACCCATTTTCACTGATGGATAAAGAGATAGTTTAACGGAAAATGTTGGTGTGACTGTTTTTGTGCCTGAATTACAGGTAACGATAAAGAAATGTCTTACTAACTACTCATCAGTGAATACTGTAGAGCTGGTTGCTGCCATTTTGGGCTGACAGTGGGTAGAGGAAATCGGTCCTTGCAAAGTTATAATTTGTTCAGATTTTTTTCTGTTTTGACTAGTCTTAAAACAGGTCATTATAGCAGTAGGTCAGATTTACTGCTGGAAGCTCTTCAATCCTTATTTCATATTCAAAATATTGGTCTAAGCATTTCCTTCTTACAGGATCTTACAGGATCCTGCACACAGAGATGTTGAGGGGAATGAGCAGGTTGCTTGTTTGGCCAAAAAGGCTGTTGAAAGTTCATCTGTGGAAATAGACCTTCCACTTAGCAAATCTGAAGCTAAGGGGTTGGTGGGGCTACGAGTTAGGGGATTACGGCAAGAGCTGTGAGATAATGGGCATAAGGTGAGACACCTTTACAGAACACATCAAACTGCTGGATTGACGGGAGAAGGGGGTAAGACAAGAAGGGAGGGAACTATATTGACTCGACAGAATTGGGCATCCTATGCTTAATTATTCCTTGTATCCCGTTGGTAAACATCACTCTGGGGTGCGCAGGAGCTGGCATCATTATCAAACAGTTGAACAGATTCTTTAACAAAGTGAAGCATACAAGGCTGAGAGAAAGCAAACGCAGGCTGCACTACTATCTTTGGGGGTCGACAGTTTTCACTTAAAAACTTTTAAGTTATGGAAGTGACTTTAATTTAATTCACAATATTGTCCTTCGTTACTTAAAATCTATAGGGCTTTTTGGGGTAATTTAGTTTTCAGTTGATAAAGAACTAGTAGGGGTTTTATTTCCCAACTCTACACAACACTCCAGTCCAGTTGGCAGTGGTAATGCACCTTTAAGTTAGACTGCCAACCGCCATTAAAAGTCAGAACAAGAAAAAGGTCCAGCTGCTGGCGAGCCAGTACCCTGGTAAAAACTAAACCATGAAGACAGAAGAACATTCTAAGCAATTCTGTGAAAAGGTTATTGAAAAGCACAAGTCAGGAGATAGATAAAAGAAAATTTCCCAAGTTACTGAATATCAAGAATGCGTACGTGCTATTCTACGCCCTCACTTCGGGAAGTCTGATCACCTGGCTGTACTTCTACTCCCTGAGTATAGGCAGAGACTGAAGACTGCAGCACCAGCAGTGAGGACCAAGAAGGTTTGGACAAGGGAAGCACAGGAGCCTACAGGCTTTGTATCAGTGGAATGGACTGTATTAAGGGATTCATCTTCGAACCTGGGTGAGTATGCTGCAGTTGTTACCGACTTCATTAAAACCTGTGTGGATGAGTGTGTGCCCACAAAGACTTGCTGTACATTCCCAGACCAAAAGCCATGGATGAACCAGGAGGTACATCGTCTGCTGAAGGCCAGATCTGTGGCATTCAAGGCTGGCGACCTACGCCTGTATCAGAAAACCAGATATGATTTGTGGAGGGATATCTCAAGGGCGAAGAGACAATTTTGAACAAGGTTGGAAGCAACATCGGATGCATGACAACTCTGGCAGGGTCTGTAAGACATTACTTCCCACAAAGCGAAACCCAATAGCATGAATGGCAGTGATGCTTCATACTAGATGAACTCAACACCTTTTAGAAAGGCCATCGCCCGGTAGCACTCACATCGACAGTGCTGAAATACTTTGAGAGGTTGGTCATGACTAGACTGAACTCCTGCCTTAGCAAGGACCTGGACCCACTGCAATTTGCCTACCGCCACAATAGGTCAATGGCAGATGCAATCTCAATAGCTCTCCACACGGTTTTAGACCACCTGGACAACACAAACACCTACATCAGGGTGCTGTTCATCGACTATAGCTCAGCATTTAATACACACATCAAAGTTGCTGGTGAACGCAGCAGGCCAGGCAGCGTCTATAGGAAGAGGTGCAGTCGACGTTTCAGGCCGAGACCCTTCGTCAGGACTAACTGAAGGAAGAGTGAGTAAGGGATTTGAAAGTTGGAGGGGGAGGGGGAGATGCAAAATGATAGGAGAAGACAGGAGGGGGAGGGATGGAGCCAAGAGCTGGACAGGTGATAGGCAGAAGGGGATACGAGAGGATCATGGGACAGGAGGTCCGGGAAGAAAGACAAGGGGGGTGCGGGGGAACCCAGAGGATGGGCAAGAGGTATATTCAGAGGGACAGAGGGAGAAAAAGGAGAGTGAGAGAAAGAATGTGTGCATAAAAATGAGTAACAGATGGGGTACGAGGGGGAGGTGGGGCATTAGCAGAAGTTAGAGAAGTCGATGTCATGCCATCAGGTTGGAGGCTACCCAGACGGAATATAAGGTGTTGTTCCTCCAACCTGAGTGTGGCTTCATCTTTACAGTAGAGGAGGCCGTGGATAGACATGTCAGAATGGGAATGGGATGTGGAATTAAAATGTGTGGCCACTGAGAGATCCTGCTTTCTCTGGCGGACAGAGCATAGATGTTCAGCAAAGCGGTCTCCCAGTCTGCGTCGGGTCTCGCCAGTATATAAAAGGCCACATCGGGAGCACTGGACGCAGTATATCACCCCAGTCGACTCACAGGTGAAGTGATGCCTCACCTGGAAGGACTGTTTGGGGCCCTGACTGGTGAACTGCTGCTAAGTTAACAAATTTCACGTCACATGCTGGTGATAATAAACCTGATTCTGATTCTTGGAGTACAGTTAAGTCAATCATCAAGAGATGGAAAGAATATGGCACAGCTGTAAATCTGCCTAGAGCAGGCCGTCCTCAAAAACTGAGTGACCGTGCAAGAAGGGGACTAGTGAGGGAGGCCACCAAGAGACCTGTAACATCTCTGGAGGAGTTACAAGCTTCAGTGGCTGAGATGGGAGAGACTGCACATACAACTGTTGCCTGGGTGCTTCACCAGTCACAGCTTTATGGGAGAGTGGCAAAGAGAAAGCCTCTGTTGGAAAAAAATTTCACATGAAATCTCGGCTGAAGTTTGCCAGAAGGCATGTGGGAGACTCCGAAGTCAGCTGGAAGAAGGTTTGGTGGTCCGATGAAACCTAAATTGAGCTTTTTGGCCATCAGACTAAACACTATATTTGGTGTAAGCCAAATACCACACATCATCAAAAACACACCATCCCTACCATGAAGCATGGTGGTGGCTGCATCATTCTGTGGGGATGCTTCACTGCAGCGGGCCCTGGAAGGCTTGTGAAGGTAGAGGGTAAAATGAATGCAGCAAAATACAGGGAAATCCTGAAGAAAACCTGATGTGGTCTGTAAGAGAGCTGTGACTTGGGACAAGGTTTGTTTTCAAGCAAGACAATGACCCCAAGCATAAAGCCAAAGCTACTCAGGAATGGCTTAAAAACAACAAAGTTAATGTCCTGGAGTGGCCAAGTCAGAGACCAGACCTCAATCCAACTGAGAATTTGTGGCTGGACTTGAAAAGGGCTGTTCACTCACAATCCCCATGCAAACTGACAGATTGAAAAGTTTTGTAAAGAAGAATGGGGAAAAATTGCAGTGTCCAGATGTGCAAAGCTGATAGAGACCTGACCACACAGACTCGAGACTGTAATTGCTGCCAAAGGTGCGTCTACTAAATACTGACTTGAATGGGGTGAGTAATTATGCAATCAGTTATTTTGTGTTTTATATGTGTAATAAATTTAGACCAATTTATAGAAATTTGTTTGCACAAGAGTCTTTTCTGTTGATCAATGTCAAAAAAACAAATAAAATTCACTGTAATCCAATGTGGCTAAACGATAAAACATGAAAACCTCCAAGGGGAGGATGAATGTTTTTATAGGTATTGTATACCGTGGGGAACACTCTAACTGGCTGCATCGCTGTCCGATACGGGGGGGGGGGAGGAGGAGAGTGGGCTCTGGCAGTACAAATGTGACAATACTTCCCACATATAAACTCCAAACTTTGAATTGTAGAATACTCCAGGACAGAAACAGGTAGTTCGACCCATCTGGGCCATGCCAAACTGTTATTCTGCCTAGTCCCATCAACTTGCCCCGGCCAGTAGCCCTCTGTACCCCTCCCCTTCCAGTAAGAGGGGAGCCAGAACGGGGAATGGGAAAGGGGAAGAAGGGGCTCTTAAACCCACATCCTCTGGCAGCTCCTTCCACACCTGCAGCAACCTCTGAGTGAAGAAGTTGCCCCCTCGGGTTCCCTTAAACATTTCACCTTTCACCCTTACGTACCTGCGTAATAGAGCTTTGACCAGTGCCCAATCCGGACAATCCGGAGGTTTGGAGAGGAGGGGACTACAATCAGGGCCACTGCTCAAGGATAAAAGGCAGGAACAGTTCGCGGCAGCGTAACAGAGCCTTGCCCAGCGGCCAGTCAGTGTTTGGGATTGATTAGCAAGAGCAAGTTAAAGGAAGGCAGGGGCAAGTGCAGTGGCCATCATCTGAGTGGACAGAGTTAGAGTGGTCATCTTGAGGCTTTGGATCTTCGAGGCTTCAGTCAAGAGAGGCTTCACTCAGAGAAAGCAAAGGAAGGAAAAACTCAAGTTTTTTTTCCTTTTCTTTATATCTGCTCAGCTTGGACAGTGGAGATGCCAGGCAGGATAGTGGAATGCTCCTCTTGGGGGATGTGGGAAGGTGGAGAGACCTTCAGTGTCTCTGACAACTACAACGGTGAGAAGTGCATTAATCTGCAGCTTCTAACAATCCACATTAAGGAGTTGGAGCTGGAACTGGATGAACTCCAGATCATTGGAGGCTGAAGGGGATGATAGACAGGACACATCGAGAGGTAGTTACACCCAAGATGCAGGACACACGAAACTGGGTGACAGTCAGGAAGGGGAACGGGGTTAAGGAGCCATTGCAGAGCATCTCTGTGATCATCCCACTCAACAACAGATGCAGACATCCCACCTCTCCCGGAAGTTCCGGGAGTCTCCCGCATATGAATAGTGGCTCCCTGATGCCTGCAAATTATATACAATATCACGGAAATCAATTTTTTTGAGAGCGAGCATGAGAAAGCGAGAGAGCGCGCGAGCAAGAGAGAGAGAGAGAGAGAGAGAGAGCGCGCCATGGCAGAGTGTTCCAGAAAAAAGAAAATATAAAACGTACGTCACCCCAGACTACACTAAAGTGTACCCCTGCTTAATAGGGGTCAAAATAATGACAGTGTTGCTCGCTGCACTGTTTGCAACAGTGACTTTTCTATTGCCCATGGTGGGTAAAGACTGTAAAAGACATGTTGAGGTGAGTTTAACAGGTGTCATTCGTTCATTAGCATAGCTAACGTTATTTAAACTAGCTGGCTGGCTGCTAAGGAGCTACTCTATTGCAGACATCCCACCTCTCCCGGAAGTCTCCCGCAAATTGATGGTTTTACCTCCCTGAAATGAGTTTTTGCAGGGTGGGATGTCTGCAGATGTATCACTTTGGATAACCTACAGAGGAAAGTTGCATTGGGAGAGTCTCTGGCACCGAGTCTGCCTCTGTGACTCAGAAGGGAAGGGGTGAGAAGGAGCACGCTGTGGTGACAGGGGATTCGTTAGTTAGGGGAACAGACAGGAGGTTCGGTGGGCGATAATGAGATTCCCGGATGGTAGGGTCCGGGATATCTCGGATCGAGTCCTCAGCATTCTTAAGTGGAACAGTGAACAGCCGGAAGTCACGGTCCATGTAGAAATCAAAAGGTTGAGCTTGGTGCGACTAGTGTCCTGAGCTGCCAGTGTTTCAATGCAACAGGCATCATAGGAACGGCGGATGCCTGTTGCATAGGTAAGTGCTGAAGATGAGGTAGCTGGTTTACAAACGGAGGCAAGGTGTAGTGAAAACAGGCTGTTGATGGGGCAAAACTGCAGTCAACAAGACGAGTTCCGACGTAGAAGACGGACAAAATCAGAAAGGGTGAATACAGGACTGAAGTGTTGTATCTGAATGTGCACAGTAGACAGAACAAGGTAGATGAACTTGTAGCACTGTTAAAGACTGGCAGGTATGATGTTGTAGACATCACTGAATCATGGCTTATAGCCGAATCACTGGGAGCTTAATGTCCAAGGATACAGATTGTGTTGAAAAGACAGGCAGGAAGGCAGAGGGGGCGGCGTTGTCCCGTTGCTGATAAGTGAAATCAAATCACTAGAAAGAGGTGACATAGGGTTAGAAGGCATTGAATCGTTGTCAATAGAGCTAAGGAACTGCAAGGATAAAAAGACCCTGAGGAAAGTTGGATACAGACTCCCAAACAGTAGCAAGGATGTGGTCTACAAATTACAATGGGAGATAGAAAATGCATGCCAAAAGGACAATGTTACAGTAGTCATGGGGCAGTTCAAATGTGTAGGTAGATTGGGAAAATCAGGTTGGTGCTGGATTACAGGTGGAGAAATTTGTAGTGTCTACAAACTAGCTTTTTAGAACAGCTGTCTGTTGAGCCCACTAGGGATCAGCTGTTCTGGACTGGGTGTTGTGCAATGAGCCAGAATTGATTAGAGGGCTTAAGGTAAAAGAACCCAGAGGGGAAAGTGATCATAATATGATCCAATTCACCCTGAAACTTGAGGAGAAGAAAATGCTGAAGTCAGATGTATCAGTATTAGAGTGAAGTAAAAGGGAATTACAGAGGCATGAGAGAGGAGCTGGCCAAAATTGATTGGAAAAGAACACTGGCGGTGTTGACGGCAGAGCAGCAACGGCTGGAATTTCTGGAAACAATTCAGAAGGCACAGGATATGTACATTCTGTGGCTAACCAGAGTAGTCAAAGCCAACATAAAAGCCAAAAATAGGGCATATAACAGAGCAAAAATTAGTGGGAAGTTAGAGGATTGGGAAGCTTTTGAAAACCAATTTAAGGCAACTAAAAAAAAAAGTCATTAAGAAGGTAAATGTGGAATATGAAAGTAAGCTAACTATTAATATTAAAGAGGATACCAAAAGTTTTTTCAGATACATAAGTGGTAAAAGAGAGGCAAGAGTGAATATTAGACCACTGGAAAACGATGCTGAACAGGTGGTAGTAGGGGACAAGGCCATAGTGGGCAAATTGTATAAGTATTTTGCATCAGTTTGGTGGAAGTTCCAGGTGTCAGGGGCATGAAGTGTGTGAAGTTACCATTACTAGAGAGAAGGTTCTTGGGAAACTGAAAGGTCTGAAGGTAGACAAGTCACCTGGACCAGATGGTGTACACTCCAGGGTTCTGAAAGGACTGGCTGAAGAGATCGCGGAGACATTAGTAAAAATGAGTAAAGAATAGCTAGATTCTGGAATTGCAAGTGTCATTCCACTCTTCAAGAAGGGAGAGAGGCAGAAGAAAGGAAACTATAGGCCAGCTAGTCTGGCCTCAGTGGTTGGGAAGATGTTGGAGTCGATTATTAAGTATGAGTTCTCAGGGTACTTGGAGGCACATGATAAAATAGGCCGTAGACAGCATGGTTTCCTCGAGGGAAAATCTTGCCGGACAGATCTGTGGAATTCTTTGAAGAAATAACAAGCAGGATAGACAAAGGAGAATCAGTTGATGTTGTGTACGCAAACACGAGGAATTCTGCAGATGCTGGAAATTCAAGCAACACACATCAAAGTGGCTGGTGAACGCAGCAGGCCAGGCAGCATCTCTAGGAAGAGGTACAGTTGACGTTTCGGGCCAAAACCCTTCGTCAGGATGTTGTGTACTTGGATTTTCAGAAGGCATTTGACAAGGTGCCACACATGAGGCTATTTAACAAGCTTCAAGCCCATTGGATTACAGAAAAGATTCCAGCATGGATAAAGCAGTGGCTGATTGGCAGGAGGCAAAGAGTGGGAATAAAGGGAGCCTTTTCTGGCTGACTACCAGTGGCAGTGGTGTTCCACAGGAGTCTGTCAATGACTTAGATGATGGAATTGATGGCTTTGTTGCAAAGTTTGCAGATGATATGAAGATAGGTGGAGGGGCAGGTAATTTTGAGGAAGTAAAGATGCTACAGAAGGACTTAGAGTAGGAGAACAGGCAAAGAAATGGCAGATGGAATACAGTGTTGGGAAGTGTATGGTCATTCACCACGATAGAAGAAATGAAAGGGTTAACTATTTTCTAAATGAAGAGAAAATACAAAAAAATGAGGTGCAAAGGGGCTTGGGAGTCCTTGTGTAGGATTCTCTGAAGGTTAATTTGCAAGTTGAGTCAGTGGTGAGGAAGGCAAATGCAATGTTAACATTCATTTCAAGAGGTCTAGAATATAAAAGCAAGGACGTAATGTTGAGGCTTTATAAAGCACTGGTGAGGCCTCAGTTGGAGTGTTGTGAGCAGGTTTGGGCCCCTCATCTCAGAAGGATGTGCTGAAACTGGAGAGGGTTCAGAGGAGGTTCACAAAAAACGATTCCAGGATTGAATGGCTTGTCATATGAAGGTGTTTGATGGCTCTGGGCCTGTATTCACTGGAATTCAGAAGAATGAGGGGTGGTGACCTCATTGAAACCTATCAAATGGTGAAAGGCTTTGATAGGGTGTATGTGGAGAGGATAAGAGTAGAGATCACAGCCTCAGAATAGAGGGACATCCTCTTAGAACGGAGATAAGGAATTCCTTTATCCAGAGATTGGTGAATCTGTAGAATTCATCGCCATAGGTGGCTATGGAGGCCAAGTCATTGAGTACATTTAAGGCAGAGGGTGATAGATTCTTGATTAGTCAGGGCATAAAGGGATACGGGGCTTGAGGCTGAGAGGGAAATGGATCAGCCATGATGAAATGGCAAAGCAGACTCAATGGGCCAAATGGCCTAATTCTGCTCCTATGTCTTACGGTCTTAACCCATGACCTCTGGTTGTAGTCCCACCCAACCTCAGTGGAAGATGGTTGCTTGTATCTATACTCCTCATAATTTTCTCAACCTCTTTCCAGTCTCCCCTCAATCTTCTACATTCTAAGGAATAATCTCCCAGTCTATTCAACCACAGATCCTCAAGTCCCAGCAACATCCTTCTAAATTTTCTCTATCCACTTTCAATCTGATTGACATCTTTCCTGTAAGGTAGGTGACCAGAAATGCACACAATACTCCGAACTTGTTCTTAACAAAGTCTTATACAATTTCAGCAGAACGTTCCCAACTCTTGTTCTCAATATTTTGATTTATAAAAGCCAATGTGCTGAAAGCTCCCTTTATAACCCTAATGCCTCAGACAATAAAGGCAAACTAACGTGGATTATAACTGGACCCAAAGCACACAGCGAGGAGCGGATTTAGGCCCAAGGCACTGCAAAAGTCGCCCTTGAAGAACTGCAGAGGCCAGGGCTTGTTTAAATAAAGGCGACGTAAACACATTTGGAGATTCTTCCTCCGAAGGAAACTCACGCTGAGTGTTTTTGTTATATTAGTCTGTGGAGTACAGCCCGCCATTATTCAATGGAGTTTACGCAGTATTAGTGTAATCAATATAATTAGCAGTAAATACCCTATAATTACTCCAATGAAAATACACTAACACATTTCACAATGGGGGGGTGGAATCGTCAGCCTTCAACTTGCTTCAGTGTTGATCAACTTACAGTAATTCTTTTTAAAATAAGATTCTACAAACCCCCCACTCCCAAATCCACAGCCCGATTCACCCTCACTGGCACGTATTACCTGCACTGAGAGAGATTCAGTCAGTGCACACGTTCTATTCTGGACTTGATGAAGTGGCCACCAAATAGCCTGTCTCCTTCGAGGTTCAGAAAAGCTCCTTTGCAACCACGGTTTTAATGTGTGGTTATGAGAGTTACTGTCAGCTTGAACCAGCCCAGCCATTCTCCTCTGACCGCTCTCATCAACAAGGCATTTTCACCCAGACAGCTGCCACTCACTGGATGGCTTTTGGCTCTCACACCACTCTCTGTAAACTCCAGAGACAGTTGTGCCTGAAAATCCCAGGAAATCAGCAGTTTCTGAGATACTTAAACCACCCTGTCTGGCACCAACAATCATTCCCTAAAAGTCAGGTGGATCACAATTCTTCCCCATTCTGACATTTTGCCTGAGCCTCCTGACCATGTCAGCATGCTCTTATGCATGGAGTTGCTGCCACGTGATTGGCTGATTAGATATTTGCAGTAATGAGCAGGTGTACCGAATAGAGTACCCGCTGAGTGTACATACATCCACCCACACACAGAGTTTCAACCAGCGATGTACTGTTAATACAGCCTGTCTCCGTAAGGCCCAGATCCCAGTAAAAGAAACATTAGTTCTGATTCATAATCCCAGCCAAGTGGGCTTCCTGGTGAGCGTTCAATAATTCCACAAGGACCCAAAGAACAGTTCTGATGCAGCCTGAAACATCTGTTTATTCCTTTCCATAGATGCTGCCTGACCCTCCGAGTTCCTCCAGCATTGTGTGTGTGTAGTTGCCACAGAACAACTATTTAATCAATCTCAACTCTAACAACACCACTGTAGCATAGTGGTGAATATAACGCTATTGCTGCCCAGGGCACTGGAGTTTGGAATTCATTTCTGGCATCCTCTGTAAGAAGGTTTGTACGTTCTTCACGTGACCGCGTGGATTTCCTATGGTACTGGTTAGTTAGTTAATTAGTCATTGAAAATCGTTCAGTGCTTGCAGTACCATGAAGGTTCTCCATCTCTGGCAGTGTTCAGGACTTCCTTTATCATGTTAGTAACTCGGTATTCACTGCTGTCAGTCATACAAGACCTGGGTGGAGACTCAGGAATACCGTCACACTCAGATGCAGAAGGATTCTTCATTGCTGTTTCCGTAACAATTTTGTTTGACCAGTCAGGGTTAATAGTCATGAGCTGAACCCCAAATCTGGAGGACTGGTGGACCACTCTTAGTCTGGCCTCTACCCTTTGACCTAGGTGACCTTACCAAGAGCCAAAGCATAAAGCCCCGACTCCAGCCAGCATAGCTCTCCAGGTCAGTGAAGCACACAAGCTTCAAACCCTACGACAAGGTTGTGGTGCTCCTGGAGGCATTGTGTGTTTAGGCTGGGGTTAAATCGGTGGGCTGCTCGCTGGTGCAGAAGGGCCTGTTCCACACTCTCGTTAAATAAATACAAAAACTTGAAAGCCGCAAGAGGACTGACATCACACCCTTAGATCACACTAATCTCAGAAGGATTGTATACTTGAACTTTAACCCCCATCTCACAGAACTTGCACAAACTGCAGAGAGACAATGGTAGAGTCGCTGTCTCACTGCACCAGTGAGCAGGGCTCCATCCTGACCAGGGGTGCTCTCTGTGTGGAGTTTGCAAGCTCTCCCTGTGACCAAGTGGATTTTGTTTCGGTTGCTTAACTGGCTACTATAAAGTGAAACTGTCCCTTGTCAACTGATTAAATTGCTGGATATTACCCCTTAGCTGCACAGTAGCACAATGGTTCACAGCAGCCTGGGTTCAATCCCCACTGATGTCTGTAAGAAGCTTGTACGTTCTCCCTGTGACCATGTGGGTTTCCGCCAGGTGCTCTGGTTTCCTCCCACAGTCCAAAAAAGATTCAAGGTACATTTATTACCAAAGTATGTATGTGCTATACAACCCTGAGATTCATCTTCCCCACAGACAACCACGAAACAAACACCATGGAACCAACACATTCAAAGAAACCATCAAGGTCTGAGTTCCTCCAGCGCGTTGTGAGTGCTGCAAAGAAACCATCAAACATCCAACATGCAAATAAGATGAAATCATGCAAACAGCAAAAACGCAGAATGTATAATATCAAACCGCAGAGTCACTGAAACAGCCTGGGACTGTTCAGTTTAGTGCTGATCAATGTTCAGACACGTGGGCTAGGACTAGGGTTAGTAAGTTAGTGCCAGATATGCTGCGATGCTTGTGGGCTGCCCCCAGCGCAATCCTCTGATTGAAGTTGGTTGACGCAAATGACACACTTCACTGTATGTTTTATTGTACACATCACAGATAAAGCTAATCATCTCCAGTCCTGACGAAGGACCTCAACTCAAAACATCGGCTGTTTATTCCCATCTACAGATGCTACCTGACTTGCTGAGTTCCTGCAGCTGTGTGAGTGTGTGTGTGTGTGTGTGTGTGTGTGTGTGTGTGTGTGTGTGAGAAAACAAGAGCCTGTCACAGCCACATCTATTTTAAGGGGAATTCTCTGTGTCCTGCGATAAATATTTACCAACATTATCATCACCCCCCATCTCCCATGATTTTGAAGCCTTGTGGGGACTTGCTGTACATGTCAGCCGCAGTGTTACAACAAGAAACTCACTTTGTTGGCCACAATGTTTCGGAATAACTCACATTAGTCAACGATGAGGCAAAATTGCACATCTTGCACTA
Source organism: Mobula hypostoma (assembly GCF_963921235.1). Taxonomy (NCBI): domain Eukaryota; kingdom Metazoa; phylum Chordata; class Chondrichthyes; order Myliobatiformes; family Myliobatidae; genus Mobula; species Mobula hypostoma. Next base: position 4,160,991 of record NC_086108.1, on the reverse strand, counting down.
GAATTCAGGGGTGACCTAACGAGGCCTTGATAGAGTGGATGTGGAGAGGATGTTTCCTGTGGTGGGAGAGTCTCACATCATAGGACTTTTTACCTCAGCTTTTGGACCTCGAAGGCCAGAATAAAGCCAGATATGCCTGTCCTAAGGTTTAATTATGAGAAGAGATTACCCGGACTAATCTTGTGTTCCCTGGAGGCAAAGGTTAAGTGGTGATTTGGATTCTAGGATCTTGAAAGTAATTGATTAGGTGGTTGGCGGAGCATAGAACAGGGAAATATAATATCTAATCTCTGATGGAGGTGAACATAGATCGAGCGGACAGCCAAAGACCTTTTCTTAGGGTGGAGATGGCTAATTACAAGGGGGGGGGGAACAACTTTAAGGTGATTGGAGAGAAGTATGTGTTGAGGGGGGGATGTCAGAGGTAAATTTTCACACAGAATGCGATGAGTACACAGAACACCCTGCCAGGGTGGCAGTAGAGGCAGATACATTAGGAATATTAGAAGACTCTTGGATTGGCAGATAGGAAAATGGAGGAGTCAACCATAAACATGAGAGATTCTGCAGATGCTTGAAATCCAGAGCAACACACACAAAATGCTGGAGGAACTCAGCAGGTCAGGCAGCATCTACGGAAAAGAGTAAAGAGTCTATGTTTCGGACCGAGACACTTCATCGGGACTGAGAAGGAAGCGGGAACGGTGCCAGGATGAAAAGGTGGGGTGGTTGGGAGGGGAAGGAGGCTAGCTGGAAGGTGATGGGTGAAGCCAGGTGGTTGGGAAAGGTCAAGGGCTGGAGAAGAAGGAATCTGATAGGAGAGGAGATTGGACCATAGGATAAAGAGACATTGTGGGCTGAAGGGCCTGTAGTGCTGTCTATTTATTTATTGAGATACAGCACAGAATAGGCCCCTCTGGCCCTCTGAGCCACGATGCCCAGCAGCCCACCTTTTTAACCCTAGCCTAACCACAAGACAACTCACAATGACCAATTAAACTACCAACCGGTACGTCTTTGGACTGTGGGAGGAAACCGGAGCACCTGGAGGAAACCCACGCGATCACGAGGAGAACGTACAAATTCCTTACAGGCAGCGGCAGGAATTGAACCCGGGTCGCGGGTACCGTAAAGCGCTGTGTTAATGTACCGCCAATGTCCCGTGTTGTGTGTTGACAAAGAGCGAAGCTGTGGGGGACACGCCTCTGCCATGAACCCCTTCCTCTGGGGCCCACGGAACCCCAAAGGGAATGAATCTGCACCTCCCTTATGAGCCACTTGCAACGCGGGAATACAGGGCGTAATTCGCAACCGAGCAAACCGTCTCCACAGCCACCGTGATCGGGGCAAATCTGAGACACGGGAATCACAAGAAAGGCGCAGGGACTCTCAGAGTCTCAGTGTCCACCTTTCTACACCTGTGGCCTACGGAGGATTTTAAATTGTGTGTGTGTGTGAGCTCGAGATATCTACAATTACAAATACCTTAAGGGTGCTCTGTTGATCTGTAAACAGAGGGACATACACAACCATTACGACATAGGAGCAGAATTAGGCCATTCAACCCATCACCATTCAATCATACTTGATTCATTATCCCCCTCAGCCCCAATCTCCTGCTTTCTCCCCATATCTCTTCAGGCCCTGACTAATCAAGAATCTATCATCCTCTGTTTTAAATATACTGAATGACTCGGCCTCCACAGCTGCCTGTGGCAATGAATTCCACAGATTCACCACTCTCTGGCTAAAGAAATTCCACCTCGTTCCGTTCTAAATGGACACCCCTCTATTCTGAGGCCATGGATTCCCCCACTATGGTAAACATCCTCTCCAATATCCACTCTATCGAGCCCTTTCAACATTTGATAGATTTCATTAGATCCCCACTCGTTCTTCTGAATTCCAGTGAGTACAGGCCCAGAGCCATCAAACGCTCCTCATAGCAACCTCCACTTTAAATATACCCAATGACTTGGCCCCCACAGCCACCTGTGGCAATAAATTCCACAGATTCACCACTCTCTGGCTGAAGAAATTCCTCCTCATCTCCGTTCTAAAAGGATGGAGATGGGGAGGAATCTCATCTTTAGGACCTATAATGTGTAACGTGAAAGTGGTCCGTTATTATTAGCTTGGGATCTTGAAATTGGAATTAGAAACGTAGAGATCTACAGCACATTACAGGCTCTTTGGCCCACAATGTTGTGCCGACCATGTAACCCACTCTAGAATCTGCCTGGATTTTCCCTACCGCATAGCCCTCTATTTTTCTAAGCTCCATGTACCTATTTAAGAGTGTCTTAAAAGACTCTGTTGTATCTGCCTCTACCACCTTCGCTGGCAGTGCATTCCATACACCCACCACTCCACCTCTCTGTGTGAAGTGATTTATTGGAATTGGTTTATTACTGTTACAACCATTGTTGGTAGGTTCTCAGGTGGTGACGGGAGGGCGTACAGGAGTGAGATATGCCAACTAGTGGAGTGGTGCCACAGCAACAACCTGGCACTCAACGTCAGTAAGACAAAAGAGCTGATTGTGGACTTCAGGAAGGGTAAGACGAAGAAACACATACCAATCCTCATAGAGGGATCAGAAGTGGAGAGAGTGAGCAGCTTCAATTTCCTGGGTGTCAAGATCTCTGAGGATTTAACCTGGTCCCAACATATCGATGTAGTTATAAAGGCAGCAAGACAGCGGCTATACTTCAATAGGAGTTTAAAGATACTTGGCATGTCAACAAATACACTCAAAAGCTTCTACAGATGTACCATGGAGAGCATTCTGACAGGCTGCATCACTGTCTGGTATGGAGGGGCTACTGCACAGGACCGAAAGAAGCTGCAGAAGGTTGTAAATCTAGTCAGCTCCATTTTGGGCACTAGCCTACAAAGTACTCAGGACATCTTTAGGGAGCGGTGTCTCAGAAAGGCAGCGTCCATTATTGAGGACCTCCAGCACCCAGGACATGCCCTTTTCTCACTGTTACCATCAGGTAGGAGGTACAGAAGCCTGAAGGCACACACTCAGTGATTCAGGAACAGCTTCTTCCCCTCTGTCACCCAATTCCTAAATGGACATTGAACCTTGGGCACTACCTCACTTCTTTTTTTAAATATACAGTATTTCTGGGTTTTTTTGCACGATTTTTAATCTATTCAATATACATATACTGTAATTGATTTAATTATTTATTATTATTTTATTTTTATTTTCCTCCTAGATTATGTATTGCATTGAACTGCTGCAGCTAAGTTAACAAATTTCACGTCACACGCCGGTGATAATATACCTGATTCTGATGTACGGAGATGGAGTGAAGAGCTTGTTTGCACACTGTTCATACAGATCAGATCACAGTGCATTGAGGTAACGCAGAACAAGGTGTAACAACTACAGGGAAGGCGCAGCGCAGGTGAACAAATAGCATCCAAAAGATCTGAAAAATCTTCCAATCCACCTCCAAAGCCCGAAGCGTGCCACATGAAGGGGCCATTGCACAGGATCGGAAAAAGCTACAGAAGATTGTAAATTCATTCAGTTCCACCATGCTTACTAACCTCCCCAGCATCCGGGACACCTGCAAAAGGAGATGCCTCAGAAAGGGGGCATCCATCATTAGGGACCCCCATCACCCAGGACATGCCCTCTTCTCATTGCTACCATCAGGGAGGGGATACAGAAGCAAGCAAGGCAGCCAAGTCTGCAGAAGAACTGTGGCAAGTTCTCCAAGATGCCTGGAACAACCTACCAGCTGATCTTCTTATAAAACGGTACAACAGGGGACCTAAGAGAATTGTTGCGGTTTTAAAGGCAAAAGGGTGGTCACACCAAATACTGAGGTGATTTAATGTTTTTTACTGTTTACTGCTCTATATATTAAATGTACAGATATTTAGAAACTTTTCATTTCATTATATTGAAAGCATCTTCATTTCACAGATTTTTTTTACATGTGCCTAAGAGCTTTGCTCAGTACTGTACATTAGTGATAATAAAGCTGATTCTGATGGGAATTTTCCTTTGGCAGGGGAAGCAGGTCGGAAAAACTCTGGCAGTATAATGGAAACAGTTTGTATTTGCACTCATTCCAGTCGCTACTGTAGGGTTGAACTGACTGCCGTTAATAACAGAGGTAAGTCCTGAGACAGCAGACACTAAAAATAACTTCCAAGTGATCCCTCACCTCACCACAAGCAAATGGGTGCCATGTGCACAATCTGAACGACAACTTCTGAATTCAGTTCAAAAGGGCTTGTGATCAGAGGACGTGAGCACTTTGATTGCCCATTACGTTAAGAGGAAACGGAGAGAGCAGTTGCTGTTCCTTCAATATTTTATTAGCTCTTCAGGTTCTGCCGCTGACATCGCAACCCAAGGCGGCAATTATCTAACGACATGTTTAACTTACAGCTCCCCCTCCAGGAGCACTCACCTGATAGTGGATGAGCTTTGGATGAAAGCAGCCTTTCAAAATGCCGACTGGAGCCATTGCTTTCCAGCTCAATGCCACAGCAGATTACAATTCAGATGCCAACACATGTATAAACTGGACTGTGGGTGAATAACCCCAGCGTATAGCTTCTTGTTAACAGCACACCAGGGCTTGTACACGCTGGAATTAAGGAGATTGAGGGGGGATCTGATTGAGACATATAAGATTATTAAGGGATTGGACAAGATAGAGCAGGAATGCTGGGAGAGTCCAGTACCGGAGGGCATGGTTTAAGGATAAGGGGTAGGTCATTTAGGACAGAGTTGAGGAGGAACTTCTTCTCCCAGAGAGTTGTGAAGGTGTGGAACGCGCTGCGTCAGAAGGCAGTGGAGGCCAATTCTCTGGATGCTTTCAAGAAGGAGCTAGATAGGTATCTTATGGATAGGGTAATCAAGGGTTATGGGGACAAGGCAGGAACCGGGTATTGATAGTAGATGATCAGCCATGATCTCAGAATGGCGGTGCAGGCTCGAGGGGCCAAATGGTCTACTTCTGCACCTATTGTCTATTGACACTATCATCGTTACATGCTGTGACAGATGACATCGTCGTTACGTGCCATGTTGTATGACATGGGTGACCATGGTCTCTCTATGACCATGATTGCTCTTGGCAGATTTTTCTACAGAACTGGTTTGCCATTGGCTTCTTCTGGGCAGTGCCTTTACAAGATGGGTGACCCCAGCCATTATCAATACTCTGCCTGGCACCAGTGGTCACATAACCAGGACTTGTGCTATGCACCGGCTGCTCATACGACCATCCACCACCTGCTCCTGTGGCTTCACGTGACCCTGACTGGTGGGGGGGCCTAAGCAGGTGCTACGCCTTGCCCAAGGGTGACCTGCAGGCTAGTGGAGTGAAGAAGCACCTAACTCCTCTTTTGGCAGAGACGCATCTCCACCCCACCACCCACGGGAGGAGGTACAGGAGCTGGAAGACACACACTCAACATTTCAGGAACACCTTCCCCGCCGCTATCAGATTTCTGAATGGTTCATGAACACTAATCCACTATTTTGCTCACTTTTTGAACTATTCTTTTATATTACTTTTTAATGGATTTCCCTATATTGCTGTCGCAAATAAGCTCCACAAACTTCATGGGTAACATTCACACACACACAAATTGCTAGAGGAACTCAGCAGGTTGGGCAGCATCTGTGGAGAGCCAACTCTTCAGGCCAAGTCAGGATCCGATGAAGACAAGAAGCTCCACTGTTTATTCCCCTCCATTGATGCTGCCTGGCCTGCTGAGTTCCTCCAGCATTTTATGTTTGTGTGTTCTCTGGATTTCTAGCATCTGCAGAACCTCGTGTTAATAGACACAAAATATACAGTATGTCAGGGATAATAAAGCCGATTCTGAAATCTTGCCGTCAGGACTTGCTGGACAACAGGACCAACTGGGCAATATTAACATCGCCATTTGTACTCGGCATTCTCCCCTGGTCGGACACAGGCTTCACAAAGCAGTCACACAGCTGGTCCCGAAAGGCTTCTGTTGAAAACTTACACTAACAAGACCACAGATGGTCAGTAAGAACTTTTTTGTTCGGTTGCTTTGAAATAATTAATATAAATGACTTTGGACCCTTTGTTTTGGGGGACCCTGATCATGTGTCGTCCACAATGGTGTGGTGGGAGAGCCTGCTGCCCACACCCCACCCTCCTGCACACACGAGACTCTCGTCAGCAGCCGTACAATAGGCTCCAGCAGAACCAAAGTGTCATATATTGCTGACCCACAGACCACAGCACACACCCACTGGGACGGGGGGTCATGGAGCGGCCAGCCAGGTGATGACAACATGGGGGGGTGGGGAGAGGGGGGGTAGAGGGGACAGACAGACGTACAGGGGTGTGAGTGAGTGAGTCTATGTGACACAGAGAGAGAGAGAGAGAGAGAGAGAGAGAGAGAGAGAGAGAGAGGGGAAGGCAGGCATTCAGAGGGTGAGAGAGACACAGATATACAGAGAGACAGACAATGAGACTAACAGACACAGGAAGACAGACAGACAGACACAGAAAATAAAGGCGTCAGAGGGTGCTGTGTCTAAGTTGACAGGCTGTTGGGGAGCGAGCAGCTGCTCCAGACGGTGCCAACACCAGCTGTGTCCAGCCCACCCTCCCAAAATATACAGGGAATTGTGTGCGCAGGGCAGGAGCGGGGAAAGGTGATCCGATGACAAACAATCGGCACGCAATTGTTTCCTCAGCTGCCGCCCTGCTCCCAGCTCTGACAGCACAGGAAAAGGCCGCAGCACGCTCGCGTGGGCAGGTGCAGAGTCTGTACAAGCCACACTACACGTCCCATCTCTGTGGACCCTTTCCCCCTCTGAAAGCCCCCCTCTAACCCGACAGGCAGTGAGCGGGGGAGACATTTTCCTCAGAGCTCTTAGGTTGGCCACAGTGGTTCAAAGTAAATTTACTGTCACTGTAATCGAACCTGAGATTCATTTTCTTGTGGGCATACTCAAAAAACCTATAGAATAATAAGCATAACATTATCAATGAAAGACCACACCTACTTGGACGTTCAACCAGTCTGCAGAAGACAACAAACGGTGCAAATGCAAACAAAGAAATAATAATAAATAAATAAAGCGATAAATAAAACCTCAACAAACTTCTATAGATGTGTGGTGCATCACTTTGAATGGAAAATCCTACTAAGGGTGGTGGATTTCTCTCAGTCCATCATGGGTAAAACCTCCCAACCATTGAGCACATTTACACAAAACATTACCATAGACTTCAACTACTGCACAGAGGCTTGTCATCTTCAGAAGTTTTCGGATGACTCTGCCATAGTTGGATGCATCAGCAAGGGAGATGAGGCTGAGTACAGGGCTACGGTAGGAAACTTTGTCACATGGTGTGAGTAGAATTATCTGCAGCTTAATGTGAAAAAGACTAAGGAGCTGGTGGTAGACCTGAGGACAGCTAAGGTACCGGTGACCCCTGTTTCCATCCAGGGGGTCAGTGTGGACATGGTGGAGGATTACAAATACCTGGGGATACGAATTGACAATAAACTGGACTGGTCAAAGAACACTGAGGCTGTCTACAAGAAGGGTCAGAGCCATCTCTATTTCCTGAGGAGACTGAGGTCCTTTAACATCTGCCGGACAATGCTGAGGATGTTCTACGAGTCTGTGGTGGCCAGTGCTATCATGTTTGCTGTTGTGTGCTGGGGCAGCAGGCTGAGGGTAGCAGACACCAACAGAATCAACAAACTCATTCATAAGGGCAGTGATGTTGTGGAGATGGAACTGGACTCTCTGACGATGGTGTCTGAAAAGAGGATGCTGTCTAAGTTGCATGCCATCTTGGTCAATGTCTCCCATCCACTACATAATGTACTGGTTGGGCACAGGAGTACATTCAGCCAGAGACTCATTCCACCGAGATGCAACACAGAGCGTCATAGGAAGTCATTCCTGCCTGTGGCCATCAAACTTTACAACTCCTCCCTTGGAAGGTCAGACACCCTGAGCCAATAGGCTGGTCCTGGACTTATTTCATAATTTACTGGCATAATTTACATATTATTATTTAACTATTTATGGTTTTATTACTATTTAATTATTTATGGTGCAACTGTAACAAAAGCCAATTTCCCCCGGGATCAATAAAGTATGACTATGACTATGACTAGAAAAGCAGCATCCATCAAAGATGGCCACCACCCAGACCATGATCTCTTCTCACTGCTGCCATCAAGTAGAAAGTGAGGAGCCTCAGGACTCGCACCACCAGGTTCAGGAACAGTTACTACCCCTCAACCATCAGGATCTTGAACTCAAAGGGGATAGCTACACTCATTTAAGGACTCTGTCATATTGTTATTTCATGCTCAGTATTTATAGCTATTTATTCATATCTGCATTTGCTCAGTTTACAGTTCATAGTTTCTGATGTTTACAGTTACCAGTCTATAGATTTGCTAAGTATGCCCACAGAAAAAGAATCTCAAGGTTGTATTTGGAGACATACAAGGAGTGATTGATAAGTGTGTGACCTAAGGTAGAAGGACTCAATTTTAGAAAACCTAGCACATTTATTTTTCCTACATTTATACACTTAGTCCAGCGGTGGTGGAGCATACGGATCCCTTCCTTCGAGAAGTGGTCCACAGCAGGGGTGATTGATAAGTTTGTGGCCTAAGGAAGTAGGAGATGAGTTGTCAAGTTCAAACTTTCTGCATTATCACTCAGAGTTGAACTGCACGTGCATGTAACGAGAGCTGTACAACTCATCTCCTTCTACTGTAGGCCACGAACGTATCCATCACCCCTGCTGTGGACCACCTGGAGATCCAAGACGCTCTTGTTACATGCACGTGCAGTTCGACTCTGAGTGATCATGCAGAAAGTTTGAAGTTAATAACTCATCGCCTTCTACCTCAGGCCACGAACGTATCAATCACCCCTGCTGTGGACCACTTCTCGAAGGAAGGGATCCGTATGCTCCACGACCGCTGGACTAAGTGTGTACATGTAGGAGAGGTCTATGTTGAAAAATAAATGTGCTAGGTTTTCTAAAATTGACTCCTTCTGCCTTAGGCCACAAACTTATCAATCACCCCTCGTATATGTACTCTGATAATGAATCTTACTTTGAACTTTGAAATATTCAGCGTGTGAGATGAAGAGTCCATAGCCTGAGGGAACATTTCAATGATGGAACAAGTGAAGATGAGCTCGTGCTGATGGCTGAGGAGTGAAAACTGTTCCTGAAGCTGGTGGTGTGGTCCTGAGGCTCCTGATGACAGCCGTGAGGAGAGCATGCCCGGGGTGGTGGGGGTCCTGGATGATGGACGCTGCTGTCCTGCCACAGCAGTTCACGTAGATGTGCTCATTGGCATGGAGGGCTTTACCCATGATGGACTGGGCCGTGTCCATTACTTTTTGCAGGAATTTCCATTCAAGGCATTGGTGTCTCCAGCAAGAGGAAAGATGTCAGTAAGTTGGCAGAGATTTACGAGGATACTAGAAACACAAGGGACCCTGCAGGAAGATTCTGTCCAAACTCTTAAGATGGGTCACAGCCTGAAACACTGACTCTCCATAGATGCTGTCTGATCTACCGAGTTCCTCCAGCAGTTTGAGTGTGCTAAGAGATTCGGCAAATGCTGGAAATCTAGAGCAACACAGACAGAATGCTGGAGGAACTCAGGAGGTCAAGCAGTATTCATGGAGATGAACAAACCGTCAACATTTCAGGCAGAGACCCTCCACAAGGATGTTTCTGGGACTGAAGAGCTCGAGGTGAATGGTTCAATTTAATATCATAGAAAGTATTCAGTACACAACCTGAAATTCTTACAGACAATTTACTATCAGAGACTGTATACAGTATACAACCTGAAATTCTTACTCTTTACAGACAATTTACTATCAGAGACTGCATACAGTATACAACCTGAAATTCTTAGTCTTCACTGACATCCATGAAGCAGAAGAAAACCCCAAAGAATGAATGCCAGGAAAACGTCAGAATTCCAAACCCCCTCCCCCTCCCCTAACCTCCCATTTGTCCCAGCGGGAAGCATCAATCCCCCCAACACCCACCAAGCAAACGATACCAAAGCCCCCTGGAGACCATGATCTACAGTTCATCAAAAACAACAGCCCTTAACCCAACACTTCCCTCTCCAAACAAAGGAGAGGGAGAGAGAGGTGTCATCCCTTTCATCCCTTCCACAGCGAGAGGGGAAGCAGCTTGCTGTTTCCGCATTACAGTCTGCAGCAACACTTATGCAAGCTCATCGACTCGAGGACCAGCAGACTCTCCCCTCAGCACCAGAGACAGACAGACAGACAGACACACACACACACACACACACACACACAGAGATATGCACGCACACACACATGGACACAGAGGGATACACACACACAGGCAGAGAGAGAGAGAACCTTCTATTCCTGATATGTTGAGGTGAGGGGTTGACCTCATAAGTTTTATTGTATTTCTTTATTTTTTTGTAACTATCTGCAAGAAAGCAGATCTCAAGGCAATATATGGTTCCTTAAGGTTATAGTCGCGGGTGGTAATGGGACAAATTCCCACTACCTTTTAAATAGCCCAATGGTGTGCACTCAAATAGTCTCTGACAACCACGCCCAGCTCCTGGCCCCCAGGTGTGGCGGAACCGTTTCTGCTGACAGGAGAAGGGGCAAAGGTGGGTTACTGGCACCTTCAAACACAAGTCGCTTCGGGCAGATGAGGCTCGTCAGCCGTGGTTGGCAACTCATCTAGCAGAAGGAAAACACTGACCTCAAACCTCCGCTGCCTTGCAGCTGTACCCACTCACGGGGAAGCTTTCGGGAGTAAATGCCAAGGGAAAACTCTGGAGCTGGAGTCTCTAAGGCAGTCCTACATGGAGTTCAACCCTGACTGGCAAATCCTGCAACACTGCTGTTGCCAAACTGTATCGGTCTCTGCCATTCTTTGGGTTCATCAGATTCACGGAGAGGGGGAGCTGGCTACAAGGGTACAGCTTGCTCTCCGTATCGTATTACCCTGGTTTGCATATCTAGACAGATAGGATACAACATCCATGACCAACAGAGGCCTCAGAATATGGTGACATGGTTACTTTGACACTTTGTGGGTAAAGCTGCCACAGGAAGCTGTAGAGGCGAGGACAAATAATGTTAGAAAGAGGTTTGGACATCTACATGGATAGTAAAGTTTTTGGAGGGATGCCTGCAAATGGGACCAGCTTGGATCACGTTTGGCACAAAGTTCAAAGTACATTTGTTATCAAAGTGCATATACATTATACAACCTTACAGGCAGCCACGAAACAAGAAACCCGAAAGAAACTCTAAAAAAAACACCAGCAAACACCCAATGTGCAGAGTGAGGGGAAAAAACCACTCTTCATGCAAACAGTAAAAGCAAGCAATTGCATTCAGAGCATGGCATGGACGAGTTGGGACTGTATCACTCAAGAACAACTGCAAAGAATTCAAAGACCCTTTACTTATTGAGACGCAACATGGAATAAGCCCTCCAGCCCTTTCAGCCGTCAAACAACCACTCCGATTTAATCCCAGCCCAACCATGGGACAATTTACAATGACCAGTTAAGCTACTAACCAGTACATCTTTGAAAGGAAACCAGACCACCCAGTGGAAGCCCACGGGGTCACAGGGAGAACGTACAAACTCCTGACAGGCAGTGGTGGGAACCGAACCTGGGTCGCCGGTCCTGTGAAGCTCTGTACTGACCACTATGTCACGGTGCCAGCTCACGTTCTATCTTCTGTGTTGAGTGTTGACCAAGACTGAAGCAGGGAGGACATTTCTGCACCGTTAACCACTTCCTAGCCTAATGACAGGACAAATTACAATGACAAATTAACCTACCAACCAGTACGCCCTGGAAATGTGGGCGAAGACCAGAGTGCTGGCGAAAACCCACACATTCCAAGGCGAGGCGAGGACATACAGACTCCTTACCGATTTCTTTGGAATTGAACTGTGAACTTCGACGGCCCGAGCTGCAACAGGGTCACGCTGACCACTACACTACCACAATGCCCATACAGGGCTGCGTGTACGCCATGTACAACCTTGAGATTCATCTTCATGTCGGCAGCCGCAAAACAAAGAAACACAATACAACCGATGAGATACCCCATAGCACAGAGACGGTCAAACATTCAATGTACGAAACAGCAAATCCTGCAAACGATAAAAATGTCAACAAGTAATACAGGGCAGAGACCTCGGCGGCGAGGCCCCCGCTGGCAGAGACCCCGCTGGCAGACCCAATTCAGCAGTACAGCCAGTGCCCACGGTTGCAGGGCACCTGCAGAGTCGGTTCAGTGCTGAGGTGAGTAAAGCTGAACATCATTTGTTCTCACCTCAGCCCTGATACCTGGAGGCCCGACACTTCAATCAGCAAAAGATCAGTTCATTTTCCACTCTCGGGCCCAGGCCCGGGCCCCACTGGTTCCATCTGGCCCAAGGTTTCGGCAGGTGTATGTTGTGTATACATTCGGCAGGCTGACTGTGGACCTCGGGAAGGGTAAGGCGAGGGAATACATACCAATCCTCACAGAGGGATCAGAAGTGGAGAGAGTGAGCAATTTCAATTTCCTGGCTGTCAATATCTCTGAGAACCTAACCCGGTCCCAACTTATCGATGAAGCTATAAAGAAGGCAAGGCAGCAGCTATATTTGATTAGGAGCTTTAGGAGATTTGGTTTGTCAACTGAAACACCTGAAAACTTATACGAATATACTTTGGAGTAACCTGACTGGCTGCATCACCAATCTACTGCACAAGGTTGCAGTGAGTTTCAGAAACTTGTAACAGCAGTCAGCCCCATCATGGGTACTTGCCTCCCTAGTATCGAAGACATCTTCGAGGACCAGTGCCTTAGGAAGGTGGTGTCCATCATTAAGGACCCCCACCACCCAGGTCATGCCCTCTCCTGATTGCAACCATCAGGAAGGAGGTACAGGGGCCTGAAGACACATACTCAGCAATTCAGGAACAGCTTCTTCCCCTCTGCCATCCGATTTCGGAATGAACCCATGAACGCTACCTCTCTACTTGTTTTTATTTCTAGGGTTTTTGCACTACTTATTTTTTAATAGACATTTATATACTTAATGTAACTCAGTTTTATTCTCTACATTTATTTCTCATGCATCACTAACAAATTTCACAACATATGCCAGTGATATTAAACCTGATTCCGATTCAACCGACACGTGAAGCAAGGTCACCGCCCATGAAAGTGACCACAAGAAGCTGCAAAGGGTTGTGGACCCCGCTGGGCACCCAGGAACATCCTCCCCTCTACGGACTCCGTCTACACTTCTCACCACCCCAGGAAAGCGGGCAGCACAATCGAAGACCCCATCCTCCCCGCACATTCCCTCTTCTCCCATCGGGCAGAAGATACAAAAGCCCACAAGCACATACCACCAGGCTCAAGGACTGTTATTAGACACTTGAACCTCTTGTACAATGAGGTGAACGTCGGACCTCACAGATCTCCTCATTAGAATCTTGCACTTTATCGATTACCTGCACGGCTCTCTCTTTGTGGCTTTTACACTTTAATCTGCATTGTTTTTGTTTTACCTTGTTCTACCTCAATGCACTGAGATGTTTCAATCTGCATGAACAGGATACAAGTTTTTAAAGACCAGAACAAACAGGAGCAGAATTAGGTTATTTGGCCCATGTAGTCTGCTCTGCCATTTCATCATGGCTAATCCATTTCCTGCCCCAATCTCCTGACTAACGAAGAATCTATCAACCCAATATACCCGATGAAGTGGCCTCCACAGCCACCTGCGGCAATGAATTCCACAGATCCACCACTCTCCTCATCTCTGTTCTAAATGGATGTCCCCCTTTTCTGAGGCTGTGCCTACTGGTCTTTGACTCCCCTGCCATAGGAAACATCGTCTCCACATCCACTCTATCGAGTCCTTTCAACATTCAATAGGTTTTCAATGAGGTCCCCCCCCCCCAAACTCCAGCGAGCACAGGCTCAGAGCTATCAAATGCTCCTCATATGACAAGCCTTTCCATCCTGTAATCATCTTCATAAATCTCCTTTGAACCCTCTCCAAAACAAGCACATATCCTCCAAGTTAAGTACTGACAATACTCCAAGTGAGGCCTCACCAGTGCCTTATTAAGCCTCAAAATTACATCCTCGCTTTTATATTCCAGTCCTCTTGAAATGAATGCTAACATTGCATTTGCCTTCCTCACCACCGACTCATCAGAGGTCAGGAAGGGAAGGCTGGTTGCCGGAACTGAAAGACCTTTGCTGAGTCAGCCCGCGTTCAGTCAAGACTGCCTGGGCAAGTGACACAGCCGGTAACAGCCTGCTCCCTGGTCTGGAGCCAGCTGCCTCAGTGCTGTCACTCAGAAAGTTCCTTTTGGCTGGCTCCCTGTCAGCGTTGCTTTGAAGTGAGCAGAAGGTGAAGAATTCATTCCTAAGCAGGTTGCTTTTGGTCTCAAGGGACAGAGACTTTTACAGTTCAAAGTAAACGCATTATCAAAGTGCATATACATTTCCTTGCAGGCATTTACAGGAAAAATGAAAAACCATACATAAAAAAAGACTAACAACCAATGTACAAATGACAATCTGCAAACACACCAAAATAACACTGAGAAACAGTACAAAGTTGATGTGAGTTAAGTTATCTACGTCAGTTCAGTGGCCTGATGGTTGTGGGGTAATAACTGTCCCTGAACCTGCTGATGTGGGTCCTGAGGTTCCTGTACCTCCTGCACAATGGCAGCAGTGAGAAGGGAGCATGGCCTGGATGGTGGGGGTCCCTGATGATGGATGCTGCTTTCTGGTGGCGGCTCTCCTTGTAGATGTGCTGAATGGTGAGGAGGGTTTTGCCTGCGATGGACTGGGTTGTATCCACCACTTTCCATTCCCGTGCATTGACGTTTCCATCCAAGGCTGTGCACTCAATGTCAGTAAGACCAAGAAATCGATGGTGGACTTCAGGAAGGAGTAGCTGAGGGAAGACACCTGTCTTCACAGGAGTCCAGGGAGGGGTCACACCTCCGGTGAGGGGGCTTGCCGTGTCCATTCCAGGGCAGCTCACTCACCTTTGGTCCCCACCAGGCACTCTGCTACTTGTTGTTCCACGAAGCCGTTTGCAGGTGACAGCGGCGGCGTGCCGGTACACCAGTTCGACAGGCGGCTAAACGGCGCCTCATCTCCCGGTGAGAAAGGGAGGTGCTCGTCCCGGCATGTGACAGCAGCTCCAGCGGACTGGGTGATGGATCTCAGCAGATCTCAACAGCCGGGAAGGTGGGAGTGTAACGCTCCGTGGAGAGCGAAGGGCATGACGAGGCACAGACAACGTCACGGTCATCCACTGTAACCAAGGAAACCCCAGTTTGTGACGCTTGTTCACACCACTGGACCCGGGCTTCTGAGGTAAAGAGAGAGTGGAACTGCCCCAGTGCAACGTCTTTTCCACTTTAAAAACTCCCCCGCATAGGCTTCCTGTCATCGTTGGACATTGTGGATGAGCCACATTTACTATTATTATTTCTAATATATCTTATGCATCGCATTGTACTGCTGCTGTGAAACAACATGACATACATCACAGATATCAAACCTGATTCTGATACAGAACTCCACACCCTACTCGCAAAGGGTGAGGACAAAAATCAACTGCAGCTCCTGAACAAAGGTTGGAATTTCCTTTTCAAAGAGGATTTCGAATTAAAAAGCCATTCCTCATTCAGCGGGACAATCTCCCAGCACACTGGCCCAGTTGTCACATTGATCAAAGTCAACATTAATGCTTTTCATGGATGCAGTCTGCTCTCTGGCTCTTTTAGAGGAGTCTGTTGTGACATGTACAAATCACCAGAGAGAAAATGAAGCAGGTAGATGCTGAAGTGTTTTATTCAACAAAATGAGATACTCTCAGTGGAAGAGGCAGGCTCAGCCCAACACTACATGGCATTTTCTATGCTAAAGATCAAGGGACAATTCTATATTTACAATGTATCTACAATGCTTCCGTTGAATTACATATAGTCTTCACACCAGTCCAGACACCCGAAGTGAACGTTAATCGACACTGTCTGGTTTGTAATCAACTCCAGTCTGCAGCTCCAGGAAATTATTGCCCAGAGCTGCATTTTAATCGACAGTGCACATTCAGATTGGTTGCTGTATAACCCATCTCCAGAATACGCTCTAACAGAGTCCTTCCAGCAGGGATAAGAGCACCGAAAGAAATCATATCCCTTTACGTTAAGTCAGACAATAAGCTGGAGTACACACGAGCTACAACATCTCAGGATGACATCACCTGAATCTCTGGACAAGAATGTCCAGACACCCAGATATCTGCTACCAGAATCCATCAGTCAGTAATTACTTCACCTGATCTCCCTCCTGAGTGGCCCTGACTTCAAATTAAAGTGTGTGACATTTCAACTGGCTTTGTAAGTCAAAGATTAAAGATTAGATTTATTTGTCACAGGGACATCGAAATGCTTCGTTTGTGTCAAATTAAATCAGCAAAGGCTCTGCTGGTGGCAGCCCGCAAGTGTTGCCACACTTCCAGCAACAACATAGCACATCCACAACTCACCAACCCCACCCCGCACGTCTTCGGACTGTGGGAGGAAACCAGAGCACCCGGAGGAAACCCACGCGGTCATCGGGGGGGGGGGAAACGACGCACAAACCCCTTACAGGCAGCAAAGGGAACTGAACCCAAGTCGCTGGTACTGTAAAGCGTTGGCTAACCACTATGCCACCATGCTGCCCCTGGAATATAGAACACTAACAGCACAGGAACAGGCCATTCGGCCCACAATGTTGTGCTGAGCCAGCTATAAAAGCAAATTTAAAAACCCCAAGCACTAGTCTTTCCTACCTACACAATGTCCATACCCCTCCATCTTCCTGACGACCTACGTGCCTACCCAACCATCTCTTAAAAGCACCTAATGTATTTGCCTCTACCGCCACACGTCAGCGCATTCCAGACATCCACCACTCTCTGAGTTAAAAACTTACCCCTCACATCCCCCTTGAACCTACCCCTCTCACCCTCAATGCATGCCCTCTGGTATCAGATATTTCAACCCCCTGACTACTCTATCTATGACTCTCATAATCTTGTATGTCATTAATTTGTTGTTTTTCTGCAGTACAAAATATGTATCTATAAATTTCAATATGAAACACATATAAAAAACAATAAATTAAGCAATTAAGCTTGGTTCTCTTTGCCTGGGTAAAAGACCATTAAACCTAATTGACGCCCCTCATGAATTTTTACACCTCTACAAAAAGGCGAGGAGACGTCCGCCCAGGAATCTTTAATGTCTATTTAGAGGCACAGAAAGAATGCTTTGAAAAGAGGCTCGTGCGACAGACGTTTCACGTTTCTCCTGGCGTTCTGCCTTAAATCAGATGGGCTGGTGTCTGAATTTACAATGCAGTTTCGTCGTGGTTGACTGAAGAGCAGTGTTCGTGAGCCTGCTGTTCTTTACACTGGCTAGAGGGTGGTCCACGGCCGAGAGTCCAGTCTGGAGTGTGCAAATCCAACAGCGGCTGTCCACCGTCATTATCTGAAACCCACCCCCCCCACCCTCCCCCTCCATCTGTCCATGCATTGTTTAGCCTTCTGCCAAATTGCCTTTATACACTCCAGTCGAGGCAGGATGCCCCATTATATCAGAGCCCTATTCAGAGCCACACTTCTGCTTTGTGACGCTTTCGGAACGTGCACCAAATACCGACCACCCCCACGTCCCCCCGCTGAATGACATCAGGCATGTGCTGCTCCAAAGCAACGTCAACACACTCCTCCCCTCCCCCACCCGTGCCGGGTGCGGGCTCTGCGGCTCTGCACTAAGGGAAACGATTTAAACCAATATCCAGACTGGATTGTGTAAAAATAAGTAACCGCTTCACACGGCCGTTGAAAGGTAATCGCTTCGTGCTCACGTTAGAAAGATTCACACTTGCGTCAAACGGCCGGTGGCACGCGCCCCGTCAGACGGTCACTGCTTCACGCTCGCATCAAAAAGTCACCACTTCTGTTGTTCAGGCTTATTTGACACCTTTAACGTGGTAAAGATCTCACAGGAGCTTTAATAGGAATTACCGCATGTAGGTAAAAGATCAGTCACAGAAGGAGTTGTTCAGGAGCATCAACCAGAATGGGGACCGGGGGGAGTGGGGGGGAGGGAAGAAAATATATAATGAGTTAGAAAGACAGTTCCACAGCTTTTGGAAAACTCCCTTCCCTCAACGAAGATAGTAGATTTGGGCAGCACAGTAGTGCAGGAGTTAGCGTAACACGATTAGACCATAAAGACCATAGATATTAGGAGCTGTATTAAGCCATCGAGCCTGCTTCGCCATTTCATCATGGCTGATCCACTTTCCCTCTCAGCTCCAATCTCCTGACTTCTCCCCGTATCCCTTCATGCCCTGACTAATAAAGAATCTATCAACCTTTACCTTAAATATACATAAAGACTTAACCTTCACAGCCACCTGTGGCAACAAATTCCACAGATTCACCACTCCTTGGCTAAAGAAATTTCTCCTCATCTCGGTTCTAAAAGGACGCCCCTCTATTCTGAGGCTGTGTCCTCTGGTCTTAGAATCCCCCACCATAGGAAACACCCTCCCCACATCCAGTCTTTCGAGGCCTTTCAACATTTGATGTTTCAATGAGGTCTCCCCTCATTCTTCTGAATTCCAGCGAATACAGGCCCAGAGCCATCACGCTCCTCATATGACAAGGCTTTCAGTCCTGGAATCACGTTCGTGAGCCTCTGTGTCACCACACCAGCAACCTGGGATCAATCCTACTTTTGTGTGTAAGGAGGTTTTATGTTCTCCATATTACCACGTGTGTTTCCTCACCACGCTCCAGTTTCCCAGGACACGCGGGTTTGTAGGTTAATCGTCACACCAGTGTAGGCCGGGAAAGCCTGTTATCGTGCTGTATCTCCAGATAAATAAAATTACCCAACAGGCAAACACAGTCACCAGCCCAGGGCATATCCAACATTTAGCTCAAGCAACACCACAAAGTGATGTGTTCACTGCTGAATCACCATGGGAGCTTGCTGCGTAGTAATTGGCAGCAGCATTACCACAATATTTACTCTTCAATCGCACTTCACTAGCCGTGAGGCAAGACGGGACATCGCACACTAGTGAACTGTTGTAGTGAAATTTCTACCGATAAACCGTGGAGAGCATTCTGACTGGCCGCATCACTGTCGGGTACAGGGATGGGGGAGCATTGCATAGGATCAAAAATAAGCCACAGAGAGTTGTAAAGTTAGTCAATTCCATCATGGGCATTGGCCTCTGTAGTATCCAGGATATCTTGAAAAGCTGATGCCTCAAAAAGGCAGCGTCCATCATTACAGAACAAACACACACTCTCTCTCTCTGCTATCATATTCTGCATTGTCCTGCTACCGCAAAGTTAACAAATTTCACAATTTATGTCGGTGTTATTACAACTAATTTGGATTTAAATTTGCCCTCAAAGATGCTGTGGAAAACACTCCACCCAGCATTTGCACATCTTTATCAAATCAGCTCTCAAGAGAAACTTCTGAAAAAAACTCAGGTCACAGAACAAAAGTTCAAAGTAACTTTATTATCAAAGTGCATATATGTCACCATATGCAGCTGAGATTCACTTTCTTGCAGGCAGTCACAGTAGACACAAAGCAATACAATAGAATCAATGAAAAACTACACACAAAGACTGACAAACAACCAACGTGCAAAAAAGACAACAAACTGTGCAAATAAATAATACTGAGAACACGTCCTCGTAAGTGAGTCAGTAGGTTGAGGCAGAAATGGTTAATATTTCAAGTCAAACTGAGGAAGAGTCACGGACAGAGCATGTTAACCGTTTCTTTCCACATTTGCTGCCTGACCCAAGTCTACCAGTGTTTTCCAGTTTTATTTCAGACTTCCAGCATCTGTGGCTTGTTTGATTTTCCTCAACATTCACTGATTCCTCGAGGACCACCCTAGCTTTTCCAGTGCAACACCTTGCAACAGGCATCCTCCATCCCTGGAAACATCCCGGCAAGTCACTGCACCTATCTGGGGCTCCATTTCCAAACCGTGCAAACTTCTGGATGGATGTAACAGTCACAAGATGCCCAACGCTAATATTCAGCTCCAGAACCTAGACGGCCATTGCTTACTGGTACATGGCTGGGAAACCTAGATGAATACAGATCAGCTGCTGTCTTTGACAATGCCATCATGGTCATTGCGTGCCGTGTTGTTTGACGTGGAATCGTGGTCTTTCCTTGACCATGATTAATAATATCCTCCCACGCCTCACGCACACATCCGTCAGCAAACTTACTGTTTCTGTAACATTTTTGTCTTTTTTTTAAAAAGAGGCAGAGTTGCTATCTTGACACTCAACCCAGCATGGATGGAAAGTGTGCAAGGAGCCCACCAGATTCGAACCTGGAACTACTCGCCTCGAAGTCCAGTGTGGCCACTGCACCACCAGCCGGCTAATGACCGTGATTATTCCTGGAAAACTTTGCTACTGAAGTGGTTTGTCACAGTGACATCAGAGCACACACACAGTGAAACGTCTCGTTTTGCCTCAACAACCAACGCAGGATGTGCTGGTGGTAGCCCACTGGTGTGCCCACACCAACACCGCATGCCCACAGTCACCACCTCCAACACCTCTGTCTTTGGACTGTGGGAGAAAACCCCAGCACCTGGAGGAAACCCACACGATCTCAGGGTTAGCATACAAACTCCTTACAGACAGCAGAGGGAACTGAACCCCGACTGGCGACCACTGGCACGGGACAGCGTTACGCTAACCGCTACGTTACAGTGCCACATCCTTTCAGCAGCCCACACTGGGGAACTTCCTCCAAGCAGTGGTGAAATACCTTTAAAGTATTGATATTGATTTATTATAATCAATAAGCTCTTTAAGAAAGTTGTACAGTGTGGAAACACTAATGTCCTTGAAGGAAAAAATCCTACAAGTAGTACTGGATACAGCCCTCCCCCACCACTGAACACATCTACACAGTGTTGTGGCAGGAAAGCAGTCCATCATCAGAGACCCCCACCAACCAGGACACGCTCTCTCCGTGCTGCGGCCGCCATCAGGAAGGTGGTACAGGAGCCCCTGGACCCTCACCACCAGGTTCAGGAACAGTTATTACTCCTCAACCAGCAGGCTGTTGAACCAGAGGGGATAACCTCACTCAGCTTCACTCACCTCATCACCGAAATGTTCCCACAATGTTATTTACTATCATTATTTCCTTCTTTTCTTATTTGCATAGTTTCTTGTCATTTGCACTTTGGTTAAACAGCCTAGCTGGGCAGTCTTTTATTGACTCTGTAGAGTTACTGAGAATGCCCACAGGAAAATTAATCTCAGCATTGTGTATGGAGACGTGTGTATACTTCAATGATAAACTGATTCTGTTTTGGGTATTATTCTACGGATTTATTGAGGTATGCCAACGCTGGAGGCTGTTCGAGGGTTGGGAGTCTCTGTGTGGGTGGAGAAGGGACTTGCTTAGCTGCTCCTACGAGTGTTATTCTGTCGAACACTGAACACATTGTGTTGGCAACACAACTGGGCTGTCCCTAGAACACCCTCTCAGGATGGAAGAACCACCCCTCAGATCCTCTCTAGGTAGCCTCCATGGCATGAACACCAGTTTCTCCCCCTTCCCTCTTCTTCAATTCTCCACCCTGGCCTCTTACCTCTGCTCCTCGCCTTCCCACCACCTCCCTCTGCTACCCCTCCTCCTTCCCTTTCCCCCATGGTTCATTCTCCTCTCCTATCAGATTCCTTCTTCAGCCCCTCTACCTTTTCCACCGATCACATCCCAGCTTCTTGCTTCACCCACCTGGTCTCACCCATCACCTTCCAGCCTGTCCCCCTTCTTCTCCCCACCCTTCTATTTCAGGCTTCTTTCCCATCTTGATGAAGGTTCTTGGCCCAGAACAGCTTATTCCGCTCCATAGATGCTGCCTGACCAGATTGAAAAGATGTCGGGACCAGAGGCGAGGGTCAGGCCAGTTCTGCTCACTGCTCCGTGATGCTTAAGGCCAATTTATACCTCTGCGTCAAATCTATGCCGTAGGTACGGTGTAGCCGCGTACCCTACGCCGTAGCCTGAAGCGCACCTCCCCAAAAATGTAACTACGCATTGCGGTGACGCAGATCGCAACAACTGTGATTGGTCCGCTTGGCAGCATCGCAATTCCTCCTACGCTGCAATAGCTTCCCATTGGGCGACTGAAGGACAGGGAGGGAACTCTGGCTGCAATGCTTTCCATAAAGCCTTACAGACCTCCGAAATTAGGGAGGACCCTTTGTTTGACACCAGTTTGTAGCTAGCTGCTACAGCCTGTTGACTTCCACCTGAAGCTAAAACTCGAATGGTGGTTCCCAGTCTCTGAGTATACTGTGCGTACACTGATGGCTGGAGACAATGAACCAAATCGTCAAATCTACCTGCCGACATCCAAAAATATTTGAAATGCATTTCCTCGTCCATGTCTCTCAGTGGCCAGACGAGCACAGAAAATTCACCCTCCTTCAGTTTCAGTCACCATCGTTTGAAGTTTGAGTTTCTGCGTGTTGAGTTTCAACATGCAGAAACTCAACACAGTGGCATAGAAACCCCACCGCCAACTAGGGGTGAATTGCAGAGAGACGCAGACACACTAACGCACAAGTATAAATGCTCACAATGGCCTAGGCCACTTGCGTAGGCTAGTACGCAGAAGTATAAATCAGCCTTTACTCAGCTCTGACTGTGGCCTCACTTTCACTCTGAATGTTATTTGCTTACTTTTACTGCTTGCATGATTTGTTTTTTTCTCTCTTTGCACGTTGGGTGTTTGACTGTGTTTTTTAAATGGGTTCCTTTGGGTTTCTTTGGGTTGTGGCTGCCCTGTAAGGAGACGAATCTCAAGGTTGTTTATAGTAGACATACTTTGATAATAAATGAACTTTGAAATTCCTGAGTTCCTCCAGTATCATGTTTGTGAGTTTATCAAGTCATATGGATTTGTTGTGTGGGTACGTGGTTAAGGTATTGGACTAGTGATCTGAAGGTCGTGAGTTCGAGCCCCAGCCGAGGCAGCGTGTTGTGTCCTTGAGCAAGGCACTTAAGCACACATTGCTCTGCGACGACACTGGTGCCAAGCTGTATGGGTCCTAATGCCCTTCCCTTGGACAACATCGGTGTCGTGGAGAGGGGAGACTTGCAGCATGGGCAACTGCCGGTCTTCCATACAACCTTGCCCAGGCCTGCGCCCTGGAGAGTGAAGACTTCCCAGACGCAGATCCATGGTCTCGCAAGACTAACGGATGCCTTTTATGGATTTGTTACAGTGAAATGTGTCACCTGATAAATTTATCAAGGGTACATCACACCAGTGTAGTGGTCAGCACAACGCTTTATGGTATTAGTGACCCGGGTTCAATTCCTGCCGCTGCCTGTAAGGAGTCTGTACGTTCTTCCCGTGACTGCGTGGGTTTCCTCCGGGGGCTCCGGTTTCCTCCCACAGTTCACAGACGTTCAGATGGTAGGTTAATTGGTCATTGTAAATTGCCCTGTGATTAGGCTAGGGTTAACTCGGGGGCTCGCTGGGCGGTGGGGCTCAGAGGGCGGGAAGGGTCTGTTTTGCATTGCATCTCAATAAAAGCAAAATAAAAATTCTATCCGACTCCCCAGAAGGGGTGGAAGAGGTGCTACCAAAGGCGGCTTACTGCTGATAGTTGAATTATACAACGAGGAGTTGCCATGGCAGTCAGCTGGTCAATGAATCCACAAAAGACCCACTTACAGTCCCAATAGGTGACAGCTTTGCCCAGAGGTCCCAAACCACTGTTACCCCTTCTGAGATCTCAAATTACCGACAAACTACATCCCAAGCCAATACTTCCTGCAAACCGCTTTGACTAGGAATCAATACCAACAGCATCCATCTATTCCTGGGGGAGTCAGGCTATAGATCCAACTCTCACAAATGTCAGAATCTGGTTTATTAGCACTGAATTATATGATGTGAGGTTTGTTGTTTAGTGACAGCAGCGCAGAGCAAGTCTTAGAAATTATAAGCTACAAAAGTAAATAGTGGAAGAAAGGAAGGAGGTAGTGATGTAGTGTTCATGAACTACTCCGAAACCCGATGGTGGGGGGAGGCGGGGGTGGGAAGAGAAACACACACAGAATGCTGGACGAACTCAGCAGGTCAGGCAGCATCCGTGGAAAAGAAGTAAACAGTCGACGCTTTGGACTGAGACCCTTCATCAGGACTCGGAGGGAAAAAACAACTTCTAATCAGAGGATCAGAGGTGGAGAGGGTCAGCAACTATGAATTCCTTGGTTTTATTATTTCGGGGAACTAGTCTTAGGCCCAGCACTTTAAGAAGAAAGCACGGCAGCCCTTCTACTTCTTTAGGAGTTTGTGAGGATTCAGCACAACATCAGAAACTTTGACAAACTTCTACAGATATATTTTAATTACTACCCGTTACACCACTGGCATTCAGGGCAGCATCTCTGTCTGTATGGAAGGATTCTTCAATGCTGTTCCTATAACAATACTTTCTTGGCCAGTCAGGGTTGTTAGCTCCGAGCTGAACCCCTGAACCTGGAGGACCGGTGGACCACTCTGTCTGGCCTCTACCCTTTGACCTGTTTGGCATGAGTGATCCTACAAAGAGGCAAAGCACAAAGCCCTGATTCCAACCAGCATAGCTCTCCAGGTCATTGAGGCATGCAAGTGTCCAAACCCAACAAGGGGTTGTGGTCCTCTTGAAGGGCTATATATATCTAGTGACTGGTCTGGTATGGAAACACCAATACCCTTGAATGGAAAGTAGAGTGGACATGGAGGGGATAGTGAGAGAGTCTCGTCCAGAGGGCAGTCTCAGAATAGAAGGAAATCCCTTTAGAACAGGGATGAAAAAGAATTTCTTCTGCCAGAGAGTGGCAAATCTGGGGAATTCATTGCCAAGTTATTAAGTGTGTTTAAAGCAGAGATTGACAGGGTCTTGATTAGTAAGGGTGTCAAGGGTTATGGTAGGAGAATGGGATTGAGAGGGATAATAAATTAGCCATGATGGAATGGTGGAGCAGATCTGATAGGCCAAATGACCTAAATCTGTTCCTCTGGCTATAGCCTCATATCCTTCAACCACAGATTGTAGCCCATCTTCTCATTCAAAATTTTGCAAGGAGTAGAAACATCTCAGAAACTACTCTGTCATGTCCCTCACGTCAAGAATTATCGTCAACATTATGTGCCGTGTCACATGATGTGGGCGATCACGGTCTTTCCATGCCCATGATTGTTATGGGCAAATTTTCCTACAGAAGTGGTTTGCCATTGCCTTCTTCTGGGCAGTGTCTTTACAAGACGGGTGACCCCCAGCCATTATCAATACTCTTCAGGGATTGTCTGTCTGGTGTCAGTGGTCACATAACCAGGACTTGTGATATGCACCACCTGCTCCCGTGGCTTCACGTGACCCTGATCGGGGGGGGGGGGGTAGCTACACCTTGCCCAAGGGTGACCTGCAGGCTAGGTGCCTCACACCTCCTTTGGTACACCACCTGCCAAGTATAATCAGCCCTCATTAATTCTGCACCCCAGAGAAACAGTCTTCCTTGGTAGGTGGAATAATTTGCTTGGGGCAAATTGGCTTTGCCCCTTCTCAGTCACCTCATAGTGCAGACAGCTGCAGGCGCACACCAGCCTGGGGCAGCAGGCCAGCGTTGTGGTTGGCACAACCCTTTCCAGCATGGGTGACCGGGGTTCTATTCCCGTTGGTCGTCTGTGAGGAGTGTGCGCATCCTCCCCATGGCTGCGTGGGCTGCCTCAGTTTCCTCCAACCGTCTCCCGTTGGTAGGTCAACTGGTCATTGTAAACTGTCCTGTGATTAGGCTAGAGTTAAATCAGAGGCTGCTGGGCAGCGTGACTCAAAGGGACGGAAGGGCCTGTCTGCACTCTCTGTCAATAAATAAAAAGGTTAAATAAACCGTGGTCTATTTTCTACTAATAGACGGAATAGGGCTACTGATAACTTCAGGAAGATTTCAAAATTTAATAGGGAAGTTTTATAATGGATATAGGCTTCCTGAAGTCTCACTCCCAAGTCAAAGCAGTGCTGGGCCCCAAGCCAAAGTACAAAACGCCGTCCAAACACCCTCTCTCCTCCCATCCATTATTGGAGCAGAGTCAATGGTTCTGCTTCAGGCCTCGGCCATTTCAAGGATCAGATCGTTAATGGAGGAATAACGGCCGCAAGATCAATAGCCACTTCCGTCCACTTGCATAAAGATTTTGCTGAAGGGTGCATTTCCAGAAGGTCATGACACAACTCTGCTGCCCCATTGGCTCACAGTACGCCAGATGGAGATAGAGAAGAGTTATCCCCATGTATAGTAACTCCACACAAAGCCCGCCTTTTCCTGCACTTGAACATTGAGGATTTGTTCCCATCTGAGAGCTGAAAAGACAAACAACTGAGCCTCATAACCTCAAGGGTATTCGTAGCAAATTTCATTCAAATAAGTCACAGAATTTACCAGAAATGAGGGCACAATAGAGAAGAGGGCCAAGGACAGAGAGACAGAGGACCTTCATTGCTGCCCTAAACGCCACACGGTATAACAGACAGTAACTAACTAACTCCAAAATACACTCAGTGGCCAATTTATTAGGTACCTCTTGTACCTGATAATGTAGCCACTGAGAGTACGTTTGTGGTATCCTGCAGCTCTAGCACATCCATTTAAGGTTGGACATGTGCTCAGAGAAACTCGACACATCACTGTTGAAACATGTAGTTCTCTGAGTTACTGTCTCCTTCCTGTCAGTTTGAGCCAGTCTGACCTCCCTTACTAAAAAATGAACTACCACTCACTGGATGTTTTTCTTGTTTCTCGCACCATTCTCTGTAAACTCTACAGACTGTCGTGCCTGAAAACCCCAGGAGATCAGCGGTTTCCGAGATGCTTGAACCACCCTGTCTGGCACCAACAATCAGTCTATGGTCAAAAGTCATTTAGATCCCATTTTTCCACCCATTCTGATGCTTGGCCTGAACAACGACTGAACCTCTTCACCATTTCTGCAAGCTTTGATGTATTGAATTGCTGCCACATGATTGACTGATTAGACATTTGAATTAATGAGCAGGTTTATCTAATAAAGTAGCCACTGAGTGGAAGTTTACATGTATTAGGAATTTGCAAATATCAGCAATGCTTATCCTTCTGAATGGCACTTTGTAACATCAGGAAACATCTCTGGGCATCTCACAGAAGCACGCATGAATCATTTGAGATGGACACGTGCAAGGATGCGTCAGTATCAAGATTAGCTTGGTTACGAGAATGGAGAGGGTACTTCATGATGGAATGCCACTTCTGAAATGACAGAAGCTTGGTCTGGCTGCTCGATGAGGCAGGAGGACAGGTCACAGATGTTTCATCACCAGCCAAGATGACGTCAGTTTGCAACTGAGTGTTGTTTCTGCCGAGTGGTTGTGTTATCATTGGTCCAACTCGTTGTTCTGATTGGCTGGCTGTCACACTGGCCACTGGCCTCCGCTGGGTCCCGGCCAACTGGATAGCTGGGTGATATCGTGGGCCCGTGTCCCCGATTATCGGTCATTGTGATCGTTGGTTCCTCGGGTGTCCACGTTCACCCCTTGGCCCCGATCCCAGATGCACAGGTTCGTAAACTGCATCCAGTTCACTAGAGAAACAAGCTTCTAAGAATTGTCTTGATTTCTTCTTCTGGGCTTCTGCCAGGAATATTGTATTTTCCCAGACAAACTCATGTCCTTCTTGGTCTCCATGTACAGAAATGAGTGACAGAGGATCATATCTTCCTACGGCTAGCTGATGCTCATGCAGTCCGGTGGCTAGCCTTCTCCCCGTCTGTCCCACAGAGAGTTTGGGGCAGTCACCACGTCGGCTTTGGTATATTACGCTCGTTCTCTCCACGTGGGTTGCTCAATCTTTGGGTCTCGAGGCGAGCGTTCTGATGGGAATGCCACCTTCGTGAGCATCACCCTTTGAAGATTAATTCAGATATTTTTTAAAATTAGCTTATTTGTCACATAGCAAAACGCGTCAGATCTAATCAGGAAGGATCGTGCTGGGCAGCCCGCACACGTCACCGTGCTTTTGTCACACGTACTAAGGCAAACCCGGATGTCTTTGGACAGTGGGAGGAAATGCACACAGTCATGGCTAGAACGTACAAACTCCTTCCGTAGAGGACAGATAATGATAACAGGTACATAGGGGAGGCTGAGTAGGATTCATTTCTAATCACGTGTACATCAAAACACAGTGAAATGTGTCATTTGCATCCACAACCAACACGGTCCGAGGATGTGCTGAGCGCAGCCCGCAAGTGTGTATATGTGTACGTGTGCGCGTGGACCCTCAGGAATGGTGGTGGGGATAAGCTCCCACTACCTGTTAAATGCTCCCAATGGCGTGCATCTCAAATAGCCTCCAACAACCAAGACCAGCTCCTGGCCTTCGCATGTGGCTTGGCAGGACCATTTTGACTGACAGAAGGGGTAAAGATGGGTTACTGCACCTTAAGACAGTTGCTTCAGGCAGGGGGGGCTCGTCAGCTCGTCTAGAAGGAAAACTCTAATCTCAAACATCCGCTGCCTTGCGGCTGTACCCACTCATGGGGAAGGCTTTGGGAGTAAACCTCGAGGGGAAAAATCCGGAGCTGGAGTCCCTACGGCAGTCCTACATTGAGTTCAACACTGACGGGCAACTCCCACGATGCTGCCAAAATGTACCAGTATCTGCCGTTCCCTTGGGTTCATCAGCTGCGTGGAGAGGGAGAGCTCGCCACACGGGCAACAGCTTGCTCTCCATGTCGTACTGCCCAGGCTTGTGTGTCACGTAGACAGCAGGGACACATCATCCATTTATTTATTGCGATACAGCGCAGAACACACTGTTGGAGCCACACTGCCTGGCAACCCCCGATTTAACCCTGGTTTAATCACAGGACAAGCTGCAATGAGTAATTAACCGAGCAACTGGTATACATCCTTGGACTGTGGGTGGAAACCAGAGCACCCGGAGGAAATCCACGCGGTCACAGGGAGAACACCCAAGCTCCTTCGAGGCAGAGACAGGAATTGAACCTGGGTCGCTGGTACTGTAAAGCGCGGTGCTAACCACTACACCACCATGACGCCTATCGGAGGGCCTCAAAGAGAGATACAGATGGTGTGCAGGCAGGAGGGGGCCTGTTGAACTTGGTTTTGTGTTCAGCACAGATACTGTAAGCCAAAGGGTTCGTTCCTGAGCTACTCCATTGCGAGTTCTATGCTCTCATCAATGAGGTGGATGCATGCCAGGGCTCAGAGCGCGTGAATGCTGACTAAGCACCCTCACGTTACTCTGGAAACCATTTCAATAGAGCGGAGCAAAGTAAAACTGCAGCAACTTCTCTCAAGGCAGGCAGAGAATTTCTCACCAGAAATGCAAAAGAGGGGAGGATATTTATAAAATCTGCTGCCGATGAATCAAGTCCAACTCCGCGGCTGGCTGGAAATCGAAGAAGATGGACGATCTCGGGGTCAGGGGGCAGCGGCGGGAGGGAGAAGCGGAGCTGCTTTTGCTGCTTGCGCTGAGCGTTGCGAGTCTGGAATGAGTGGTCACCCTTGCAGGCTGCCCCCCAGCACATTTTGGGTGTGTTGGCCATTAATGCAAACAGCACTTTTCAAAGATTCATTATTAAATTATGTATACCGAACAGAACTCTGAGATTTGTCCTCCCACAGGCAGCCGTGAAAACCGTTCAAGAAAACATCAAGCACCCAAGGCGTAAAAAGAAGAAATAGTGCAAACAGCAAAAAGCCAGCCAGCAACACAGAATATCAAACATTGAACCAGCAGTCCAGGAGTATTCAGTTTCGTGTAGTCCAGCAACAAACAAAACACTGGGGGAACTCAGCAGGTCAGGCAGCATCTACAGAAATGAGTCAACGTTTCGGGCCGAGACCCTTCATGAAATGTAGATTCTTCACTCTTTTCCACAGATGCTGCCTGGCCTGCAGAGTTCCTCCAGCTTATTATCAGTGTTGCTCTGGATTTCCGGCATCTACAGATACTCTCATGACCCAAACTCAGCCACTGTTCCTTGGATGGGTGCTGTCATGATAGGCTATCAATAATTAAAGATAAAGATTCCCTCTGTTACACGTACATCGAAACATAGCGAAATGTATCATTTGCATCAATGACCAACGCAGTCCACAACTCACCATCCCTAACCTGTACGTCTTTAGAACACGGGAGGAAACCAGAGCACCCGGAGGAAACCCACTCGCTCACAGGAAGAACATACAAACTCCTTACAGATAACAGCGGGAATTGAGCCCCGTTCACCGGTTGCCAAGGTTATACCATTACACTATTATGTCACCTTATAATTACAGGCACAAACCCCGTATCCAGACCCAGTCCCCGACACTTTGCATCACTCACTGGTGCGATCCAAGTTTGAATGATCGCACTTTCCACCATTCTGTGTCAAGCCTGGCTGTGAAAGGAGGGTTGGGCACGAGGTTAGCAACCCCATCCTGTAAAAACCAGAGCGACAGAAACACCAACCGAAGCTCCAGAGGAGAGGAAGATGGGCTATGCCATGAGACAACTCACAAAACTGCTCCAGGAGAGAGGATTCTGGTGAGCTGCTGTTGGCAGCCAAGACCCCAGCAGGGATGATGGGCTTGGGTAAGCAAGTCACTATCTATTGTTCCCACATGCACGCATTCCACCAGCTTGACTCTCCCAGCATACAATCTATTAATCTTCAGTGTCCTTTGTAAGCCTTTGAATAGTACCCAAGTATAAATACCCTCAGGCCAACTCACCTCTCCAGAGAAATTTATGGATCCAGCAATTGCTTGCAAATTTTGAGGACCAGTTCTGGTATTCTGATCATTAATCGTACATATAAAGTAAATTACGTGGTGGGTGGCAGGGTGAACACACGTCTCTACCAAAGGAAGTGTGAGACGCTGCTTCCCTCCACTAGCTGTCTGCAGATCACCCTGGGGCAAGGTAAAGCCCCCCCCTCCCCAATCAGGGGCATGTGAAGCCATGGGGGAAGGTGGCAGCTGATGCATATCACAAGTTCTGGTTATTCGACCACTGACAGACAATCTGCGAAGAGTATTGATAATGGCTGGGTTCACCCATCTTGTAAAGACACTGCCCAGAAAGTGGCAATGGCAAACCACTTTGCCAAGAATAATCATGGTCATGGAAAGACCATGATTACCCTCATGAAACGACAATGATAAAAAGATTACAATGACACTCCTTCCACCAACATGGTCAGAACTTGCACAGTGAAGTACAAACTAGGTTTAATTGGCTTGTGAATACAAGTTGTATCACTAGTTATTCACAGCATCCATACAAGTGAACAGTGGGTAACCAGGTAATAACAGGTTTAATATTGCAGCCTTGCAGTTACACAATTAGTTGAGTTGCACGTGTTCTAAATAGACTGCTGTAACAGTTGGAGACAGACATCACACACAACCCTAATTAGGGGGGAGCGTGGCACCATTAGACATGCTGTCTTTCAGTCGATGACTTGTCTGCTCTCTTACAAGACTCTTCCGTGGTACTTGGACAACGAACACAGAACTCTCCCTGCTATCCCGGGGCCAATGTTCATCACCGCACCAACGCCACGGACCGGAATGTGATTATTGTGTTGCTCCGGGTTACTGTGCACAAGGGGCACACAGCGCAGTGGGCAGACTGCAGGATTAGCAGCCAGTTTTTTTTTACACCAGGACTCCAGGATCCTGACCAGCTGCAATGCCATCTGGCAAGGCGTCTGACTGCAAGACCCCTACAAAGGATTGTGAAGACAGCTGAGAGGATCATCGGGGTCTTTCTTCCACCCATCTGAGATACTTATCAGGAGCAGGGCCCTTGGCATTGTCAGTGACCCCTCCCATCCGTCCAAACTCTGACCCAACACCCTGCCATAGCATTAGCTCAAAGGAAGGTTCTTCCCTCAGACTGTGAGGCCACTGCGCTCACTGCCACCACCCACGTCTCACGTAGCGTTATACTGTTTACTTTTTAAACTTGTGTCACCAATGTATCTTATTATTTGTTTGTGGTAATATTACTTTACGTGCATGCGTGCTATGTACCTTGGTCCAAAGGAACACTGTGCTATTCGGAGGTGTTCGTATGGACAGTGAACGACAGTAAACCTGGGACTTGAAGTTAAAATACACACAAAATGCTGAAGAGACTCAGCAGGTCGGGCAGCATCTATGGAGGGGAATAAACAGTGGACGTTTCTGGCCGAGTCCCTTCTTCAGGACTCATGGGCATTTTTGTGTGTCCCTCTGGATTCCCAGCATCTGCAGAAGCTCTTGTATTCAAACCCACACATCAGCTGGGAATCTGAATCCACAATTTTTGAAAGTAGTTTTAGTGACTAAAATTATTGGACTGCGGGCTGATTAAAGACGTTCAGTGATGGAAATCTGCTGCTTTAACACGATCCAACTCCTAATCTCAGAGGTATATCCATGGCGCAACACTTTGATGTAATCACAAAGTAGTAACGCCAAAGGCTATACTTCATTAGAAGCTTGAGGAGATTTGGCATGTCAAAGACTACAGATGCACGGCGGAGAGCATCATTGCCTGGTATGGAAGCTGCAAAGCACAGGATCACAACAGGCTGCAGAGGGTTGTAAACTCAGCCAGCTCCATTGCAGGCAACTACACTCCCCAGCACTGAGGACATTCTCAGGAGGCTGTGGCCTCAAGGAAGGAGACATCAATACGGTAAAGCAAACTTTATTATCAAACTACGTATGTCACCATATACAACCTTCAGATTCATTTTCCTGCGGGCATACTCAGCAAATCTATAGAATAGTAACTGTAACAGGATGAATGAAAGATCAACCAGAGTGCAGAGGACAACTAACTGTGCAAATGCAAATATAAGTAAATAGCAATAAATAATGAGAACATGACATAATGAGATAAAGAGTCCTTAATTTGAGATCATAGGTCGTGGGAAGATTTCAGTGATGGGGCAAGTCAGTGGAGTTATCCCCTTTTGTTCAAGAGCCTGATGGTTGAGGGGTAGGAACTGTTCTTGAACCTGGGGTTCTGATGATGGAAGCAATAACACTTTGTGTAGATGTGCTCAGTGATGGGGAGGCTTGACCTGTGATGGACTGGATGTATCCAATACTTTGTAGGATTTTCTGTTCAAAGGGACTGGTGTTTCCATACCAGGCTCTGATATGCCCTCATCCACATGTGCATAGAATTTTGTCAAAGTTTTAGAGGCCGTGCCAATTCTGTGCAGACTCCTGCGGAGGAAGAGACAGTGCCATGCTTCCTGTACCATTGCACTTCCACGCTGGGTCCGAGGCAGGCCCTCTGGAACAGTAACACGCAGGGACTTAAAGGTGCTGACCCTGATCTTCCAATTGAGGTGGGGGGGGGCCTTCCCTCCAAAGACCTACACCACCTAGGGCATGCCTTCTTCCTCCTGCTACCATCATCAGGGCGAAGTACAAGAGCCCAAAAATGCACTCAACATTTTAGGAACAGCTGCTTCCCCTCCGCCATCAGATTTCAGAGCAGCCATTGATCTTCTCAAAAGGAAGAACTAATGTCATTATCCAAGGACTACCTGGAGACTAAGTTTTCTTACAGGCATTTACAAGAAAACAAATACTATAGAATAGCCCAAGAAACTATACCCAAGTAAAGACTGACAAACAACCAATGTGCAAAAGACAACAAATTACAAATAAACACGACCCCACGATTGCTTTTTGCACAATTTAATTTTATTGTTAATTTTAGTATTTTTTGGAGTATCGCACCACACTGTTGCACATAACAAATTTCACAACACACGTTAGTAATAATAAATCTGATTCTGAATCTTAACTCCCTGTTAATCTAGGAGTCGGGATAGCCTACCAACATCCTCTGGTCTACAAACTATACTCACTGCTCGGGTGCCTATCTTAAGCATCAGGAACCTCCAAGAAGACCTCAACCTTGTCAGTGGGTTTGGAGGCTAGCATGTCTCAATGACCCAGAGAACTATGTTGGCTCTTGGCAGGGTCACCCATGCCAAAGAGGTCAAAGGGCATAGGTCAGACTGAGTGGTCCAGCAATCTTCCAGGTGCGGGTTCATCTCGGGGCTAACAACCTCGACTGGTAAAACAGAACTGTTACATAAACAACAATGAAGAATCCTTCTACATCCGAGTGTGACGGTATTCCTGAGTCTCCACCTGCGACTCGCATGACTGACAGTGGTGAAAACTGAGAGGAAGCTACAGACGTGATGAACACCACCAGAGATGAAGGATCTGTGTTGGTACAATTGGGCAGTACAGTAGCAGACTGGTTTGCTTTACAGCGAGAGTGATCACTGATCGGGCTTCTTTCCGACAGCAGCCGGAATTGGAGTTTGCACGTGGCTTTCCTCCAATTGCTCTGGTTTTCTCCCACAGTCCCAAGTGTTTACGGTGAACTGTTGTCATGCTACATTAGCTTCGCAAGGATGACAACACGTGTGGGCTGCCCGCAGCACATCCTCGGACTGACTGTCGGTCGTCAACTCAAACGAGACATTTCACTGTCTGTTTCAAAGTACATGTGACAAACAAAGCAGACCTTTATCATCTTTAATGGGCCCTACCACAATCTGGTAAATTGTGATTGGTTTCCCAATGAGGAAAATCATTCCGGATTCCTGGTCTACAGTCCATCTCAGAGATTCGGTACGTCAAACACTACAAATGTGGATGCTTTCCTGGTGTCATGGATTCTTGATTACCTGACTGGCAGACCACAGTACGTGTGCTTGCAACACTCTGTGTCCGACAGAGTGGTCAGCAGCACTGGGGCTCCACAGGGGACTGTCTTGTCTCCCTTATTCTTCACCACTTACACCTCGGATTTCAACTACTGCACAGAGTCTTGTCATCTTCAGAAGTTTTCGGATGACTCTGCCATAGTTGGATGCATCAGCAAGGGAGATGAGGCTGAGTACAGGGCTACAGTAGGAAACTTTGTCACATGGTGTGAGCAGAATTATCTGCAGTTTAATGTGAAAAAGACTAAGGAGCTGGTGGTAGACCTGAGGAGAGCTAAGGTACCGGTGACCCCTGTTTCCATCCAGGGGGTCAGTGTGGACATGGTGGAGGATTACAAATACCTGGGGATACAAATTGACAATAAACTGGACTGGTCAAAGAACACTGAGGCTGTCTACAAGAAGGGTCAGAGCCGTCTCTATTTCCTGAGGAGACTGAGGTCCTTTAACATCTGCCGGATGATGCTGAGGATGTTCTACGAGTCTGTGGTGGCCAGTGCTATCATGTTTGCTGTTGTGTGCTGGGGCAGCAGGCTGAGGGTAGCAGACACCAACAGAATCAACAAACTCATTCGTAAGGCCAGTGATGTTGTGGGGATGGAACTGGACTCTCTGACGGTGGTATCTGAAAAGAGGATGGTGTCCAAGTTGCATGCCATCTTGGACAATGTCTCCCATCCACTACATAATGTACTGGGTGGGCACAGGAGTACATTCAGCCAGAGACTCATTCCACCGAGATGCAACACAGAGCGTCATAGGAAGTCATTCCTGCCTGTGGCCATCAAACTTTACAACTCCTCCCTTGGAGGGTCAGACACCCTGAGCCAATAGGCTGGTCCTGGACTTATTTCCTGGCATAAATAGTTAAATAGTAATACGTAAATTAAGGTTTTATTATTATTGTTTATGGTGCAACTGTAACAAAAACCAATTTTCCCCGGGATCAATAAAGTATGACTATGACTATATAGTGCAAAATAGGCTCTTTGTGGCTCACTGACCAGCTATCACCCAGTTTAACCCTAGCCTCATCACCAGACAATTTACAATGACCAACCAGCATGTTCTTGGACTGTGGGAGGAAAGCAGAGTACCTGGAGGAAACCTACGCGGTCACGGGGAGAGCGTACAAACACTTTACAGGCAGCTGCGGGAATCGAACCGGAGTTGCCTGTACCGTAAAGCATTGTGCTAACCACTACACTGTGCTGCCCCAAGACATCTTCAAGAGGCAGCCTGTGAGACTGGATTCATGGTCAGTGCCATGGCTGAACCCAAGGAAGGTGGGTCAGTGGTTTACAAATCAAAGTTCATCCACCTGAGAACACATCTGTCTGCAGGACCTTCTATAACAGAGTCAATAATCTGTTTGCTGATTAACGTTAAATGTCAGACCTGTGATGGAGGAGTATGCTACCATCTGGCCTCTCCAGACCAAGCAATTCAATTAGTTTAATACAGCTACATCACCCAATGGATGATTTCAAAGAACCCAGCTGATTTTTGTGTGTCAAGTACAATTAATTTTCATTAACTTCCATATGCATAGTTATAAATATTAAACACAGGGTACAGCTCCCGGCGGCGTTACGCACAACAGTGATTGAATTAGTCAGGCAAATGGAGGATGCTGGTTTGGAACTTCTGCAAAGCCAACCAGTGGACGGAGGCTGGAATTACAGTGTGACCGTTGACATTAGAAATTGCAGCATGATCACTGACTTTGGAACAATTCAACAGGAAATGCTTGCTTAGAAATCCAACACGTCTGCTGCCATCAGGTAGAAGGTACAGGAGCCTCAGGACTCACACCACCAGGTTCAGGAACAATTAACCCTCAACCATCAGGCTCTTGACCAGTGGGGTTAACCTCTGAAAAGCCTCAACATCCTTCCTATAATGGGGTGACCAGAACTGTATACAACACTCCAGACGTGGCCTAAGCAGAGTTTTATAAAGTTACAACATAACTCCTGACTTTTGAACTCAATGTTTCCACCAATAAAAGCATTCCATAAACTTTCTGAACCAAGCTATGAACTTGGATCCCAAGATCTCTCTGCTCAGCAAGGACCTTATTAAGGATGTTGTTCTTAACAGAGTGCTGTCTCCTTGCATTTGCCCTACGGAGGTGCAACACCTCACATTTATCCGGATTAAACTCCGTCTGTCATGTCTCAGCCCATATCCGCAACTGATCTGCATTGTGCTGTATTCTTTGTCAGTTTTCTACACCTTACCAACCTTGGTATCATCCACAAATTTACCAACCCACACATCAACATTTCCATCCAGGGTATTTATACACATTACACACAGCAGAAGTCCCAGCACAGATCCCTGCGGAACTCCACTAATTACAGACTTCAGCTTGATTAAGTCCCTTCAATCACTTCAACCACCACCCTCTGTCTGTGCGTAGGCAGCTC
Organism: Mobula hypostoma; assembly: GCF_963921235.1. Lineage (NCBI taxonomy): Eukaryota > Metazoa > Chordata > Chondrichthyes > Myliobatiformes > Myliobatidae > Mobula > Mobula hypostoma. The sequence continues at coordinate 4,123,557 of NC_086108.1, read as the reverse complement.
AGAGTCCAAACAGCCAATTTGGTGTGGATTTATAAGGAAAGGTTAAATAGGTTAGGACTTTATCCCTTGGAACGTAGAAGATTGAGGGAAGATTTAGTTTGAACTTAAATGTGGAAAAAGAACAGGGACTGACCAAACTTGTGAGCATATTTCCACCACAATTAACTTAGTTCAACATATTACTTGATACTGAGAATATAATGAATTATTAGCAGTGACAGTGTGATCTCTCAAATCGAGCATGGCGTTTTCCTAAGGGACTGTCTACTGGTGGGTTCTCAGGTGGCTGAAGAGGACCGTCCGGGATGTTAAGGTGGATTCCCCTAATGAAGAATGCCTGTGTGTGACTTTGTTTAACATGGGGAGGCCCACTCGGTCCTTGACAGATGGGGGTCAGGGTCAGGGTCCAGTGGTATGGAACACACGACGACTGGGGACCCTCCACTGCCTCAGCCTTCCTCCACCTTCACTGCCGTTGGGATGTGTCATCATCTCTTGCCAGCTCCATCGCTGAGGTCTTGGTTGGATTGTTCTTTGCCTGGACCCTCCCCCCTGACCTCCCCGCCATTGGCGGCCCTTGTTGCTGCTCCTCTCCATGCATCGAGCAGCCACCTTGCCATTTCTTTTAGCACTTTTGTCTGTTTTTTTAAAAAGAAGGCCGAGTTGCTAGCTCTGCGCTCAACCCAGCATGGATGGAAAGCATGCAAGGAGCTGGCCAGATTTGAACCTGGGACCACTCGTCTTGGTGTCCAGTGCAGATGCCACTACACCACCAGGGGGTTGGTGGGGGGATACCCAACCAGGAGCTAAATTCTGGACAGCATCACTCTCGGGGTCTCAGGAACTCAGAAGCCTCTCCACCACGACAAGGTGACGATCTTCAGAAATGACACCTGCCAACTCACATCTATTACAGACTGTGATGATTTCATTTGCAGCTGGAACAAGAATCCACATCTGCAGAGTTTGCACATATTCTGCCAACTCTGCATTCGAGCCAAAAGTAGCTGATGGTCCTCCCTACATATAATTAGGGAACACATTTCAGAAAGTGTGTTATTGCCTGCGAAGGGCATTCTGAGCAGAGAAAGGCATTGTAGAAAAACCGTTCAGCCTTTGTCAGAGCCAGCTATTCAGCCCCTTATGACTGTGCTAACCCTTCGGAACAGCAATTCTATTAAATGCAAAACCCCTTTCTTTCATCACCAGAAACTTCTCCCCATTAAACTCACGCGCAGGTCTCTCCCACTTGAGTCATAATCAAAGTACAGCATGAACCAGATGGGCTGAAGGGCCTGTTTCAAGCTCTTCAACCCATCTAGTCCATGCTGAACTATTTAACCTTGTCTACTCCCATCGATCTGCACCAGGACCATAGCCCTCCATACATCTCCATTCTGTATACCTATCCAAACTTCTCTAAAGCATTGAAATTGAGCTCACATACACCACTTGTGCTGACAACTCATTCCATTCTCTCACCACTCTCTGAGTGAAGAAGTTTCCCCTCATGCTCCCCTTAAACTTTTCACCTTTCACCCTTAAACCATGACCTCTGGTTGTAATCCCACCCAACTCTGTGGAAAAAGCCTGCTTGTATTTACCCTATCTATACCCCTCAATTTTGTACACATCTATTAAATCTCCTCAATCTTCTAGTCATAGTCATAGTCCGGGGGAAATTGGTTTTTGTTACAGTTGCACCATAAATAATAAATAGTAATAGAACCATAAATAGTTAAATAGTAATATGTAAATTATGCCAGTAATTTATGAAATAAGTCCAGGACCAGCCTATCGGCTCAGGGTGTCTGACCCTCCAAGGGAGGAGTTGTAAAGTTTGATGGCCACAGGCAGGAATGACTTCCTATGACGCTCAGTGTTGCATCTCGGTGGAATGAGTCTCTGGCTGAATGTACTGCTGTGCCCCGTTGCTCTGTCTAGTTCTACATTCCAAGGAATAAAGTCCTAATCTATTTAATCTTTCTTTAAAACTCAGGGCCTCCAGACCTAGCAATATCCTTGTAAGTTTTCTCCGTACTCTTTCATCCTTATTCACATCTTTCCTTGTAGGTAGGTGACCAAAACTGCACACAGTACTCCAAATGAGGCCTCACCAATGTCTTATGCAACTTCAACATAACATCCCAACGCCTGAACTCAGTACTTTGACTTACGAAGGCCAATGTGCCACCTACAACTCACACTGCTGTGTGTAAGGAGTTTGTACGTTCTCCCCTGTAACCACATATGTTTCCTCCAGGTGATCTGCTCTCCTCCCACAGTCCAAAGACTTATTATGGAGTGAGTGAGTGAGCTGAGGGCACACTACATTGCCACCGGGAGTGTGTCGACACCTGCAGTCTGCCCCCAGCTCACCCCCTACACAACTGATGCATTTCAATGCCTGCCTCGATGTGCTCGTGACAAATAAAGCTATTCTTTAACTTTTCAATGTTGCTGTTTAACCTGCTACCTTCAGAGTCACACAGACTGCAATGAAAGAATGCACGCAAAACGCAGGAGGAGCTGCATCTACGGACGTGAGTAAACAGTCGACATTATGGGGCGTGACCCTTCTTCGAAACTGAGAAGGAAGCCGGAAGAGCCAGAATAGGAGGAAGGAGGGAGGCTGGCCGGAAGGTAATGGGTGAAGCCAGGAGGGTAGGAAAGGTGAAGCAGGAATCTGATAGGAGAGGAGTGGACCATGGGAGAAAAGGAAGGAGGAGGGGACCCAGGCAGAGGTGATAGGCAGGTGAGATGAGGTAAAAGGACAAGAATGGGGAATAAAGGTGGGTGGGGGGGGGGAAGGGAGGAAATCAATTTTCATACCATCAGGTTGGAGCCTACCCATGTGGAATACAAGATGTTGCTCTTCCACCCCGACGGGGGCCTCATTGTGGCACGAGAGGCCATGGACCAACATGTCAGAACGGGAATGGGATCTGAGGTGTTTCTCCACCGGGAAGTCCCGGTTTTGGCGGGTAAAACGGAGGTGCTCGAAGTGGTCCCCCAATTTCTGACAGGCCTCACCAACGTACAGGAGGCCGTACTGCTCACAGACTCGCGGGCGGAGTGTTGCCTCACCCGGAAGGACTGTTTGAGGCCCTGAATGGAGGTGAGGGCAAAGGTGAATGTGCAGGTGTTGCAACAACTGCCTTATATCTGGGACTTCCGTTTAGATTGGAGTTTTGTCTGAATGCCAACCACCCTTCCTTAGGGCTCCTTCACAAATCTCTAACTCGCACCATTCAGAAAACAATCTCCTGCCAGCCTGTGCTCCTTCCCCTCTTGCCCACCCCCAACCTTATCCCGGCTTCTTCCCCCTTCCCTTCCAGTCCCGATGAAGGGTCTCAGCCTGAAAAGCCAACCATTTATTCCCCTCCACAGATGCTGCCTGACCTGCTGAGTTCCTCCAGCATTTTGTGTGTGTTGCTTTGGTTGGCGGGGTGGAGATGTGTCATTACCAAAGGAGGTGCAAGGCATTCTTTTGCTCTGCTGGTCTGTGGGTCACCCTTGGGTAAGGAGTAGCACCTGTTTAGCAACCCCTCCACCCCCCACCCCCACCTCGGTCACGTGAAGCCACGGGAGCAGGTGGTGGATGGTCGTACGAACAGCCGGTGCAAATTACGTCCTGGTTATGTGACCACTGACACCGGACAGACAATCTCTGAAGAGTATTGATAATGGCCGGGGTCACCAGTCTTGTGAAGACACTACCCAGAGGAAGGCAATGGCAAACCACTTCTGTAGAAAAATTTGCCAAGAATATTCATGGTCATGGAAAGACCACGATCGCCCGTGTCACAGAATGATGATATTATACAACTCGCCTCAGAATGATGGCGGTGTGTTGCTCCGGATTTCTGGCATCTGCAGAGTCTGTGTTAGGGGAACAACTCCTAGATTTGCTGGCCTCTATTGTTATCTATTTTCAATAAAGCTCCAAGAGCAAGTTTCCTCTTTTAAACTCGAACCAGCCACAGCCAGAAGATAATGGACATGGCTTAGTAGTCAGTTCTGGGAACGGAGCCCAGCTCATTGCTGAGTGAAGTGACTCGGTTTAAAAAGAAACACAAAATCTATACATACAAGTGCACACGAAGGGGAGAGTGGAGGTGGTAGGGGAAAGGAAAGCCCCACTCCGTCACTGCTGCACAGACAAGGTTCCCACTGCGATGCACCGTACCTGGAGCCAATTAACGGCAGGATGTCAGCTTGACGGGACTGAGCAAATAGCCAACGTTAGGGTCAAAAGCAACAAATCTGAGAGGAGACACACAGTGTATTGGTCACAAGACTCTTTCAAGATTCAGAGTTGTTTTTCACTTGTGCCAGTGAAATGTGTCGTTTGTATTAGCGACCAACAGGTAAGGATGCACTGGGGAGCAGACCTCAAGTGTCGCCACGATGGTCAATAGAACGCAGAACACAACCAGCAACAAAACAAGCCCTGGTCCTCCCTCTCATGCACACACCCAGGACAGGCTGTCTTTGGCCTCCAGCAGACTCCTGGATGTGCCAACTTCCCTGGTGGGCTCACAGATATTTGCTGACAAGGGCTTGAACCATCAGGCCTCAACTTCGGTTCATCGGCCTGAGGCCAATCACCAAACGCTGGGCCCCAACACCGGTTTCGCCAATTCACATATACTGGGACGGGGCATCGAAACTCTTTCCTCCTGCCCCTTCGAACATCCGACTTCAGAATCTGCTGACTCAGGGGGCGGGGGGTGGGGTCACGACCAATCCTCAGGGCAGACAGTGAGTGCACCAGCCGTGAAACTGACCCACGAGGCATTCAATACAGCCTCCCTCAATATGGGTTCCAAAAACATTCGGGGTGGTAGGTTCATTTACTTGATATTATACGTAGAGACACAGCACGGTAACAGGACCTCCCCTCCAATTCCAGCCACATGGCCAATTAACCTGCTGACTTGTACAGCTTTGGACTGTGGGAGGAAACCGGAGCATCTGGAAGAAAGTCGAGCACTTAAGGGGCGAACGTACAAACTCCTTACAGGCAGTGGCGGGAATCGAACCCGGATCGCTGGCACTGTAGAGCGTTGCACCACTATGCTACCGTGCCTATGGGTGATTGGTCACAAAGGTGTAGCTGGGTCACACAGTCTCACTGGCTGACTGGGCCTGTCACCGTGCAAAAAAAAACAATAGCTGTGTGTGGGATTTGAAACGTTATCCAGTAACAGATTAATATCCCTCTACTTTCATACTTCAATGACTTCATCAATAACAAAAGCCACATTGCCTCTCAAACCACTGGTTCTGCAGATGTGGGAAGTTCAGAGCGACTCACACACAAAAGAAAACTCTACCGGTCAGGTAGTACCTACAGAGGGGAATAAATAGTTGAAGTTTCATCGGGACTGGAAAGGAAGGAGGCAGAAGCTCGAATAAGGTGGTGGGGCTAGGGGAAGGAGTAGAAGCTGGCAGGGGGTAGGTGAGGGGGCAAGTGGGTGGGTGGAGGAGGGGGGAGTGAAGTGAGAAGCCGGGTGGGTGGAAAAGGTAAAGGGCTGGAGAGGAGAGGAAGGGAGCTGACAGGAGAGGAGAGTGGACCATGTGAGAAGAGGAAGGAGGGGAGCAAGGGGGAGGTGACAGGCAGGTGAGGAGTAGAGATAAGAGGCCAAAATGGAGAATTGAAGATGACCCCCACCCATGTTCTGGCTTCTGTCCCCTTTGTGCTCCAGTCTTGATGACGGGCCTTGACCCAAAGCATCAGCTCCGTGGACAGTGCCTGACCCAGCGAGTTCCTCCAGCTCCTGCGGGCGTTGCTGTGGGACAATGACAGGGTGCAGTGGGTTTGTCCTGTCTCAGCGCTTTCAACAGAAACGCAGAAGATGCAACAGTTCACGGACATTGGAATGCCGTCATTACAGAGGGACAGCGGTGCAGAAGAGGACTCCATAAGCAGAGCCATCCCTGGGTGACACTAGGCTCGTGACTCACACTTGCCAGCTCAGTGGATTGTGTGCATTTGCGTGTGCACAGCCTGCCTGCCTCAGCAGATGCAAGACAATGCACAGCAGGCGTACCAGAGTCTGGGGAGCCGACAGTTCTGCAGGCACGGCAGATCTGCAGAGAGGTCATTGCAAACTGCTTGAGACACCCACTGTTTCAGATGGTTTCAGGTCAGGGAGCCTCCTGACCCCACCGAGCAAGCTGGTTTAGTCCCGTCCTTGAAATAGGGATTCGGTCAACGACTCGATTCTGCACTGCATGTCTGAGGGCGTCCGGGTAACACACACACACCAAATGCCACAGGAACGTAAAAGGTACAAAATAAATTTATTAGTAAAAATGTGTAAACACTCTGGCTACTAAAAAAATAGCCACTGAGTGTGTGTTCATGACTTCAGCTGCTGTAACCCATCCACTTCGAGGATCGACGTGTTGTGTGTCTAGAGATGCTTTCTGCACACCTACTGTCCCCCTCCCGTCAGCTTCAACCAGTCTGACCTCTCTCAGTAACCAGGCATTTTCACCCACAGAACTGCTGCTCGCTGGATTATTTTTGTTTTTCCGCACCATTCTCTGTAAACTCTACAGACCGTTGTGCGTGAAGACCCTAGATCAGCAGACTCTGAGATACTCAAACCACCCTGTCTGGCACCATGGTCAAAGTCACTCATCACTTTTCTTCCCCCATTCTGAAGTTTGGTCTGAACAACAACTGAACCTGGTGACCATGTCTGTATACTTTTATTGTATTGAGTTCTGCTACATGATTGGCTGATTAGATACTTGCATTAACAACCAGTTGTACAGGTGTAACTAATAAAGTGGCCACTGAGTGTATGTCACCATATATCACCTGGAGATACACTTTCTTGCAGGCATTCACAGTAGAACAGATAAATACAATAGCATTTATGAAAGGCTACACAAAACAAAGACTAATAAACAACCTATGTGCAAAAGGAAGGGGGACAAAATACCGAGAACAAAAGTGCACAAACACTGTGGCTGGGCTGCCCAAGATTTTTGCATGGTACTCTATTTGTCAAAGTGGAGCAGAGAGTGAACTTGTAAATCTGGCGGGAGCAAAGGATGTTGGGAATGGCGAGGGTGGAGCACCGCGGGAGGGGTGTGGGACAGGTGGCAGAGAGGGAGAGCCAGGGGCGAAAAGTGGCACAAGTGCAGGCACACCCAGCCCTGAGACACCAGGCAAGATCATTTGATTCCAAACAACTCGTTTATTGATCATTACAGAATGTCTCTATGGTGCTTCCCACTCCCTCCGCTCTCCCTCCCCCTTTTCACAACCATGATCCACCCCTCCCTGCCCCCTTCCCACTCTCAGGTTTATCATACATATACATCATGAAACTTGCTTTTTTTGTGGTAGCAGTACAGTGTAATACATAAAATCACGACAAGTCTAGGGCTCCCTGACTGACGTGCCCGAGACTCTTGCACAGTACAGCAGCTGGTTCAGTGTAGAACACTGCTAACAAACTACCTCAATATTTCCCTCCAATTTCTACCCCTTGTCCCTTCTCTCTTCTTCTATTCGTCAATCTGGTCACTCGCTCACATCTTTTTCTTCTCACCTGCCCATCACCTCTGTTTCCCTCCACTTTCCCTTTCAGCCATGATCCTCTCTCCTCGATCAGATTCCTCCTTCTCCAGCTCTTTACCTTTCACCAGCCAGCTTCCTACTTCATCTCCTGTCTCCCCCCCACCAAATCACCTGCCAGCCTGTACTCCTCCTACCCCCATTCACCCCTTCCTTTCCAGTCCCGACGCCGACTGCCTATTCCCCTCCACGGATGCTGCCTGGCCTGCTGAGTTCCTCCAGCATTTGGTGGTGGGCAGATTGCTAGTGTCCCCACACCTCCAGACCTGACATAGGACGCCCACAGCTCACTAAATCCAAGACTCTGGCGCAGTACTTCCTACAGACAGGTGAGGTGAGAAAGGGCACCTCAAGCACAAAGAGGGAGGGGATTCCTCAGCCTGGGATCAGCTGGATAGGTGGGAGGGATTGAGATTACACAGAGTGGAAGAGGGAGTGCAGGAATGGGATAATTACATGGCATTGCATTTGGAGATATTCCATTGTCTGCAATAGGAAGGGCCATAATTTAAAAGGATTATTTTTAAAAAAACAAGGATACAGGAGACCAGGACAAGTTTTGCCTTCAGAACAGCAACAGCATGGGAGGCCATTCAGCCCATCAAGCGAAACCAGCGAACTTATCGGATCCACTCAACAGTCCTCTGTGCACTCCCAGGTGTTTTTTAGCTAGTCAAACTGACATTCAGACACTATGTGCAGGGTGTGGGTGAAAGATTGAATGGCAGAGGTGAGTGATGGATGAGAGGGGAAGAATATTTGCTCTGAATGGTTCAATACACAGAGTCGACAGCGTGGTGAATGACAGCACTCTCCCAAACAACTTCCCTCTCCAACCTCTACGCTACAAAACGGAGGCATTCTGAGGACACCAAATTAATGTCAGCTGAAACCGAACATTCCTGAACTGTTTCAAGTACTTTGTGGCTCGGTGTTTTATATTCTATATCTTCTGTTCGTATTTTTTGAGTTGTTTGTGCATTTGCGTTGGGGTTTGATGTCTTTCTCTGAACAGGTTCCATAGTTCTTCTTTGTTTCGTGACCGTCTGCGGGGAAGATGAATCTCGGGGTGGTATACAGCATGCATACTTAGAAAATAAATATACTTTGAATCTTAATTGAGAGGCAGGGAGCTCAAAAGTTTAATGAAAAGAAATTAAGAACTGGAGCTCTATCACCACCGGGGGTCACATTCCAGGAGCAACGCCCACTTCAGAAAGTCACTCAGACAAGTCAGAGCTGACAATCCTAGCCCAGTAACGAGGGAGTGTGGATTTAGCAGGAGTTGGGGGCTTGAGGTTGGGCCCTTTAAGCAAGACTTACTCAAGATAACGTCCATGGGAGGGGATGGGGAGGGAGGTAGGGGGGAAAAAAAGAGACCTTATGCTGCTTCTTCATACCACTCCACCTGCCACCCCCACCCACCAATAAAATTGTTCTCAACCGAAGGAACTCTGGTCATTAACCCTTTGGAGTAACATGGGCTCTTCCTCAAGCAGGCACAGAAACACAGACTTCAAAGCCTACCAGGAAGGCTAAACAGCATGAACAGAAACGTGCTCTCTCAGTTGATATCCCTGTGCTGTTGTGCTCTGTGTCTACTGCTGGTCCACGTGTAGGTCGATGGGACTAGCTAGAATCATCTAGGCATCCGCTAGTCTCATGAGACCATGGATTTGTGCCTTGGAAGGTTTCCAGGGCGCAGGCCTGGGCAAGGTTGTATGGAAGACTGGCAGTTGCCCATGCTGCAAGTCTCCCCTCTCCACGCCACCAATGTTGTCCAAGGGAAGGGCACTAGGGCCCATACAGCTTGGCACCAGTGTCGTCGCAGAGCAATGCGTGATTAAGTGCCTTGCTCAACGACACACACGCTGCCTCAGCCAAGGCTCAAACTAGCGACCTTCAGATCACTAGACAAATGCCTTAACCACTTGGCCATGCGCCAACACAATCATAGTTCAGCATGTATTAGATGGGCCAAAGGGCCTGTTTCTGTGTGTAGTGTGGTGGTCAGCACAACGCTTTACAGTACAGGCGACCCAAGTTCAATTCCCACCACTGCCTGTAAGGAGTTTGTATGTTCTCCCCGTGACCCTGTGGGTTTCCTCCTGCAGTTCAAAGACTTACCGGTTGGTAGGTCATGGGTTATTGAAAATCGTCCCATGATTAAGTTAGTGTTAAATCGGGGGACTGCTGGGCAGTGTGGCTTTAAGGGCCGGAAGGGTCTTTTCCACATTGTATCTCAATAAATAAATGACTCTACCCTGTGACATGACAGTGGAAACAGGGAAACACGTCAAAGCTACAGGCCTGAAAACTAAAGAAACTGGGGGGGGGGGTTAAACTGTGTGGTGTCACTGTTTTGGGTATTTAAACTCCTGGAAGATCAAGGGGAAGAGACAGAGGGGCTCTCAAGGCTGCAAAAGGATTCAAGTGTTGCTGGACCTGACACTGGCTCGGGGTCAGTGAACACAGGCGATGGTTAAGTACCATCCCGGGGTGGTGGTGCGGGGGCGAAGTGATCCACAGCACCTGAGCTGTGAAAGTGCTCCCTAATTTGTCCCCTCTCCTCTCCAAGCCCCGCGCTGTGTCACATTCCCCCTTGAAGGTTATTACTGAACCTGTACAACACCTCACTGCACACAGAAACATTTCTTCTCTTAATAGTTTGCCAATTAAACCTCTGGTAACCGAACCCCACTGAAGGGGAAACAGCTTCTCCTTAGGTCCGACATTGATCACTGTCATCCCCAGTACACAAGTGTAAAGGATTGTTACTCGGGATCGGATACAGCAGGAAAAACACACAAGATAAAGAACACAATCATACAGATGCAGTTAACGTGAATGCACAAGGCAGTGTCCAGGATTTCCCAACCTGTTTATGCCATTAAGGGATCAGTGGAGCCCAGGCTGGGAACTCCTGGACACCGCCCTATGTAATTATGTTTAATGTATCATTATCCTTATTGCTACACACACACACACACAGCGCTGGAGCAACTCAGCAGGTCCGACAGCATCGATGGAAAAGTGTAGAGTCGGCGTTCAGGCTGAGACCCAAAACCAAGTGGGGGGAGGCAAAGGTGAGGGGCTGCAGAGGATGGAATCCGATAGGAGAGGAGAGGGGACCAGAGGAGAAAGGGAAAGAGGAGGGGACCCAGCGGGAAGCGAGAAGAGATAATTGGCCAGAGTGGGGAATAGAAGAGGGAAGGGAAAGGATTTTTTTTTACAGGAAGGAGAAATCGATATTCATGCCATCAGGTTGGAGGTTACCCGGTGGGAACACAAGGTGTTGCCGCTCCACCCCGAGGGTGGCCTCATCTTGGCACAAGAGGACCGACATGTCAGAATAGCAATGGGAATTTTGGCCGCGGGGCAGTTCGGCTTTCGGCGGATGGAGCGGAGGTGCCTGACGGCGTTTCTATACATAGATCGGTTGCGGGGCCATAAAGTGACGCCCAGCACGGGAGTGCCTGTACATAAGGTGACTCTGACAGGAAATGATACGTCCAACGACAGGGCATGGACTTAAAACTTAGCAGCCGCCTCCGCCACAGAAGTGCCGAATGTCTCCATCACCCTCGGTAATCGAACCCCGAGACCTCTTAAGAACGCGAATTGTTTTCCGAATTCCTGAATTGATTAAAATACACTCGCTTCCACATCACTCCGTCCGCCTCACGAACGGCAAGCACCAAAAGTCGAGTTGCTTTGAGGCCGGGGGTGGAGGTGGGGGTGACGTTTGAGGGTGTGCGGGGCACTTTGAGCGGCAGATACCCTGGTGCGATGGTGGCGTTGAAAGGGGCTTTTAGATAGCCACGTGAATAAAGGAGCGATTTGGACCGACTGCAGACAGAAGGAATTGGAGTTTAACTTGACTCCCGGAACGACGGGCCCCAGGGCCTTGCCCCCGTGCTGTGTGCACAGCAAGATCCCAAAACGCAGCTGGATTTCAGTAATAAAACTCAGTAATAAAATTTCCAACGCAGACGCTGGAAATCCGGAGCAACACACACACACAAAATGCTGGGGGAACTCCGCAGGCCAGGCGGCATCTATGGAAAGGAACTAATGTCAGCTTTCGGGCCGAGACATTTCATAAGGACTGACGAAGGTTCCCGGCGTCAAACATCGACTGTTTTTAATCCCTCCTTCACAGATGCTGCCTGTCCTGCTGAGTTCCTCCAGTATTTTGTGTTATTCCTGACTTCTATGTTCAAAGTAAATTTATTATCAAAGTACATACATTTTACTATATACAACCGAGATTCATTTTCTTGTGGGCATACTCAATAAACTTATAGCATAATGACCATGACAGAATCATAGAACATGGAATCGATGGAGGGGAATTAACAGTCGACGTTTCGGGCCGAGACCTGTCAGCGGGACCTGAAGAAGGGTCTCGGCCCGAAACGTCGACTGTTCATTGCCTTCCATAGATGCTGTCTGACCTGCCGAGTTCCTCCCGCATTGTGTGTGTGTGTTTGTTTGCGGCGCTGGCTTTACGTGAAGTCGTTGTACAGAACAGCGGGGAGATCTCTCGTGGAGCGCTGCCTTGGGAGCGTTCAAATCCACGGCGAATGAGCGAGAGCGTGTGTCCCCTCTCACCGGAGCGACAACACCACACGCACAGTCCCTGGGCGCTGCACTGGGAGCGCCGGCCTGGGATCTGTGTCTGCCTCTTAGAAGAGAGTGCAAACGGCAGCAGGTGGTGACAAACAACTGAGAGATATTTCACGATCTTGCTATTTTTTTTCCTTTCGTTAACTGGTAGCTGCTACGACCAAGGCGGGAAGGGATAACCCTCCTCTATTCCAAATGCCCCACCATCCTTCACAAACTTCCACAAGGAATGCTAAACAGTCAGGGAAAACATATGCATGGAATGCATATATTTAAAAAATCCTCTCAAGTAGTCAGACACTGTAAAAGTTAAACCCTAGATAGCCGAAACCTGCTCGCTTCCCCCCTTTCAGCCACCCTCCCACTCCCTGCCTAACAATCACACAACGCCGTATTCGCCTGCCTCTCGCTGGGCTTCATCTCCACTCGTGCCCCGGCAAGATAGGGGTGCCCAGCATCAACTCCCCTCAAAAGTGGCTCAGAAATCGATAGCCATTCTCCGGCCGCCGCACACTCACACTCCAACCAGCCCATGTCTTCCCCAAGCCTTCTCCCAGCAAGAACCTCGACCATTAAAACAGCCTCCACCTCAAATCTGAGCATCACACAGAAAGGATGTCTCGGGAAGCGCTAAACAAGCGCCGATGAGGTTGAAAACAATGAGTGTGTGCCTCGGCCCGGGGGCAGCTGCATCGCGTCGGCTTCAAAAGCCACTGTAAACACCCGCTTTGTAGGTTTCACAATGAATCCCGACCTCCCACACCAAGAAATCGAGGAAGACGAGACTTACTGGGTCTGCTTCGGGAGCTGAATCCTCGAGTGCCTCCTGTAATATCCACAAGCCCAGTGAAATGATCAGTCCCTGTGCTCCCCTTTTTCCCCACCCTTGGGAGCTGGAGACAGGTCCTCTTCCACCCCCCCTCCACCCTCCCCTAGGCAGATAATTTAATGCTTCCTGCTGCCTCTCTCCCGGATAGATCGCCGCCACTTTGCAACACTCGCCCGCAGGTCGCTACAGTCCGCACAAGTTACAATATAGCACGCAGGCGCTCTGCTCCGATCTTTAATCCGCCGCCCCCGCCCTCCTCGCTCCGTGATTGGCTGAGCGCTTTATGAATATGTTAAGAAGGCGGAATTTCTATTGGCTATAATGCACGCCAATCGTCCGAGATCCAGCGGCTGGGAGCACAGTTAACCCTTTCTGATCTCAACATAAGGCACAGAATCAGCCGGCATATGTCGTGAAATTTTGTTAACTTTGCGGCAGCAGAACATAATAATAGAGAAAAAACTATGAATTACAGTAAGTATATTTGTATGTATATATGTATGTATGATGATATCCAAAAAGAAGGAGAATCCTATCTGTAAGCTGAAAATAAACGGGCGAAGACATAGAAACATAGAAAATAGGTGCAGCAGCCTTCCCTCCATACCGCCGATCCCTTTAGCCACAAGGGCCATATCTAACTCCCTCTTAAATATAGACAATGAACTGGCCTCAACTGTTTCCTGTGGCAGAGAATTCCACAGATTCACCACTCTCTGTGTGAATAAGTTTTTCCTCATCTCGTTCCTAAAAGGCTTCCCCTTTATCCTCAAACTATGACCCCTCGTTCTGGGCTTCCCAACATCGGGAACAATCTTCCTGCATCTAGCCTGTCCAATCGCTTTAGAATTTTATACGTTTCAATAAGACATAAAACAAGTACAGAATTTTTGCTACTTAGGAAGCTGGGTATCATCAGATGGCAGATGCGACATGGACATCAAAAGAAGAATAGGGATGGCAAAAGACACCTTTACAGAATGAAGAGTATACTGACCAATACTAAACTAGGCATGACAACCCGCCTCAGAGTACTGAAACGTTACGCTTATCCAGTTATGTTATATGGCTCAGATAGTTGGACAATATCTAGTAACATGAGGAAATGAATTGAAGCAGCAGAGATATGGTTTTTGAGGAGGATACAAAGAATATCATGGACAAAACGAATATCTAATGAGGATGTCATGAACAGAGCAAACACAAAAAGAGAAATAATGTATGAGATCATGAAAAGGCAATGTGACTTCATTGGACATGTGATTAGGAAAGAGGAGTTAGAATGCACAGTAATTATGGGAAAGACTGAAGGGAAGAAAGCAAGAGGAAGACAAAGACAAATGATGATGGAGACAGCAGCCAGAGAACTGGAAATGAACACCAATGAACTGACCCACTTGACCCGAAACAGGAGTGTGTGGGCCATGGCAGTCAAAGCTCAAACTGGGCACAGCACCTGATGATGATGATGATATTTGTATTAAATAGTTAAATTAAATAAGTTGTGCAAAAATAGAAAATTCGAAAGGTAGTGAGGTAGGTTCATGGGTCAATATTCATTCACAATATAGCAAAAACTGAGGCTATTCAACCTATCATTTCTATGCCAGCTGATTTACTTATTGAGGTACAATGTGGAACGGGTCCTTCCAGCCCTTCAGGCCACGTCGCCTAGCAATCCTCTGATTTAACCCTCGCCCAATTACAGGACAATTTACAGTAAGTCCATAAGACATAGAAGCAGAATTAGGCCATTACCCGATTAACCTACCAACTCATGTCGCTGGCACTGTAAAGCACTGTGCTGACCACTATGCTACCGTACACTGCGTCAGATCCGGAGTAACACTCATTTCATTCTCCTTTACACTTGCGTACTGGAAATGGCATTAAACAATCTTGAACATCCTTTATAAAGAGGAAAAAGATGTTATTGTTAAAAGTACTTTGGAGTCCCCCCCCACCCCCACCCTAGAACATTTTCCCTATACGCTCGCAAATAATTTTGTTCCCGGAAGTTCCACTGGAATCCAATGTAATCAGTATCAGCAAAAATGAAAGAAGCTGGGGTTGCCTTATTTGAAACAGAGGAGATTCAGGGGAAGAATTAAATGGGGTGCATAAAATTAAGGGGTTAGATGTTAGAAAAAGGAAAGAACCTGTTTCACTTAGACTATCTTCTGCATTCCATACACACTTCCATCCAGGACATGGTCTCTCCTGGCTGCTGCCATCAGGAGGTGGTACAGGAGCCTCAGGACCCCTGTCCTTCCCCACACACACACACATACATATACATACCACCCTACCATTCCCAAAACCCTTAGCATATTCATAATCCTAAACCTTAAGATAGATGGAAGAAGGAGGGAGCTCCCAATAAAGCCAAGTAGTGTTGGACCAGGTTAGTGAAGGCGTTGGCCAGATCAAAGTGGCTGTGTTGAGAGACACTGGATCTCCAGTAATGGGAATCAATCAACACAAAAGGGATCATTGTCCCACTGCCTGCATAATTACATCCAGACCCGCCTCTCTCTCCACCAGGCAAATGAAAAAATGTATATATTCCTGTGACTGTCTGTTTACCTCCTGTCGTACATGTTCTATATGTGCCTTGTGCTGTGTGTGACTTCCCATCGTATATGTTCTATAGGTGCCTTGTGCTGTGTGTGACTTCCCATCATATATGTTCTATATGTGCCTTGTGCTGTGTGTGACTTCCCAGCGTATATGTTCTATAGGTGCCTTGTGCTGTGTGTGACTTCCCAGTGTATATGTTCTATATGTGCCTTGTGCTGTGTGTGACTTCCCATCGTACATGTTCTATATGTGCCTTGTGCTGTGTGTGACTTCCCATCGTATATGTTCTATAGGTGCCTTGTTGCTGCCGTGTTTTACACCTTGACCCCAGAGGATCACTGTTTCGTTTGACTGTATTTATGGGTATTCATGTATGGTTGAAGGATAATTACACCTGAACTTCATCACCACCAGGTTCGGGAACAGTTATTACCCCTCAACGATCAGGCTCTTGAAAAACTTCACTCAACTTCACTCATCCCAACACTGAGCTGTTCTCACAATCTATCCACTCACTTTCAACGTCTCTTCAACTCAGATTCTGATAGTTATTGCTTTTTTTTTGGTATTTGCACAAATTGTTGTCTTTTGCACACCGGTTGGTTGTTCGTCTCGTTGTGAGTGGTTTTTCATTGATTCTATTGTGTTTCTTTGTATGTGAATGCCTGCAAGAAAATTAATCTCAAGGTTGTATATGGTGACATACAGTATGTACTTCGTCCCTCCACAAAGGTCGCCGTATACCAAGCGGTCTGTGTCACCACCCTCCTTTATAGCTGTGAAGCTCGGGTAACCTACAGCCGTCACATCAAGTCCTTGGAGCGCTTCCACATAAGCTGCCTCCAGCACATCCTGGGAATTACCTGGCGTGAGTGGGTGCCTCACACTGAAATACTTGTAAAGACCAACTACAGGAGTATTGAGGCCATGATCACCCAGCGGCAGCTGCAGTGGCTGGGGCATGTGATAAGGATGCCCCCATGTCAGCTACCCCGCAGAGTGTTATACAGCCAGCTACGTCATGTTGGTTGTATTGGCGTGTGGCCAAGTGGTTAAGGCATTCGTCTAGTGATTTGAAAGTCGCTAGTTCGAGCCTTGGCTGAGGCAGTGTGTTGTGTCCTTGAGCAAGGCACTTAACCACACATTGCTCTGCGACGACTCTGGTGCCAAGCTGTATGGGTCCTAATGCCCTTCCCTTGGACAACATCGGTGGCATGGAGAGGGGAGACTTGCAGCATGGGCAACTGCTGGTCTTCCATACAACCATGCCCAGGCGCCTGCGCCCTGGAAACCTTCTGGAGGGCTGAAGAAGTGCTATAAGGATCAGATGAAGAATGCTTTAAGGAAGTGCAGGATCAGATCCGAGGACCCGAGGATGTTGCTGCTGACCGTACCACTTGGTGACAGCTGTGTAGGGACGGGGTTCGTATTCTGGAGATGGAAAGAACAACCAGAAGAGAGCCAGGAGAAATGCAGTCATGGTTGCCACCACGATCACATGTACATGTCCCACCTGCAATAGAGCTTGTGGGTCCAGGATAGGACTGTATAGTCATCAAAGATCTCACGTTAAAGGAGTGGACGTCATCATTGGATTTCGATGGACAACCGAAGAAAAAGACTTTATAATAAATTTACTTCGAAACTTAAACCTTGAATTCATCTCTACTGACAATTGTGGAGGTCAAGTCATTGGGTAGATTTAAAATGGAGGTTGAAAGGTTCTTGGTTAGTAAGGGCATTAAAGGTTATGGGGAGAAGGCAGGAAAGCGAGGTTGAGATGGAAATGGTGGAGCAGACTCGAAAGGACACACGGCATAATTCTGCTCCTACGATACACAAGTCTTCCAGCTTTATTGTGTTATTTGTGCACAAGTTTGAATTTGTATAGCACCTTTTTGCATTTGAGTTACTGTTGTGAAAAGGTACATGGGACAGCCAGATCACACGAGTAGCAAAAGGAGATGTATGTATACAAGAGATGCTGGAAATCCAGAGTAACACACACAAAATGCTGGAGGAACTCAGCAGGTCAGACAGTGTCAATGGTCAGAGTAACACACACAAAATGCTGGAGGAACTCAGCGGGTCAGACAGTGTCAATGGTCAGAGTAACACACACAAAATGCTGGAGGAACTCAGCGGGTCAGACAGTGTCGATGGTCAGAGTAACACACACAAAATGCTGGAGGAACTCAGCGGGTCAGACAGTGTCGATGGCCAGAGTAACACACACAAAATGCTGGAGGAACTCAGCGGGTCAGACAGTGTCGATGATCAGAGTAACACACACAAAATGCTGGAGGAACTCAGCGGGTCAGACAGTGTCGATGGCCAGAGTAACACACACAAAATGCTGGAGGAACTCAGCAGGTCAGACAGTGTCGATGGTCAGAGTAACACACACAAAATGCTGGAGGAACTCAGCGGGTCAGACAGTGTCGATGGTCAGAGTAACACAGACAAAATGCTGGAGGAACTCAGCGGGTCAGACAGTGTCGATGGAGGAAAGTGAACAGTCAATGTATTGGGTCGAGACTCCTGCGGCTCGGCACAAAAATGTCAACTGTTTATTCCCCTCCACAGAAGATGGATGTACCGTTTTATTTACTTATTGGTTGTTTGAGATACAGCGAGTATAGGCTTTCTGGTATGGTGGGGAGGGAAGGTCAGTGTGCAGGATCGAAGTAAGCTGCAGAAAGTTGTGAACTCAGTCAGCTCCATCATGGGCACTAGCCTCCCCATTATCCAGGACATCTCCAAGCAGCGATACTCAAAAAGGCGGCATCCGTCATTAAGGACCCCCATCACCCAGGACATGCCCTCTTCTCACTGTTACCATCAGGGAGGAGGTACAGGAGCCTGAAGACACACACTCAATGATTCAGGAACAGCTTCTTCCCCTCTGCCACCCGATTTCTGAATGGACATTGAACCCATGAACACTACCTCACTACTTTTTTATTTCTATTTTTACACTACTTATTTAATTTAGCTATTTAAATATATATTTAGTGTGATTCACTGTTTTTTTTAGGTATTGCAGTGTACTGCTGCCACTTAACAAATTTCACGACATATGGCAGTGATATTAAACTTGATAATGTGATTCCAACCCAAGTCTAATCACGGGAATTTACCGGTTAATCTACTAACCGCTCTGTCTTTGGACTGTGGGAGAAAACCCTCGCATTCCACGGGGAGGATGTGTGGCTGATGTCGGAACTCCGATGGCCCGAACTGTAACCGTGTTGTGCTACCCACTCTGCTACCGTGGTACCCCAATTTTTATTTGGCAATGAGCAAATAATCCTCTTTGAGTTGAGAGATAAAATTTGGCTCACGACAGCGCTCTGTTCCTGTACGACTAGGCTCAAGGACAGCTTCTATCCACTGTTAAAAGGCTAGTTCCCTAGTATCTCTTAGAATCGATTTTAAAGTTCTCTTACTTGTTTTTTTAAAGCTCTTACTGGCCTGGGACCAGAGTACATCACAGAATAGTTTTTGTTGTTATAATCCTGCTTGAGTCTTCTTCCACCAGTCTCTTAAATTTAAACTATTGCCCAAAAGATAATTGGCAGGTCAGCTTTCTTTGAACCATGCTCCTAAACTGTGGAATTCAATTCCTAAAACTATAGTG